>NC_084539.1:4979807-5352307 GCF_024500275.1 Phycodurus eques
TAATCCCATCACTTAAAGGTTCTCAATCAATGTGCCATTTGTTTTGGATCTGTGAGCAATTATTTTTAGCCTTGTTTATGCAAAGCCGTACTGTTGGCTACAGTTTAATACCGTACACATCAAAAGTTGTGCCCAATCTGTTTGGTACCCTTCCTTTGGGGTAAGAACTGCAGTAGGCGATAGAGGGAGAAAGCGAAAGACAGAAAATTTATACACGAAAGACACACAAATTATACAAAATATAATGATAATTTATTGTTAAACAGTAAGTTGTTACTTCTGGTGACAAAGGAAATGGAATAAGAACAACCTCAGGCACTCTTTTGTTTTTGGGTGGGGGGGGGGGGGGAACCCAATCATTAGTTGCTATCATGAGAAAATTGAAACCCCTTAGCGATTGGGTGGCGACCAGTTCAGGGTGTAACCTGCCTCTCGCCCGAAGATAGCTGGGGTAGGCTACAGCACGCCCGCGACCCTCGTGAGGATAAGCGGTACCGAAAATGGATGGATAGGTTTGTTTTTTTAAAATGAAATTTCTTTTGGGGGGGGGGGGTATATCATGCATTCGGGTTGTTTTTCTTCCCATGAAATTTTATTCGAGGTGGATGGACTTGTAGTTCTTGGCACAAAGGACAATAATTTCACCTCTAAACATGACTGACTTCAAAATCAACAAAATGTCAGCATCACCAGAATCAAATTCAATGTCTTTGTGACCGAAAGATAGCACTAGGGAGATACCCGACTCAAAGTGATGCTTTTTAAGTGCTTTTTCAAGGAAAAAGGGCGTGCAGAAGGTCCATGCTGAAAGACTCTTACTCAAGAATAACTTACAACAGTGGTAAAAATACTTTTTATATTGTACCCAAAAGTCATAGGGCATGGTTTACATTGACTGAAAGGTTTGGGCATGCAATAACGGCCGCAAACTTAATTGCTCACGTGAGCAGATGTAGAAGCTGATCTGCTAACCGGCGCTCCCAGTAGCTGCCAAATGTGAAAAATTGAAGCGCAGTTCATTTTGTGCAATCTGGGAGGAGTACAAGTGGGTACGGAACGTATTCAAACCCCCTTAAAATTTTCACTCTTTGTTATATTGTAGTCATTTGCTAAAATCATTTGTTAATTTTTTTTCTTCGTTAATGTTCACACAGCATCCCAGATTGACAGAAAAAAAGGGAATTGTTGACATTTTTGCAAATTTATTAAAGAAAAACTGCAATATCACACAGCCATAAGTATTCAGACCCTTTGCTCAGTATTTAGTAGAAGCACGCTTTTGAGCTAATACAGCCATGAGTCTTTTTGGGAGTGATACAACAAGTTTTTCACACCTGGATTTGGGGATCCTCTGCCATTCCTCCTTGCAGATCCTCTCCAGTTCTGTCAGGTTGGATGGTGAACGTTGGTGGGTAGCCATTTTCAGGTCTCTCCAGAGATGCTCAATTGAGTTTAAGTTAGACTTTACACCGATTTGATTGCGCTGATCGGTATCGGTCGATATTTAGCATTTTATGCTGATCGGCTTTAATGTCATAACTTCGCCGATCCGATCAATGACGTCATTGATCGGCTCCGCAATAGACATTAACTTCGCATGGCCGCATGAATGGTATATTTGAATCCAAAAGCTAGTTTATTTTTAGCCTTGTCGCGTGTCTTTTGACGTAGTACTGTAAATATCTGACGGCCAATGAAGTTATTTAAAAAAACAACAACAAAAAAACGTAGGCGGATGTGGAACAGAAAACATGTCGGAGACAGGCAACACGTAATGCGGATCAGACTACAAAACAAATTTGCTCTTTCACGACTGTACTGTCAGACGACTGCAATAAAATCTTTCATTCTGATACTACCGCATCCCATTTTTTCCGATCATTGGGCTTTATTTTGTCAACTCAAATGCGACCAGAGACACTCGTTACCATGGCGACGACAACAAGAGTGGCGCGAGCCAACTTTATTATATGGACAAAATGGGGAAAAACTTGTTTGTGGTCACCGGTGCTCAGGACAGGAGAGGACGTTCGTTTAAGGCTTGCTTCAGGTATGTTCACGTACTTTTAATACGATACGGCTCACAAGCAGGCAATAAAATGTTACATAGCCTAGCAAGCTAGCGGTAGCACGAACGGTTGGACGTAAACATGCCGCCGTTCTGTCGAATCATGCTCTAAAGTTTCGGTGTGGGTGAAGTAATTTAATAAAAAATAAAGTAATTTAATTACAGTAAGTTAGCACCCATTATTTCTGTCATGTAATGTTGGTTTGACCTGACTGATTAGAATACACGATCTGACTAGAGCAGTGATTTCCAACCTTTATGGAGCCAAGGAACATATTTTACAATTGAAACATCTCACGGCACACCAACCAAAAAGAAATGTCACAAAAAGTGGATACATTAATTGCTGTATTTACTTCCTGCCATCTAATAGAAGACCATTCATTTGTTCTGTCTGTCACTATGCCTCACTGGCATAAATAGAGGAACAAAGATACATTATTTATTGTAAATATATTTTTTGAGCAATTAAGGAGACAAGTATATAAAGTAAATGAACAGGTCATTTAAATAGACACATTCCTCCATCTTGTGATCGGATCGGTGATCGGTTATCGTTTTTTTAAAGTCGGTGATCGGCCCCAAAAATTCTGATCGTGTAAAGCCTAGTTTAAGTCAGGGCTCTGGCTCGGCCATTCAAGAACAGTCACGGAGTTGTTCTGAAGCCACTCCATTATTTTAGCTGTGTGCTTTGGGTCATTGTCTTTTTTGAAGGTGAATCTTTGGCCCAGTCTGAGGTCCTGAGCAGTCTGGAGAAGGTTTTCGTCCAGGATATGCCTGTACTTGGCCTCATTCATCTTTCCTTTGATTGCAACCAGTCATCCTGTCCCTCCAGCTGAAAAACACCCCCACAGCATGATGCTGCCACCACCGTGCTTAACTGTTGGGACTGTATTGGACAAGTGATGAGCAGTGCCTGGTTTTCTCCACACATTCCGCTTAGAATTAAGGCCAAAAAGTTCTATCTTGATCTCACGAGACCAGAGAATCTTATTTCTCACCATCACGTTCAGGTGTTTTTCAGCAAACTCCATGCGGGCTTTCATGTGTCTTGCACTGAGGAGAGGCTTCCGTCGGGCCACTCTGCCATAAATCCCCGACTGGTGGAGGGCTGCAATGATAGTTGACTTTCTAGAACTGTCTCCCATCTCCCTACTGCATCTCTGGAGCTCGGCCACAGTGATCCTTGGGTTCTTCTTTCCCTCTCACCAAGGCTCTTCTCCCTCGATTGCTCAGTTTGGCTGGACAGCCAGCTCTAGGAAGGGTTCTGGTTGTCCCAAACGTCTTCCATTTAAGGATTATGGAGGCCACTGTGCTCTTAGGAACCTTAAGTGCAGCAGATATTTTTGGGTAACTTTGGCCAGATCTGTGCCTTGCCACAATTCTGTCTCTGAGCTCTTCCGGCAGTTCCTTTGACCTCATGATTCTCATTTGCTCTGACATGCACTGTGAGCTGTAAGGTCTTATATAGACAGGTGTGTGTGTTTCCTAATCAAGTCCAATCAGTATAATCAAACACAGCTGGACTCCAATGAAGGTGTAGAACCATCTCAAGGATGATCAGAAGAAATGGACAGGACCCGAGTTAAATATGAGTGTCACAGCAAAGGGTCTGAATACTTATGGCTGTGTGATATTTCAGTTTTCCTTTTTTAATAAATTGTAGACAATTCCGTTTTTTTCTGTCAATATGGGCTACTGTGTGTACATTGTGGGGGGAAAAATTAACTGCAATGTAACAGTGAAAATTTTAAGGGGGTCTGAATACTTTTCATACCCACTGTATATGCAAATAAACAAATTTAGCACACGTAATGTGCGATTGGCACTGCTATGCGTAGCCATGACGTGAAGGTGTATGCGTAGCCATGACGTGAAGGTGAGTCCAAAATGAGAGGTGATGGGAAGAAAGAATGTTTTCCGCTTGTGAAAATTTTTTTGAAATGCAAGAATAAATAATAAGAATAATAAATAATAAGAATATAATAAATAAGTCACTGATGGTGTAGTGGTACACTCGCCTGACTTTGGTGCCGGCAGAGTGGGTTCAGTTCCCACTCAGTGACAGTGAGTGCGAATGGTTGTCCGTGTCTATATGTGCCCTGCGACTGACTGGCGACCAGTTCAGGGTGTAGTCCGCCTTTCGCCCGAAGTCAGCTGTGATAGGCTCCAGCGTCCCGCGACCCTAACCAGGATAAGCAGTGTTGAAAATGGATAGATGAATATAATAAATAATAAATTACTGCAACATATCGTCTATTGAGCAATAAAAGTTTGGAGCTTCTGAATGATGTAAGGGCTGACTCCAGAGTCGGTCACAAGAAGGAGTCAGCCAGAGTCTGACCTCTCCCAAAATAGTTTTTTGGGTGTGCTGTCCCAAGTTTTAAATGTTACGCAAGATGGGCAGATACGGCAAGTATTTTTAATTTTTTCCTGTAACTCAGTAATATGTTTGTTTGCTTTTTCTGCTAACAGTTCAGATTTCATAATTTCAAACTTAATTTTGCACTTGCAGCGCGCTCCCAAATGTTCGTTGGTGAAAACCATCAGAGAGACCAAAAGCTAGACTCTCTTTTAGGTACAGCAGTTTCCGCCTCTTTTGCACCTGTTAACAATAGGACCCAGAATCTGTTATAAGGAGTTTAGATGCAATTTAGCAAATCAGGCCAATAGTCCATTATTTTCAATTCTCGATCAACCTCTTAAAACTATTTAAATTCACAAATTATTACAACAGGTTTACATATTTCCTGCAATCCTGAAATAGAATATTGAATGCAAAGTTGAGGCATGATTTCTCTGTTCCAGCCCCATTATTTAAAAACTGTAAAATATGAGCAGATTTCTCAACCATAACTTAACAACTTTTGCCATTTTGTGCCACTGTTAGGAAAAGCCCCTCTGAATTTAGATGCACGCAAATGCAAATTGAAAGCGCCACATTAGGTTATGTTGTGTGGTTTTGATTGATTAATTGAATTATTTATTTCGACCATGTGAGAGAGTGCCAGATTCAGTTTAACAAATTCAGTTTTGTCATGCATCCTCTCCGCCAGGCAGCAGCAGTGGCTCCACAGTCGAGGCTTCAGCAATCCAAAGGTTAGAGGCCACCTTGAATAATGCTGCAGCAGCTGCCGTGGCTGCAGCAGAGGTTGCAGCTGAGGCGGCAGCTTCAGCCGAGGCTGCTGCAACTGAAACTTTCAGGTAAGAACCTTTGCTATAAAAGCAAAACTCATTTAAAGTGCCACAAAACAGACAAAAAAAATGTATTGTAAATTCGACACACCACAGAAAGGTTTAATGTTAACAAGCCCGACAATGAATGAAAGGATAAAAAAAATGCAAAGTATGTGAAATCAGGCTTCAAAATGGTCAAGAATTGGGACATTGTTTCAGCTTCCAGATGCTGCTGGCGTGTCAGTGTGTGCTCTGAAAATCACACCTCCAGCTGTCAATTAAGTACTTCTATCGCGTCCAATCTATCTGTAAGGCGAGGAGCAGTGGCACATTGCTTTCGCTTTCACAGGCTGCAGAGAGTCATTATGCACCTTTGTTGCCGTTGAAATTCAGCGGGCCATTAAACGACGGAGGGAATTGTCAGCCCCCTCCTTGAGGTGTCACCTTATCACGGTGGAGGGGTTTGTGTGTTCCAATGTTCCTAGGAGCTAAGTTGTCTGGGGCGGGGCTTTATGCCCCTGGCAGGGTCACCCATGACGAACAGGTCCTAGGTGAGGGACCAGACAAAGCACAGGTCCAAAAGCCCCTATGATGACAAACAATTCAGTAAGATGTTTTCCCTTGCCCGGACACGGGTCACCGGGGCCCCCCTCTGGAGCCAGGCCTGGAGGTGGGGCTCGAAGGCGAGCGCCTGGTGCTCGGGCCTCCACCCATGGAGCCCGGCCGGGCACAGCCCGAAAGGGTAACGTGGGTCCCCCTTCCCATGGGCTCACCATCTGTGGGAGGGGCCATAGGGGTCGGGTTCAGTGTGAGCTGGGTGGTAGCCGAAGGCAGGGACCTAGGTGATCCGATACCAGGCTACAGAAGCAGGCCCTAGGTACGTGGAATGTCATCTCTCTGGCAGGGAAGAAGCCCGAGCTTGTGTGTGAGGTCGAAAAGTTCCGATTAGATATAGTCAGGCTCGCCTCCACACACAGCTTGGGCTCTGGTTCCAGTCCTCTCGAGAGTGGTTGGACTCTCTTCCACTCTGGAGTTGCCCACGGTGAGAGGCGCTGAGCAGGTGTGGGTATACTTATGTCTTGGACACTCTGGTGAAGAGAGGGGCGGAGCTGGCAACTGATCACCACCTGGTGGTGATTTGGCTCCGATGGTGGGGGAAGATGCCTGTCCGACCTGGAAGGCCCAAACGTATTGTGAGGGTCTGCTGGGAACGTCTGGCAGAATCCCCTGTCAGAAGGAGTTTCAACTCCCACCTCCGGCAGAACTTCACCCACGTCTCGGGGGAGGCGGGGGACATTGAGTCCGAGTGGACCATATTCCGCACCTCTATTGCCGAGGCGGCCGACCGGAGCTGTGGCCGTAAGGTAGTCTGTGGCTGCCGTGGCGGAAATCCCCGAACCCGTTGGTGGACACCAACGGTGAGGGATGTCGTCAAGCTGAAGGAATCCTATCGGGCCTTTTTGGCATGTGGGACTCCTGAGGCAGCTGATGGGTACCGGCTGGCCAAGCGGAATGCAGCTTTGGTGGTCACTGAGGAAAAAACTTGGGCATGGGAGGAGTTCGGTGAGGCCATGGAGAAAGACGTCCGGGCGGCTTCAAGGAAATTCTGGTCCACCATCCAGCGTCTAAGGAGGGGAAAGCAGTGCACCACCAACACTGTTTATAGTGGGGATGGTGCTGCTGACCTCGACTGGGGATGTTGTGAGTAGGTGGGGAGAATACTTCGAAGACCTCCTCAACTCCACCGACACGCCTTCCCATGAGGGAGCAGATTCTGGGTTCTCTGAGGACGGGCTCTCCTATCTCTGGGGTTGAGGTCACCGAGGTGGTTAAAAAGCTCCTCGGTGGCAAGGCCCCGGGGGTGGATGAGATTCGCCCGGAGTTCCTCAAGGCTTTGGATGTTGTGGGGCTGTCCTGGTTAACACGCCTCTGCAACATCGCGTGGACATCGGGGACAGTGCCTCTGGATTGGCAGACTGGGGGGGTGGTCTCCCTTTTTTAAGAAGGGGGACCGGAGAGTGTGTTCCAACTACAGGGGATCACACTCCTCAGCCTCCCTGGTAAGGTCTATTCAGAGAGGGGGTCCGTCGGGAAGTCGAATCTCAGATTCAGGAGGAGCAGTGTGGTTTTCTTCCTGGCCGTGGAACAATGGACCAGCTCTACACCCTCGGCAGGGTCCTCGAGGGTGCGTGGGAGTTCGCCCAACCAGTCTAATGTGTTTTGTGGAATTGAAGAAGGCGTTCGACTGTGTCCCTCGGGGAGTTCTGTGGGGGGTGCTTCGGTAGTATGGGGTACCGAACCCCCTGATACGGGCTGTTCGGTCCCTGTACGACCGGTGTCAGAGCTTGGTCCGCATTGCCCGCAGTAAGTCGGACTCGTTTCCGGTGAGGGTTGGACTCCGCCAAGGCTGCCCTTTGTCACCGATTCTGTTCATAACTTTTATGGACAGAATTTCTAGGCGCAGCCGAGGGGGTTCCGGTTTGGTGGCCTCAGAATTGCATCTCTGCTTTTTGCAGATGTGGTTCTGTTCGTTTCATCAAGCCGTGATCTCCAATTCTCACTGCAGCAGTTCGCAGCCGAGTGGGAATCGGCTGGAATGAGAATCAGCCCCTCCAAATCTGAGACCATGGTCCTCAGTCGGAAAAGGGTGACGTGCCCTGTCCGGGTCGGTCGGGGATGAGATCCTGCACCAAGCGGAGCCGTTCAAGTATCTTGGGGTCTTGTTCACGAGTGAGGGAAGAATAAAACGGGAGATCGACAGGCAGATCGGTGCAGCGTCTGCAGTGATGCGGACTTTGTACTGGTCCGTTGTGGTAAAGAAAGAGCGAAGCCGAAAGGCGAAGCTCTCGATTTACCGGTTGATCTACGTTCCTAACCTCACCTATGGTCACGAGCTGTGGGTTGCGACCAAAATAACAAGATCCCGGATACAAGAGGGCGAAATTAGTTTCCTCCGCAGGGTGTCCGGCCTCTCCCGTCGAGATTGTCAGCCGTTGGGGGAGGAATTCTGTGGTGTACGCGTTGCAAGTTGCAGCCGGTTGGCGGCCAGAGCCAGATAATTTCCTCCCTTCAGTTGCCCACGACGCGTGTGGCTGAAAGCCCTTTGCGGTTGCGTTGGACCTTCGCTGTGTACTTTTACCGCTTTCGGGCTGGGGCGGTTTGCTGCTGGCTCGTAACACAACGCACTTGGGGCAAGACGACAGAGACATGTTAGCCCAAATAACATCAAACACATTACAGTTCAGGGAAGATGTATCTTTTCGGGTTGTGTGCCTACTTTGAAGGCAAATTGCACGCTACTCTGGTAGAACTGGGTCCATTATGAGTGAGGAAGTGGCAATTTTGCCGGATGGCCGCTGCATGGAAGAAGTGCACTGGTGTTTATATAGTGGGTGACGGAAAGTATACGCCCAAACCTCTTAATGTCACAAGGATAGTTTTTAGCCCTGCCCACAAAATCAGGAAAATGTAGACGTTGAAAAAGAGTTTTAAAGCCATATCTCAACAATTGAGTACTATGTTGTTGTCAATCTTTGTGCATGTTTTCAGCACTTCAAACATATTTCATATATTTAGAAACAAAACAAGGATTAACATTTTGGGGCACTTTAAAATGCTTAGATAGTGATTGCAACATTTATTTGTTTTATGGCATTGTTATATTAAGCACTTTTGATAGCTTTTCCTTTTCCTGTTGCATTAGATAAATGTGATCCTGTACTTTATCTCAACATGTTTCTTTATTGCAGTGGGATGTCAACAACTATTTCTGTAACACAAAAGATGGCTGAGATAAGTCTGTCGTCAGAGGACAAAGGAGCATCGGGGAGCAAAGCAGAACTCACGGATCCTGGTGGATATAACATTTTTATTTATTTATATTTTTTCATTGTTTTAGTCACCAGTTTAGATGATCTGTAAACAACAGCATAACATTTCAAAATATAACTGCCTTTTGAAAATAGGATGGATGTACGTCCGTGTCAAAAGACACATTTTGAAACAGACAATGACATGATTGAATAATGACCTTTTTGCTGCTGCTTCTGTCATATCAGTTTGTTTTTCCATTCTAAACGGCAGCACCTCCAGGGTTGACAAATCCTCTAAATCATCATGTTCTAGCAGGTTTGAGCTTGTCAGAACCAAACTAAAAAGTTAATAACCTAAACAAAAGAGCTTCCTCTTAAATAGGGTTGGACATCGTTTGAATTTGAGCGCTTCCGGTTCCTTAGATTCTGGTTCCAAACGATTCTCGATTACGATTCTTTTAGGGGGCTGGGTCAAAAAAGTTTGCATGGTTTAAATAAAGGGTGTCCAAATTATGAACATCCATTTTCTTAGCAGCCCGCAGCACAGATTAAAGTGAACATTTGACTCGGGGTGCATTATAACCAGTATCAATATCAAACCTATGAACTAAAAGGCAATGTGTGTGGAACTAACCCAACTGACTTAATATTTATTGTTTCAGCTAAAAGTTAAATATAGCATTGTTAAAATTGTTATTTCAACTGTATTAACTATTTTATTTTATTGTTTCACTCACCCAGTTGACTGAAAGCTGACTTCACTGATATCATTGTTGAAATAGTTATTTTATAACTATTTTAACAATGCTATATCGCTAGCCCCTGTATTCTGTTTCATCACATCAAATGGTTTATATGTGCAAGTTTTAACTTGACCTCTTGTTTTAAGCTTGTAGCCTTTTATTTTGAAGGGTATGCACCGGAACTCAGCATTTTGGCACGAAAAGTAACTTCACACGGCACCGGCGATGTTTTTATTTATTTTATTTTTTTTTGGTAATTTTTTTTATTTTTTATGGATGGAACCAAATGCTATAAAACGCTTTCCCTACCCACCAAAAAGGCACAAGGTTAGTGTTTGTGACACTGTGAGTTTATGTGAATTTTGTCCCAATTCATTGTGATGTAAAGTTGCTACAGTGAAGTTTTAGCCAAATGTTAAGGTTTATTTATTTATTTGTCATCAGTGCTTACATTGGTTTGAAGACTAAAATAAGCGCTAAAAACTATCAGTGCAAAAGTGCAAGCAACCGTTTACCTTGTTATCTGTCTCAATGTTGGCACAGACTTATTTTGTTTCACTCACTCAATTGACTGTAAGTTGACTTCACTGAAGCTCCGCGCGGTGTAGGCTGATGCTCGGAGTGCGTCAAACGCTACACATCGTGAAAGCCTCCTTTGTACAATATAATCTTATTCCAAGTGTTGCACTGAGCCGACTGGTCATTCAGTTTAACAAAGTTAAGACACACTTTTGTTCGCCGCCTTGTGCGCGTTCTTCTTCGTTGGTTTTGCACCGCTTCTTCGTTGCTTCTCGCCACTCTGTCGCGGCTGAAGTACTAGGCATCGAATCGTTCCAATCGGTTCTCGATTCTCAATGCCCAACCCTACTCTTAAAGATGAGCAGCTTGAAACACATTCTCGTCTTGTCATTACAGTTTTTTGTAATGTATTGCATTGAACTCTTTTATTAGAGAGAGCTTTCATGACCAGCCCTGCATCTCTCTGACTACTTTTTCTGAAGGCTTGAATTCAACTGCAGCCTTTGACGTTTTGTATAAAAATGTTTTTGCAGGTGTGTAATTCAGTTGGAAAGAGAAGTATAAGTTAAATGTCCCCCCCCCGTGTTTTCAGTGACGAGTCAGACCACAGTCACAGCCATTCATCCCTCCACTGCTGGCAGTGAAGAATCCCGAGCCCCGGAGGCTCCCAAACCCAAAAAGAACCGTTGTTATATGTGCCGCAAAAAGGTTGGCCTGACAGGTGAGTTGATAGAAACACTTTTTCAAAGCCTACAGTTAGGAACATGGTGGATGAAGCTGTTCCAATTTATATTCTAAAATAATATATTTCTCATAATACTTTTTGGTGGATTACTGATAAGGCTTACCTTTGAACATTTGGATTGATCTTTGCCCCCAATGTGCAAGAATCATGAAAATGGTAAAGCTGGTTGTTAATTTTTTTCTTTTTATTATTATTTTTTTAATATAAATTCTGAATTGATTCCATTGACACCCATGTGTAGTAATATTTTGCCAGAATAGTCCCGATGTGGTGTGACATGCTGTGACTCCTCCTAAATGAAAGAGAGGACAGAAATGGTGAGGGGTCGCAGGCCCCAGTAGTCAAGCCAAGAGAAATGTGAATACCCACCACCCACCTTATTACTATGGTTAAGAGGTCCCCAACTAGCAACCATTATCCCTGTACATGATCGTGTGTGGTTGGGTGTCGTGCATTTAAATTGGGGAGACTGTGGGGGTGGTGTGAGACGGTCACGGGGCAATAATGATCCACAATCGTCACCCCCACCCAGGCCAACCAGCTGCCCAAAGGAATTGTAAATGTATGTGATCCATTAAAAATCCGCAGGGGAAAGGCATGGCTGGCGAGAGAACAGGCCGGAGTGTCGGAACACCTAGCCCGACCCTACCCTCCGCCGACTGACGTGTGTATGATGCATTAAAACTGGAGGACGGGGAGGTCAGAGAAGGGCGGTGACCAGATGGGAGACCAGCACAGATGTGCCATGACTTCGCCCAGCATCTGCCCCATCATGCCTCGTGTCTGCCAGTCACATTTGACAACTCTTGCGTTTTCCCCTCCCATCAAGAGTGGCTGTCATCCTCGCCCACGTTAGAGCTTGAACCTCTTCTCTTCACCATATTAACTCTGGTCCTGCAGCACCTCCACTGATTTCTTTTCCAGTACTGCATCTTAAAATACTCATGCCGACTTTAAGGTCATCCATAAATCTATATGTTTGTCTGACCGGCTCCATATCGCCACAGCCTACCGGACTATAAAGATCATTTTCCTTAATCTATGTCAGTTTTCCCTCTGCCCAGAGAACTTCAGCTCTGCTGGTGCTCGTTGTTGGAAGTTATTGCTAGGGACAGAGCGATTGTCAGCCGGGCCGATTATCTGCATTTTGACACATATCACGATGCATACCATACTCTCCAGTCCAGCAGTTTTATTAATCTCTTTGTTCCCAAATATTCCCAACGATCTTCTTGTCAATTTTCTGCCCCAAATTACTGGAACACTACAATAAATAATAAAACTCACCTCATTCATCCCAGGATCATTGTTTAAAAAGTTAGTGCGGGATTCTATACAGGATTGCTGCACCTGTTTTTAGCCTGTTATAAACCTTTTATTGATATGCTGTGATGTAATGGAATATTCAGTGGGAACGGAAAGTATTCAGACTGCCTTAAATCTGGACTCTTTGTTATATAGCAACCATTTGCTAAAAGCATTTGTTAATTTTTTCCTCATTAATGTACACACAGCACCCCACATTGACAGAAAAAAACAATTGTTGAAAGTTTTGCAATTTATTACAAAAGAAAAACTGAAATATCACACGGCCATAAGTATTCAGACCATTAGCTGTGACACTCATATTTAACTCTGGTGCTGTCCATTTCTTCTGATCATCCTTGAGATGGTTCTACACCTTCTTTGGAGTCCAGCTGTGCTTGATTATACTGATTGGACTTGATTAGGAAAGCCACACACGTGTCTATATAAGACCTTATAGCTAACAGTGCATGTCAGAGCCAATGAGAATCACGAGGTCAAAGGAACTGCCTCAAGAGCGCAAAGACAGAATTGTGGCAAGGCACAAAGCTGCTCAAGGTTACAAAAATAATTCTGCTGCACTTAAGGGTCCATAGAGCGCACTGGCCTCCATATTCCTTAAATGGAAGACATTTGGGACAACCAGAACCCTTCCGAGAGCTGGCAGTCTGGCCAAACTGAGCAATCGGAGGAGAAGAGTCTTGGTGAGAGGTAAAGAAGAACCCAAAGATCACTGTGGCTGAGCTCCAGCGATGCAGTTGGAAGATGAGAGAAAGTTCTAGAAAGTCAACCATCACTGTAGCCCTCCACCAGTCAGGGTTTATGGCAGAGTGGCCCGACGGAAGCCTCTCCTCAGTGCAAAACACATGAAAGTCCGCATGGAGTCTGCTAAAAAACAAAAAAACACCTGAAGGACTCAAAGATGGTGAGAAAAAAGATTCTCTGGTCTGATGAGACCAAGATAGAACTTTTTGGCCTCCATTCTAAGGGGCATGTGTGGAGAAAACCAGGCACTGCTCATCACCTGTCCAATACAGTCCCAACAGTAAAGCATGGTGGTGGCAGCATCATGCTGTGGAGGTTTTTTCAGCTGCAGGGACAGGACGACCGAGAGAGGAAAGCCCAGAGAAGAAAGGATGTCAAGGCTTTTTGTGCCATCTGAGGCGGGTGAAAAAGACTATACCCATCGACTCGGTTTTCCATGTTGAAGTGCTATCTGGGCCCCAAGTCCAGGTTGAGACTCAGCATGTTTTGAAATAAACAATTCCCAACTTTGAAACTGCCTCACGCATAGATCAAGCATATAAAATTGTTTAAACTTTAGTCTGGGCAAATTAACTACATATTGTTCAATGCAACATCATTTCATACTGTTTTGCTTCAAATCAAGAGGAACCGTTCATAAAGTTTAGAATATTTATGGTTTGTTTTGTTTCATACAGATGTGGGATTTCTTTAATGCCATTTTTATTGTCCAAAGGCAGTGTCTCTAATCTACTAGAGAGTGATCTTGTTCCATTGTTCAACAGGGATCAATCACTTCCGTCCCCCAGTCATGCTGGGCAAGACATGAGACCCGCAACCAGTTTATAGCTCAGATGATATAAACCAGGTTTCCTGTGTCTTGTGATTACAAACCGACTGGTTGAGGTTCAGGAAGCAGGAATGCAAAGGTTGTCAACTCTAGAGTTACCGTTGACAACTGTTCCATAGGGCGTATTCGCTACAGTTGTGTCCTGAAGATATTTGTGTTTCAGATCAAAAGATGAATGAGACAAAAGTTCAGAATTCCAGCTTTTATTTCATGGTATTTACGTCTAGATGTGTTAAACAACTCAGGACAGAGCACCTTTTGTTTGATGCCACCATTTTTTTCAAGTGAGCAAAGGTTTTGGAACATGACTGATGGGTGTTTTTAGTTGCTCAGGTGTTGCCTTTTATATTGCTTAAACATTTGATAGTGGTTGTTTTTGTCTTTGAGTTTCACCTGTGAAAACTGCATTTGCTGTTAAGCAAACATGAAGACCATAGAGCTGTCTATGGGAGAAAAGCAAACCATTTTGAAGCTGAGAGAAGAGGGATAATCGATCATAGCTATTGCACAAACATTGGGCAAAGCCAATACAACAATTTGGAATCTCCTGAAAAAGAGAAACTACTAGTGTACTGAGCAACAGACATCGAACTGGTCGGCCAAAGGTATCAATAGCAGTTGATGACAGAAACATTATGAGAACTGTGAAGAAACACCCAGAGACAACAGTCAGTGACACCACTGCCAACCTCCACAGGGCAGGGGTGAAGGTATCACAATCCACTGTTCGAAGAAGACTTCATGAGAAGAAATATACTGTTCAGGCCATACCCCGAGATGCAAACCACTCATAAGAAAAAATAATCTGAACGCCAGATTGGATTTTGCAAAGTACAGAGATGAACCACAACAATTGTGGAACAAAGTTTTATGGACTGGTGAGACCAAGATTAACCTCTACCAAAGCGATGAAAAGGCCAAAGTATGGAGAAAGAAATAATCTGTTTATGATCCAAAACACACAAGCTCATCTGTGAAGCATCGTGGAGGTAATATCATGGCTTGGGCTTGCATGGCTGCTTCTGGAACGGGCTCACTAGTCTTTAGTGATGATGAAACTCATCATGGTAGCAGCAGAATGAATTCTGAAATCTACAAAACCTATTTTGTCCGGGAATTTACAGAAAAGTGCATCCAAACTAATCGGGAAAAGCTTCATGATACAACAAGACAATGACCCAAAACACACTGCCAACACAACAAAGGACTTCAACAGTGGGGGGAAAGTGGAAGGTCTTAGACTGGCTAAGTCAATTACCGGACCTTAACCAAAGAGAGCATGCATTTTACCTCCTGAAGAGGCGACTGAAGGGCGAAACCCCCAGAAACAAACAAGAACTGAAAGAGGCTGCCCTAAAGGCCTGAAATATAGCATTTCAAATGAAGACTACAACAGTCTGGTGAAGTCAATGGGTCACCGGCTTGATGCTGTTATTGCAAGTAAGGGTTATGCCACTAAATAGTAAATGCTATTCACTTTAAGTTAATTTAATAATGTCTGTTCCAGTACTTTTACTCACTTGAAATGTGGGTGCCTTCAAACAAAAGGTGCTCTCTCCTGAGTTAAGACATCTAGATGTAAATACTATGAAATAAAAGCTGGAATTCTAAACTTTTGTCTCATATTCATCTTTTGATCTGAAACCCAAATGTCTTCAGTATACAATAAAAACAAAGGAATTCACCTGTGTATTTCTTCTTTCAAAGTCTTTTTCAAACAGTGGATTGTGATACCTTCACTGCTGCCCTGTGGCGGTTGGCTGTGATGTCACTGACTGTTGTCTTTGGGTGTGTCTTCAAAAACACAGGCACTATCTAATGTTTAAGCAATCAGTCTAAAAGGCAACACCTGAGCAACTAGAATCACCATCAGTCACATGTTGGAATACTTTTGCTCACTTGAAAAGTTGGATGCTTCAAACAAAAGGTGCTCTGTCCTGAGTTGTTTAACACATCTAGATGTAAATACCGTGACATAAAAGCTGGAATTCTGAACCTTTGTCTCATATTCATCTTTTGATTGGAAACCCATATGTCTTCAGTATACAACAAAAACAAAGGAATTTACCTTGCCATTCCAATACCTTTGGAGGAGACTGTATTATGTTTTATATGTATTCTACAGTGAACCTTATTTATCGGGAAATGCGTTCTTGACCCATCCGTGATAGTTAAATATCTGCGAGATAGAGAGAGGATCTAAATAAAATTTTATAAAACAGTTTTACCCCTCCCACGAGCTTAAGACACATTTAAACTTAAAACACTTTTTATAGTATTCCTTAGCGTCTGTTCTTGGTGTCAAGACATGGGGGCGTATCATATTACAGTGGACACTCTCATACCTGTGGTTCGGCACCCTCGACGGATTCACCTATTTGTAGATTTATTTTTGTAAATTTTTTTCCCCATCTTTATTTTCGATTTTTTTTTCTTTTTTTTGGGTGTATCAACCCCGTAAACCTTTACTGGTGGGTTTATCCCCTGTGTATTATCACTCCCAGTTGATGTTTACTGTAAACCTGCCCCCATAACCAAAATACAACTGAACCTTGTATTTACGCACTAAAATTTTCAGCAAAACCATATACATTTATCAAAATGTTTAACGAACTAATTTTTTCTCACGAAGGCAATGCGAATGCAATGCAAACATGTTAGACGCCAGAGGTACTAATGGAAATTTAGCATAGATGTCAATTGCAAACCTTCAAACAACTGCTACAGACAGACTGACTCTTCTTCTTGCTATCAATTACCTTAATTTCCCATGTATAATGCGCATTCCCCCCAAAAATTCATCAAAAGTCAAGAGTGCGGATTATACATCGGAATTTTTCAACTTTACTTACACCTACAGTCTTTAACACGATATAAGTGTATTAGTGATTTGAGAAGGGTCATCGTTCGTTTCATTGTGAAACATACTAACTACAGTTACACTTTTAGGTCTAATTCTGTTGTTTTACAGCCATCAGAAAAATCCAATGATTTTCCAGACTTTACTCCTGAATTTAATTAAGAAGTACTGTAGGCATTCTTAAAGAAAAAATGCATTTCAGATAGTCATAGACCACAGAAAGTACCTGCTAATGTCAGTGACAACGAGGCAGGTTATCGGTCACAATGCAAAACTCTCTTGTGGTACAAAAATAATAAAATAGTTGACACAGCAACAAGAGGAAGAAGGGGATAAACACACAAGGTCTATTACCACTATTTCGGGGATAATTAACACTAACTGACATACCACAGCATTCTTAAGTATTTTCAAGGACGCTGAGCATGCTGGGGATTTCTCCGACGCTGCTCGGTTACGTTATCGTTTACGCACTTGAAAACGTGGCGGCTTGCTATCAGAGCTGCTCTGCAGCGGTGATGTTTTTAACGACTTGTAACTTCTTTTTATCGATGTAAACGTTGCATAATATATCAAGATGGAGGTCAGTGGTCTATTTAGCACAGTAGTGATTATTTTTAAATGTTTATTAAAGCAACAACTGGATGAAGAAAAAAAAAAAAAGTAAACCGCAATTAGTATTGACTGAAGGTTGATTCTAGATTCAGTGTCAAGAAAAATTTACCTACATGACTTGCACACTATATTTGGAAAAGAGAACCTGTTATACTGAGTTTGTCTTCTTGGGCCTCATCTGATCAATGGTAGCCGAGTATGCGTTTCCATAGCCAGCTGTATTCCTTTAAAAAAAAAAAATGTAAAAAAAAATCAAACTGTCCTGTTGTGGCGTTTCAGGTTTTGAGTGCCGCTGTGGGAACCTTTTCTGTGGCTTTCACCGTTACTCAGACCAGCACAACTGTCCGTACGACTACAAAGCTGAAGCTGCGGCCAAGATTCGCAAAGAGAACCCGGTGGTTGTCGCCGACAAGATCCAGAGAATATGAGAACTTTGATTTCTTGGATCAGTGGGCTTTACTTATACAAAATGGACCCAAATTATTGAGCCCAACATTCTCTGATGGACCCCGGTGTTCACAATCAATATCATGGTTTTCTTTCCACACATTCATATTTCCAGCTACTGTTCTTTGTGTGATTTTTATTTTTTTTAAGAAGGTGTTAGATAACAGTTAAGAGGGATAATGGGGTCCATATTATGGTATCCATCCATCAATTTTCTATACTGCTGATCCTGTGTTGCCCTTGATTGGAAAAAAGTGATTTTATACAAATCAGTTGAAGGTTGCCTGTTGGCTGTTATGATCCTCCATAGGGATAACTTCGGTCAGATTCTTGGGCTGGACTGGAGACTGTTACTGCTGTTTGCTCGTGATGCCATCCCAGCCATGCTTGCGCTCTTGCTGGCATGAGTAGCAAAGTGGATATTGGACTTTTCTTTTTTTCTTCTTAAATTTGTCCCCTTGTTCAGAATTGAACTCTTCTGAGATCGTCAGATAACAGCGTCCTCTGTTTGCAAGTCTGTGCCACTGGATCCATCCACCCCCACCCATGTTGCTAACAAAATGTTATAAAACTGTTGGAGCGTGCCCGTGTGAATTTTTGAAAGAGATCTGGATGTTGGCACAGCAACCTCATTTTCTTTTGGTCCTTAATTAACATGACCGTTTCTTGTATTCTCATTTCCCCCCACTGTTTTTCACCAATGTGTGTGCGTGTGTTGTCATATGACAAGTAGCCTAAACTTGAATAATTTGTTTTGCCTTTGACATGGTTTGGTCTCACTAATATTTTCCTTTTTGACTTCACTTTTGAATGCTTTCTGCTGTTTTAATGTGAGTTGATGTTCACAATGTTGGAAGTGGTCAATTGTTGTTTCGATATTTGTATCCAAACACATTTGTTGTGGGAAAAGTTTTGAATGGTTGTTGACTGAGTATATGAGATAAGTAGTGTTTGCTTTTCATGGATTATTTTTGTCGGGAGATGGTCTAGCTGCTTATTCCCATGGTTCTTCTTACCCTTTTAGTTATGCAAGTTTGTACAAACATCTTTATTTATATACTGCCGTATGCATAATCTAATAATACAGAGTAAGTTGTATGATGTAAATAAAATGTGTTCACAAAAATTACAGCAAGTGTTGTAAACCCTTCATTTTCAGAGTACTAGTTTCACTTGCAGCGAACATAAAATATACACACCCCTGTTCATATGTCATGTTTTTCTGGAGGGTAGAAAACTGACCAAGATCATTTTAAATCTTTTTCTGCTGTTAATGTGAGCTATGAACTGTAGAACTGAATGGGGGGGAATAAATACATGTGGTTGCATAAGTGTGCTCACCCTAATAACGGCATGTGGCTGTATTCAGAATTGACCAATCACAGTTAAACTCATGTTAAATGGAAGTCCTCACACAACTCCCACCATTTAAAGTGCCTCTAATTAACCCCATATAAAGTTCAGATGTTCTAGTAGGCTTTTCTTGACTTTATTTATTTATTTATTTTTATTTTGCTTACTAGATGTAGCCTGACTGTTTTGTGGTAACACTGACTTATTTGGAACTGTTCCTAATGCCCTCCATCTTGACTCAGGCCCCAGTTCCACATGAAGAAAAAAAGCCCCAAAGCATGATGCTGCCTCCAGTGTGCTTCACTGTAGATAGCTATAGTGTTCTTTTAGTGATGAGCACTGTTGTGTTTGTGGCAAACCTACCTTTTGGAATTAAGGTCAAAAACCTCAAACTTGGTTTCATCAGCCCATAACACAGCTGCTCATTAACTGTCATGCCTCATGTCTGCATGTGAGTGGAAACTGGATCTCTTCCAGTGAGCGTCTACGGCCGCGGGTCACGTTTCCACACCGGGCTCTAAGGCCTCACCCAAAAACTGCATGAGCTCCACCGACCAGTGAAGCTTCCCTATTTATAGGTACAAGAAGCACAGAGTGGTAAAAAGCACACACACCCTCCGCCAAATAGTGGAAACACTATGAGGCTGAAAACCGTAACATTTGAAGCTTTTGTATTTTATGTTCTACTGCAATGGGTTTCCATTACATTCAGAGTAAAACTTGGTGTTTGAATTCTAAACCCCGTATTTTATTTTTTTCAGCTTTTAGAACCTATTAACGTTAGACATAAAATGGAACGTGTTCAGGTTTTTTTAGTGTTTTCTTTTTAAGTTGTGGTTTAAAAGCCTGTTTTTTTTGCCTTTGTTGTGAAGTGGGGTGGACATTTCCATTGATATCATCCATCCATTTTCCGAGCCGCTTCTCCTCACTAGGGTCGCGGGCGTGCTGGAGCCTATCCCAGCTGTCATCGGGCAGGAGGCGGGGTACACCCCGAACTGGTTGCCAGCCAATCGCATAGTGACTCAAAATTGTGAAAAATACATTTATTATATATATATATATATATATATATATATATATATATATATAATAATTTCTTTATTCATATTCTCACCCAAGTTGAATGACTCTTTTTCTTCTCAAATTTTTTTTTACATAACCTCGTTAACTGCTATTTAATACAAACCCCAATTCCAATGAAGTTGGGGTGTTGTGTCAAACAAATAAAAACAGAATACAATGATTTGCAAATTCTTTTCAACCTACCGGTATATTCAATTGAATAAACTACAAACACAAGATATTTAATGTTCAAATTGATGACCGTTGTTGTTGTTTTTTTGCAAATATTATCACATTTTGAATTTGATGCCTGACACACATCCCACTAAAGCTGGCACAGGGGAAACAAAAGACTGTTTGAAAGATTCCACGGGTGAACAGGTTCATTGGAAACAGGTGAGTTTCATGATTGGCTATAAAAGGAGCATGGAGCGAGGTTCACCAGTTTGTGAACCACTGTGTGAGCAAATAGTCTGTTTAGGAACATTCCTCAATGTACAATTGCAAGGAATTTAGAGATTTAATCAGCTACGGTATCAGAATCGATAAAAATCTCTGCACGTAAGCAGCAAGGCCAAAAACCAACATTGAATGCCCGTGAGCTTCCATCCCTCAGGCAGCACTGCATTAAAAACCAACATCATTGTGGAAAGGATATTCCCACGTGGCCTCAGGAACACTTCAGGAAACCATTGTTAGTTAACATAGTTCGTCACTACATGTACCTGTACATCAAGCAAGAATTCCACATACTAAGCTTTTATAATTTGTGGTCTTAGTTCCCAAACTAGTGGTAAACATGCCGCTGTCCCAGCTTTAAATTAAAATCTTAAAAGTGTCTTGTTATTGCTTGTCCGTGTGGTCTAAAACAAATGAGAGTCTGTACAGCAATTAAGATAATGGCGATGGCCATTTAGGCAAAGCAAATGGGAGATAGTCATGAAGTTTGGATGGGGCCACGCCAATGAGTGGTCGTTAAATTTGTCTATGCACAGACATTGTGACCCACACCTGGGTAAGAGCGTTTCTGTGTGGAAAGGCAAACTTTATCAATGCACTATCATCTGGAGAAAACCTACCTTTTGCTATGTCCCATTGGATCACCTCTGAAATATCTTTTCATTGCCCACATCCAGAACACCTCATGTGAATAGATCACATGCTGCTGTCGTCATGGTGACGGCCTCGTGAGATACCTGAGTTGGGTACTGGCGGAGAGCCGAGACCGAACGAGAATTAAATGACTGCGGGGAGGAAACCACTGTAGAGGCCACAGAAAGTCATTTGTTTTTCATCATGCCGAGAAGAAGGGATTTGTCAACAGATGACGGTAAAGTGGATGGACAAGTGTGTATGAACGCTTCTGCACTTAAAATGCAATGTGATACACTGTACTACTGGTGTTCCAGCTTGGGTTTGTTTTGAACTCAAGAATGAGTAGTTTAGCACACGAGTTCAACTTGATGACAGATATATGACGCTGGTATGTTTTTATTTTTTTTATTAACTGTTATGCACCTTGATCAAAGTTTGGTGGTGGTTTGGCATGCAAAGTAAGCCGAAATGAAATATATTGTTTTACATAATATGTTATTGACTTGATAACTGGGCCATATTAAGAGCATTTTTTTAAATCAAATGTTGAGGATGCAAGATGGGAAAATTGTGACTCGTGACAAACTTTATCTCGGTCAATACTGCTCATGAATACTTTATTCGTGTCATTGTACAAGGCACAATGTTGTATGTAGCTAATGTGCCTGTCTCACAGTCGGGAGGTTCGTGGTTCAAATCTTGGCTTGTTGCTTCATGTGCAGAGTTCCTCCAGTGCGTGCAAGGGTTTTATAGATTTGCTTCCTCCCATGTTCCAGAAACATGCACATTAGGTCGATTGATGAGTCTGAACTGTCCATAGATGTGAATAGGATTGAATCGCTGTTTGTTTGTATGTGTCCTGCAAATTGACTGGCGACCAATTCAATTTGTACCCTACCCTGACATTTCTGGATGAGCCCCTGTTTATTAGGGGATTAGAGCTAACGCAAGTTGTGTAAAAGTCAGCTATGTGCTACACTACCAATGGTCCTGTCAAATTTTGTTTACCTGCTCCATGCATTTTCTATTGCTCTTGTCCTCGTTAGGGTCACAGCTAATCTGGAACCTTTTCTCAGATGACTGAGCGAGAAGTACACCCTCAACTAATCGCCAGCCAACCGCATGGCACATAGAAACAACCATTCACTCTGACATTCACACCTATGGACAATTTAGAATGATCAATTACCCTAACATGCAAGTTTTTGGGATGCGGGAGAAAGCCAGAGTACCCAGAGAAAACCCATGCTAGCACGGCAAAAACATGCCAACTCCCCACAGGAGGGTCGAAGATGGGAGCCAAACCTCTGAAACTTCTTGACTGTGAGCCAGAAGTGCTAACCACTAGTCCAGCGTGCTGCCCATCTCTATCACACTATCAAACCAGAACTTTGTTGTGCTTTAGAAAAAAGAAAAGAAAAAAGCAGGACCCGCTACAACATGCAAAGCAGTCAATTACATGTTGTATTTGCTTATCACACAGTTGGGATCGATATGGAAGATGAAGTCAGTGACAGTGATGGTAAGTCAGTCACAATATTTCATTTACCCATCATGTACACAAGTCTGACATCGATTGACTTCCTCGACCACTGTCCATCTCATCATCTCTCATTATAGACGGTGCAACAAGGAGACGAGGGAACAGGAGGCAAGCAGCTGGAAGAACCGTTGCAAAGGGAAGACCCCGTGGCAAGAAAACAGCCAGCGAGGATGAGGAAAATGAAGAGGAGGCTGATGAGGCTCCGAGGACAAGAAGAGGGGCAAATACAAAGAAGCCGACCAAGAAACGTCGAGGTGAGGATGAGGAGGAGGATGAAAGTGAGGACGGGGGCGCCAAGAAAAAGAAGCGAGGGGGCACAGCCAATAAGAAAAAAAGGAGGCAAAACCTTGGATAGTGAGGAGGAAGGCAGTGATGAGCAGAAAGGAAAGAAGGGGAAAAATGGAGGACGAATGAAAGGAGGAAAGGAGGAGGATGATAGTAAAGGCAAGAAGGGAGATGCCAAAGGAAAAGACAAAGACAAGAAAAAGAAGAAGAAGAAGGAAGAAAGGTAGGCTGAATATCCATCCATTTTATGACGCACTTGTCCTCAGTAGGGTTGCTCCAGGGCCAGTCGCCATACAATCGCAGGGCACATATAGACAAATAACCATTCAAACTCACATTCACACCTAAGGAATAATTCGTCTTCAATGAACCCGACATGCATGTTTTCGCAATGCGGGAGGAAACCCACACAAGGACTGAACTGAGGCTTAAACAATTGGTCACAATTTAGCAAGATTCTGAAAGAGAGGAAAAGCAGAAAAATACAAAGAATAAATCATATTTAAGTACGTGTTAAGGTGAAGTATACTCCGAGTATACATAACGCTAAGGTTCAAAACCCACACTTCCCAGTAACAATTCAGAAAATCATAACCTCATAACCTGCTGCTTCCGCGTCTCCATCAATCCTCAGTTCATCAGATTCCAGTTCGAGCTCCGATGAGGGTGAGGAATCCTTGTCCGAGGGAGAGATGGCCGTGCTGATGGAGGAGGTGGAAGAGAAGAAGAAACTGATATCAACCATCAGGAACAAACCGTGGAGGATGAAGAGGCGACTCACACACCTGAAGTAATGTCCAACTGGAGGTCATGACAATACTTCGGTTAAAAAAAAAAAAGTATTTGGGATCATTTCTCCCTTTTAAATACACATCCATCCGCTTGTCCTCATTAGGGTCACAGGTGAGATGGAGCCTATCCCAGCTGATTTTGAGCGAGAGGCAGCACATATAGAAAAATAACCATTCACCCTCACGTTGACACCTATGGACAGTTTAAAGCTTTCAATTAACTGGGGGGAAGTTGGCATACACAGAATTCCCCCCCACACACACAAACGTTGGCTAATTTCCCCATTGTTGGACTAATAAAGGTTATCTTATCTTAAAACCCACGCAAATATGATGCGTACTTCACACAGGAAGGCCAGAGTCGAGACATGACACACAATCAAAGAAATATTACTGATCGCTTCAACTAGTTTGAGATTCGAATGTTCACCCAGTGTTTCTTTGTGTTTTGTCAGTGTATATAAAAGTTAATGTTGACTGATATTAAATTAATAGTTAACCAGCGTTTCCATCATCTGTGCGTCCTCGCAGAGAAGCTCAAGATTTTGTGGATAAGTTTGAAGGTGCCCTTGGCAAAGGAAAAGGCAGGAAGTGGTATGCCTACAAAGTAATGATGACAAAGGTCGGTTCAAAAAAACTATACATGTTTCTTTCTGTAGTCCTTTACTCATTGTGCGTGCATGTGTTTTGCCTCATATTAATATTTGGCTCTTTTCATGTATTTTTTAAAGAAATGGATTAAGTTCCAGAGAGACTTTGACAATTTCAAAACAGCCTGTATTCCCTGGGAAAGGAAGATCAAAGAGGTGGAAAGTGAGTTTTGGTTACTGCTCAATTTGCCATTTAACAACTTAGCAGTGGTCGCTAGTGTACAAATAATAAACTCCTTTTGATGTCCTCAGGTCACTTTGGGTCCTCTGTAGCTTCCTACTTCATCTTCCTGCGCTGGATGTACGGGATGAACCTCGTTATGTTCGGTTTCACTTTTGGACTGGTGGTCATTCCTGAGGTGAAGTAATAGCAATTACAATGCCAATGGCATTCTTATATATACTTGAATACCATAAGAGTAGCATACAGACAAGTCATTAGTATAGAACAGTGATTCCCAAACACTGCGCAGCAGCACATTAGTGTGCCATAAAAGATCATCCAGTATTTGTTCAGGAAATAATCCACTGTCAACCTTTTTTTCCATTTTATATTCATGAAAATTCTAGTATATTTACTGCCAATATTGTTCATCTAGCTAGCTACACCAGCTACAATTAACTTATGTATCCACCTGTTGCCATCCACACAGTACAGAATAATAACTTTGTGTTGAACAAAACAGGCCCAGATTTCACAGTGAGAAAGTAAAAGTGTGACTAAATTGAAACAAGATCTTTATTTCATTATGTATACTTTTTGTGACATTTGCTGGTGTTCTGTGAGATTTTTCAAATGTAAAAAATGTGACTTGACTCAATAATGGTTGGGAAACAAACTGTACAACAAACTGTAACAATAACCCTTAAAGAAAAAAAGTGTGCATTCATTTTTTTTCTAGTATTATGAAAATCACATTTGCTTTTCTTCCTTCATAATCCAGGTTCTTATGGGCCTTCCCTATGGGTCCATTCCCAGAAAAACTGTTCCCAGAGCAGAGCAGGCTACCGCTCAAGACTACTCTGTCCTCATGGACTTCAATGTAAGTTTGAGTTATGATTTTGAAAAAATAAAAAGTCATCTGTTTACCTGTTTAAATATCTAGTCACCTATGGTGTCGTGATACATTTGCCTGACTTATGCGCAGGCAACGTGGGTTCGGTTCCCACTCAGTGACGGTGTGAATGTGAGTGTTAATGGTTGTCAGACCACACGTGTCCTATGACTGACTCATTAGGGTCATGGATGAGGTCAAGCCTAGCCACAGACAAACAAACAACCATTCGCCATCACATTCACATTCAGGCAATCAAAAGTCTTCAATTAACCTAATGTGCATGGTTTTGGACTGTTGTGAGCAACATGCAAACTCCACTTAGTAGAGTCTGAGTTGAGATTCAAATTCAGAGCTCCAGACTGTGAGGTAGATGTGTTGAGGTCACAGTGCTGCCCTCTTTTTAAATGTCTTATACAAATAAATTAACACAATTTTGTTTCTTATTGTTTATATAATCCATTTAGTTGTCTTGTAGAGCAATTTAATTGACAGTTGTTTTCAGTTTTATTTAAGTGCTATTTAAATACATTTACTTTGGTTGAATCAATAAAAACAGACGAATCACTTCTCTTATTGAGTAACAATGCCATAGGAGCATAATTGTATCATTCATTGGATCCAAAGGCATAGAGATTTCCCTTTGACTGGTACTAAAAAGTCACTGATGGTGTAGTGGTGCACTCGCCTGACTTTGGTGCAGGCAGCGTGGGATCAGTTCCCACTCAGTGACGGTGTGAATGTGAGTGTGAATGGTTGTCCATGTCTATATGTGCCCTGCGACTGACTGGCGACCAGTTCAGGGTGTAGTCCGCCTTTCGCCCAAAGTCAACTGGGATAGGCTCCAGCGCCCCACAACCCTAACCAGGATAAGCGGTGTTGAAAATGAAAATGGATAGTACTAAAAAATATCAAGATCTTGAAATTGGTATGATTCCTCATTTTATTTATTTATTTTTAATTTAGTGTAGGTTCAGTTCTTGTTCATTGACGATGTGAGTGTGAATGACTGTCTATACTGTACGTGTCCCATGATTGACTGGCGACGAGTCCAGTACTCTGTTTTTTTTGCCCACAGTCAGCTGCGATAGGTTCTACCTCCAGTATTATAGAAAATGGTTGGATTAAATGTCATTCAAAAGTTACTTACCAATTTAACGCAAGATGACTTTATTATTGAAACCTAACCTTATGGTAAATACATATGCAGTGGTGGGAAATATGGTGGTTGCCTCCATCCATGCGCTTTAGGCATCTTTGTAAAAGTTTGTAATGGATTATATTTGATTGTGCAAGGGATTATAATGTAGGAGGTGCATGTACTTTCAAGAAATGTAAAGTAGATAGGTTAAGTGATATGTACCGTACCTCACATTTTTTATGTACATACAGGCATTATTTTCCTAAAGCATCACGGCTAAAATTAAAACAGACAGATCACAGATCTGTAAGGAAAGAGGAATGACAATATTTTATTTCCTCAGGGATACTGCAAGTACTCCGTCCTGTTCTATGGCTATTACAACAGTCAGAGGACCATTGGTTTGCTGAAGTTTAGGCTCCCTCTGGCCTACCTTATGGTTGGGATTGGAACATTTGGCTACAGCTTGATGGTCGTGATCCGCACGTGAGTCGTGCAGTCAGATTTGATGGTCCAAATGAATTAAAAAGACATAAACCAATTGTGTTATGATTTTGCTGTCACATTATTCAAACTACAGTATTGAGATCAGTTTTATAGGCATGTCTCATTTACCCTCACAAACACATCATATCCCATCTACCATCATTTCTCATGTATAATGTGCACCCATGTATAATGGCCACCCCCTAAATTGACCTCAAAATTCTGGAAAAGCCTTCTAACTCTGTATAATGCATTTTTACAACGCATGATTTTGCTTCTACCCATATGATCAAAACATGAAGTTTTTTTTCAAAGAATTATTCCAAAGTTAAGCACTTTATTTTTAACGTGTAATACTTATTTACTTCCTCTTATTTTGGAAATTCACAGCCCTACTTTTATTTATTTTTATTTAGTAAATGAGATAAGACACAGTTGTGCTCATACGTTTGATTACCAGGCAGAATTTTTAAGATGGGTACAATTCTTTAAAGAAAACATGAAGGGCTAGGCGAAACACATTTAATTTTATTTTAATGGGATTCAAATTAAACTGTCAAGCATTTCAGAAAAGCATTATCATTAAACAAAACATAACCACAAAGAAATAAATGACAGTTGTTGTTTAGTCATATTTAAAAAAATATATATATATATTTCACAAATTCTGCCAGGGTATGTAAACTTATGAGCACAACTGTATATACAGTATATGTACGTACATACGTACATGCGTACCCCTGTTATATTGGAATGAAAGTGTACGGTACACCTTTTTCATAACCTCTTGGTGGCGGCATATTAGAATGAAAGTGTACACCTTTCTCATAACCTCTAGGTGGGGGTGACATTGGAATAAAATTGTACAGCTTTTTCATAACCTCTGGATGGCGGCATACATTTATAAAATGGGAAAGTTTTTTTTTTCTTCCCCCCCCCATTTCTCCCTATACCTATGTATAATGTGCCCTATTGACTTGACAATATTTTTGGAAAAAATGCACATTATACACAAGAAATTACGTTATTTCTTTCATTATTCAGAATGGCAAAGAATGCAGACCTAGGTGGTGGTGATGGAGAGGATGGGGAGTTCACCTTTGCCTGGAAGATGTTCACCAGCTGGGATTATCTAATTGGAAATGCAGAGACTGCGGACAACAAGTATGCGTCCATCACCACCAGCTTCAAGGTAATCATGGCAAGCCCATTCAATGAATGTGATATACTGTACATACAGAATATGTGTAACTGCGTCTGCTAATCCTCTGCAAGATCAGGAGTCCATTGTGGATGAGCAAGAGAACCAGAAAGATGAGAACATTCATCTGAGGAGGTTCCTCAGGGTCCTGGCTAATGTCCTCATCACCTGCAGCCTCGGAGGAAGTGGCTACCTCATCTACTTTGTTGTGAAGAGGTCTCAAGAGTTTGCCAATAGAAACGATCTCAGCTGGTATGAGAAAAATGAGGTAATGTCAAGACAAGCAACTTGACACACATACATACACACACAAAAATGATTGGTCAACTAGTTGACAACTCGACTTTACTACTCCGAAGTACGCACATAGGGTAAAAAGTGGGGGAGGGCACAAGGCTCCAGTGCCACAAAATCATATTCAGTCTACTCTCATCTAAATCAAATATTAGTATCCTTGATGATTACCTATCCATTGGGATTACATTTTAATTGCCATAATTTGTTTGATTGCCATGGAAAATTATGTACAATGTTAGTTTCTCTGGATGTGTCACCAGCAAGTCAGATAAGTTCTTTCATTCATTCTTTCTTTCTTTCTTTCTTTCTTTCTTTCTTTCTTTCTTTCTTTCTTTCTTTCTTTCTTTCTTTTTCCAGTTGGAGATCATCATGTCTCTGCTGGGCCTTCTGTGTCCTCCTCTGTTTGAGACTATTGCTGAGCTCGAGGACTACCATCCTCGGATCGCCCTCAAGTGGCAGCTGGGACGCATCTTTGCTCTTTTGCTGGGAAATCTCTACACGTTCCTGTTTGCCCTCTTTGACGAAGTCAACACCAAGGTGTGTGTCTGCACTCTTGCTCCGTATTAGAGGTGATTCTTCAGCAGCCAGGCTTCTTCTCGAACAGCTCTAACGCTATTTCACTAATCACTAATCCCACTGCACCCTCTCTTTACCATTTAGCTGGAAGAAGAGGAGTCCATAAAGAACGCAACCATATTGGCTCTGAAGGAATACTACGCCAACTACACCCGCCTGGTCAATGACACAGAGGCCACCCCACCCCCCATGAGCCCAGCTGATGTCATCAGAGGACCTTGCTGGGAGACTGCTGTTGGTATAGTAAGAACATATTTTTTCACTGGATACTTCATTAGGCACGCCTGAACAATCTATTAAGATTCAACGTGTTTCTGATATTCATCTTATTTTATTTAGCGATTTAAAGCGACAAAATGCAGTTTTCAAACTGCTATCAATATTTCAAGGTATCCTCATTTGCAGTCCCTGCCCTCACCCTTTTGAATCTCTACCCCAAGGAATATACCTAGCTCACTAAACTTGGACAACAAAAAAGAACCAGGAAGAGGTTCATCACGCTCGCCAGGTCGCCTCAGGGCACATCTTGGTCGGCCGGGCTAGCGCACAACATTACACGAAATGTTCGCGGTTTGATGTATTTTTTTGGAATGTAAAATCATTTTAAAAATATATGAGAGGTGATCAACTTACCTGACGACTCGGTGAGAACAGTTACATGAAGTACGCGGTGGTTTTCCAAGTTCAGCCATGCAGCCATCTGCGTATAGGACATACACCACCGTTATATATCTTTACCCTTGTTTAGGGGTTAAACTCATTGGTTGAGGATTGAAGCATCAACTTTACTACCCTTCATTGATGGTTAGACGTCAGATATGTTAGACATTGACGTCGACTGGTCGCCAATCACGTGGTTCTGCAATTAGCATTAACAACATGGACAACTGGAAGGCAGCTGGTAAGGAGGGGGAACGGTCATCTCAGCAGACGAGCGGCAGTGTCTTCACTTTGTGTTAATATTTTACAAAAGAAATGAGACTGCTAGACACAGTCACCCTCAAATACTACAATAGCACAAGCTCTATGCACAGGCATCAGAAGAGGCACCCGCTGCTAAAAAACATGCTAAATCCTGGAGAGGTGGAATCCTCATGTCAGTCAGTGTATGTTAGGTAAATATACAGTATTGCAGTGTAAAGTATTCCCTTCTCCTGTGATGTACTGTATATTTTTTTAAATCATGTACTGTATATTTTTTTTTAAATCATGGTACTGCAGCGACTGTCTGAAGTTGTGGTTTGTGCGTTACGGTTAGAGTTTTTAAAGTCTCTACATTTTGTAAGCCCTTGAATGCAGCCTGAATTTGACTGGATGAGCATGTCTTGGGGGCGGGAGTAACTGGGAAGAGTCAGCGAGCTTGTGTGTCTGTGTGGAGTGGCAGTAGTAACAGATGGTGCGCGGCAGGGAAGCCGCTAACAGGAAGTTGACAACTGAAGCAATGTTAATAAAAATATCAATGACGTCATCAACTAATGTACGTCGACTATCACCATATTTGCGTCGACTACAAAATATCCAAGGTCGTACTCCTGATTTCAAGTAGAGTGTTGTCCAATATCTTCTTTTTAACTTTTGTTTCTAACGTGAGTTAAGGAATCCGCCTAAGAAACTGCAATAGTCTAATCTGCGAGAGGCTGTGGTACTTCCCCGTGAGTCTCTGTGCATGCAATGGGTGTGTGCAAATGAGTGACAGACTATTTGGTCACGCCTCCTGTCTCTACACTCTCCGATTCTTGTCCTGTTCTGCCTAGTTGTAAATTATAACTAAAATAAATTAGAGGCATTAGATCAGAGAGGGATGACTTTTCAAAATATAATTTCATTATTATTCTACTGTCAGGTCATACAAACAATTTTAACATGACAGAAAGTGTTTGTTTTTTTTGAAACTGCAAACTCTATCTTTAAGAAGAGCACATATTCCTCAGCTCTCAGTATGATGTAGTCAAAAAGCTAAAGGACTGTAAATAATTAAACATGTTGGTGAATAAATGCAACTACAAAGACTGAACCTTATTCGTTTACATTTATGCCATCACTATTTATTGGATATCAGGTGTACCTAATGGATTGTCTGGAATACAAAAACTGGTCCTATCTGTAACCCCTAAAGGAGGGTATGTACATTACACATTAAACACAACACTAATCGGGCTGGATTCAAAGTGAGCAAAGGTCAGATTATCGGCTGTCTCATCAAAATCATCCCGACCGATCTTATTGTGGTAAGACAATTGGAAATGTTAAACCCATTTAATATTCCCAGATGCAAATCCTTTTGTATATGGTCAACATTGACCATACAGAGCCACCAACTCTGAGATTGTTCGGTTAAACAGAACAATAGCCAATTAAGAAGTGGGAGAGACATCGTTGGACAAACACTAACTGCTCTACAGTATTTGTGTCCTGCAAGTTTATGGTCACTTCCCCCCCAGAATTTCCTCAAATTCGCAATCCTCCACTCTCTCCTTCATCAAAAACATTAGCATCAGGTTACATTCAAATATATTAGAAAACATGGCATAAAGTAGTTCTTGGTCTTTCGAACTAAGAATTTTAGGAAACCATGAACTACTTAATTCTCATCAGCACTAAACATTACTGTATTTTGTTTCATTTAAAAAAAATGCATATGTTGTAGGAGTTTGTGAAGCTGACTGTATCGGACATCCAAGTCACCTACCTGACCATCCTGATTGGTGACTTTGCGAGAGCTGTCATTGTGCGCTTCCTCAACTACTGCTGGTGTTGGGACCTGGAGGCCGGATTTGTAAGTCTCAATGCTAGACCTAAGTGGTTCATCTACAAAGTAGAAAACAACTTATTACTCAAATAGCTTTGAGTGCATGCTTTACTAGAAACAGCATTAAAAAAACCTTGGGACAATTTCCACTGTTTAGTTTCAAAAGCACATACTCACATTATACATTGAGACAAATGACAGTGTTGGCAATACTGTATGTTGTTTTATTAATTTTACATATACTGTATGATTTAGAAGCATTTGATTGACACTGACAGACAACATGGTTCTTTAATCATTGCAGTGTTATAGAACTGCACTACATACTGTACATGCTACCATGTGTTGATTATACAGTAATATTGTGCCCAGTCATCACAACTGCTAAACAAGATAATCATAACAATAACACAAATTCAATGTACATACAAATCAGATACTGCACTAATATGAGTTAATATTCTGGTGTCCGCATCTTTAAATTAGTAAAATGTGAAGTGCTTATCAAATTTGTTATTGCCCACCTGTCATAAAAAGGAGACCATCTGACATCATGAAATGCTTTAATGCAGACTCCTTCTATTTCAGTGAAGTTGACATTTTACCATTTGAGAAGGCAGGAACAATTTCAAACTGAATACACTTTTTTTATATACAGATTTTAGCCAGTTCACAGGACTTCTATGAGAAGTCAGAAATTGATCACGCATAGATACACAGCCACTAATAATATGTTTATTTCATTTTGATTTCTATTTTGTGTTCAGGAATTCAAGTGAAAACTGTATATTTGAAAATTCATTAATAGCAGTAATAATAATAACATTTTACCATTACACATATAATTTGGGGTTAAGAGCATTTACATACTGGTGTATGAACCATTACAGACCTGTATGTACAATATTTTTACCATAGTCTCTTTTCATTTTAGCCATCATACGGAGAGTTTGACATCAGTGGTAATGTTTTGGGACTTGTCTTCAATCAAGGCATGATCTGGTATGAACTTCTCTGATGCTACATATTTGGGAACATAATAATGTGATGTACTACGACAATACTTTTCTGTAGTTATACCTTAGAATTTACAAGTATTGCAGTGAGTGTAAATGGCCTTAATAGGGTTGATGTCGCACTAAGCCCTCCAAGACCCATTAAATGGATTTAGATGGACTGTATACATTTGGCCTACGGAAGTGACACTAATAGGAGTGACACTACCATGGCAGCGACTGTAGAGCGAGGTGTTTTCATTTCTGCAGTGGCACTTGTTTGAATGAATTTATTGAATTCGTGGGAATGTTTTAGGATGGGGGCATTTTATGCTCCCGGTCTGGTTGGCATCAATGTGCTCCGCCTGCTCACGTCCATGTACTATCAGTGTTGGGCCGTGATGGCAACCAACGTCCCTCATGAGCGAGTCTTCAAGGCTTCCAAGTCCAACAACTTCTACATGGGTCTGCTGCTCCTCATCCTCTTCCTCAGTTTGTTGCCTGTGGTCTACACCATCATGACCCTCCCACCCTCCTTTGATTGCGGCCCCTTCAGGTAACACATACAAAAAGTAAACCTGCTCTGAATATGACCTTGTGGATATTTAATGTATTAACGCTTCTGAATTTTTAAGTGGGAAGGCAAAGATGTTTGATGTGATCATTGAGACGATCAACCTGGACCTGCCAGCCTTTATGGGGACACTATTTAGTTATGTAGCCAACCCAGGCCTCATCATACCAGCTGTTTTGCTCATGGTGTGAGTACAAAGGCCCTCAAAGACTAAAAAAAAGCAGAAAAATACACAAACATATGGTGCCTTTGCTGTCACTGAGAATCAGCAAAAATGTCTTTTTTTCTTCTACAGGCTTGCCATCTACTATTTGAACTCTGTTTCGGAGGCGTACAAAAACTCCAACCTGGATCTGAAGAAGAAGATGCAGATGGTAAATGGAGAAAACTATAGTAAACACATTGGGCGTTGTATATGTCCTGCTATTGCTTCTTTATGTAAAAATGACTACTGTGAAAAGATAAAGAAAACAACAAACCCAGCAGTTTGCCAAAAATTTGCATATGCAGTATTGTATCTATTTTATGTGTTGCATTGAGTAAATGGAGTAAAATCAATGGTTGAAGGTGAGCGACATTGTACTACTACTTCCACTACTACTACTGCTGCTACTACTACTTACAACAACTAGTACATGGTGTTTCAGTAAGGAATATTTATATTGCAGATTCTTTTTCAATTCTTGCTTTTTGTACTGCATGTTTGAAGTAAAAAGTTCAATTAATCAATCAACAAAAATAAGAAAATACAATATGTAGACTTTAAAAATACAATAGAAATGCAATAAAATAATGCAATAAAAGATTTTAAATTTTGTACCACTACCATTAACCAGTGCCATTAACGGAAGGCCATAAGGTAAAAGTAATAGAATGGGTTCAAGGAGACAGCTGTATTTTCACTTACAAACATATGCAGCTTTGAGACCAAAGCGGCAGTAATGCTGCCCAAAGAGGGTGGACTGAGCTCAGTTGAACACAATAATCAGAACACTACGGTAGTTTGGTGCAACTTTGCATCACACCGCCCCTTTGTTTTTATTCATTAATTTCCTGTAATGATCCACGCCTCTCTCCTGGTTTTCTGTCACACTATGACTAGGCTCGCGATGAAGAAAAGAACCGGAGGAACAACACAGACAGCACCAACGAGGTTATGAAAGACTTGGAAGATCTGCTGCCAAACCGCTCTCTGGCACCCCCTGCTCCACCACCAGAGCCTGGTTAGTAAACGTTTTTTTTTTTAAATTTGTTTATACAAGGTACTTTTATTGTCAATTCTTCAATATGCGTAACACATACAGAGAATTTAAATTACAGTTCTCAAGGGCCCGCGGTGCTGCAAACGACAGTACAAATAATAACATCAATATAAAAGCTAAATAAACTCTAGTATATACAGTATAAAAAGTATTAATTGAATGTGCAAATATCAAAGGTCAGGTGACGTGTGCAACATAGTCAAGGTCAGCGAACCAAGGCGAATAAGACATTTATAAATTAGATAACAAACACCAATTCTGCTAAAGTGGCTGGTGCAACCCTGAGTCTGGTGTGAGTGTGTGGGTGTGTGTGTGCGTATATTGTGTGTGTGTGTGACCATGTGTGCATCTACATGTTTGCGAGGCGTCAGAGTTCAGCTGGGCAGAGGACAGAAGTGGTAGAGGGGTCAGGGTGGGCAGAAAATTCAGATTCCTGACAGCCTGATGAATAAAACTGTCTTTGAGTCGGCTAGTCCTGGCCCGCAGACTCCGAAGTCTTCTGCCTGATGGCAGCAGACTGAAGAGGCTATGTGACGGATGGGTGGCATCTCCCGCTATGCGGAGGGCTTTGCGGGTGAGGCGGGTGCTGTATATGGCCTGCAGGGAGGGAAGAGAGCTTCCGATGATCTTCTCAGCTGCCCACACTATGCGATGGCGGCAGGATGCGGTGCAGGCTCAGTAATGGTGAGCAGGCTGATTGTTAGTAAATCAGTTTGACCCGTTGCAGACAGTGTGAAATGTTGGCTGGTCAATAGAGGGCACTAGGGTGCCGCGACACCACTGCTGAGTCACCTTGAAATTGACAAAGGTAGATGAAAGAAAGAAAATAAGACTTTTAAAAATATTTAAATTACATTTATATCTATTTTTAGATGAGTAGGATAGTATACACTTAATGATGAGTAAAATGTATCTGTTTATCGCTGTTGCCTCATTTCATGACGTCACTTCTGGTTTAAGGCGTTTGCAGTTAACTCTCGTTAAATTGTGACATCCAAGGTGTCAAGTGTGGGAAATAGCTGGACCCAAGAGCAGGCGGAGGCTGATGTAAAATGATGAACAGTTTATTGATCAAAGGTTATGGAGGCGGTCCTGGATGTGTTGGGCAGGCGGAGGCGTGGACGGGTGGCAGGCAATGGACAGAACAGGCGGCTGGCAGGAATGACGTGGGTCAGGAACACTGGGAACAAGGAGACACAAGAGTTAACAAGGGAACGAGGAGTTGAGTAGGTTACTTGAGTACGGTGGGCCGGGTGATGAGGCCGATTGGAGACAGGTGCTGAAAACAGAAAGGGGAGGGAGGAGAGAGAGAGGACGCAAAGAGCCCTCCAGGCCACTATAATAGAACTGCAGGGCAGTATATGGGGTCCTACAAGGTGGGGTCCTACACAATAAGAAATATATTGCCGAGGTAGGGTATCAGATTCCAGCGCCATAATACAGATAATATGATAAATACAGATTGTAGAAGTCAATAAAGTAAAATAAAAGTAAATAATTAGGTTGTCATTGCATAAAAATAAGTCTGAGATTTTTATGACAATACTGTGTATTACAATAACATTCATAAATTAAATATTTATAACTAAATATGTTAAGTAACTCATTTACTTGTAAAGAAAGGCTTTACCAAAAAGAACAATCTTTATTAGAATTATTGTGCCTGCCATGTGTTTTATATTGTGGAAATGGAATGTGCATGGATCATTGTGCATCCTCTTGTATGAACAGAAAAGACATCAGATCCAAAGCCAATGAAAACGAAACCTGGGGCAGCTGGAAAAGGTGTGCACCTTCAGAGAGATGTGGCACTTGCAGCATCCAATCCTGCCACTCGAGGGCCAGTAGTCCAACCACCTGGACCAAGAGGACCGGGACCAATGTCCGGTCCTGGCCGAGGCCGTGGGAGAGGACCCCCACCGAGATGATGGCAGCATCACCATCATGTAGCCTCATATGCCTTCGTTGTTACCACTTGATAGGTTTTGATATGAACTGTGGAATTAGATTCTGAGGGATGGCAACTTGGCCCCCTTTACTTTTAGTCTGTCAAAACAATAATGTGTTGTAATTTCTGATAATTATCCACTTTTCTGCTCCAATACGATAGTTCTACTGCATATGAACATGTCCAATTTGTATTAGCATGCATAACCATTTGTGACGCTGAGGTGGCTTGGAAGTCCATACCATTTGTTCTAACTTAGTAAACCAAAAATAAGTGAGTATTACAACTGTCACTGAAATGCAGGACCTTTCATGCATCTCTTCTTTTAATAGCCACTGTTTAAATGAAATAAAAACAGAGGATGCTATTTTTGAACGGCTTTGTTGGATTTTTTTGGGAGAGATGTTTCCTGCTTAGTATCTTATCTATGATCCAACCAGCAACCAATCCATCCAACCTTCAGGCAAAAGGTGGACAACACCCTGAACTGGTCGCTAGTCAGTCACAGGGCACATATACCCTAGTGAGGATAAGCGGTACGGATGATGAATGATGAATAAATCACGTTTGCAACTAATGGCTATTCTGTGTCTTACATTTCCACTCTTGGCATTCATACATCCACCCCTTTTGTACACCGCTTGTCTAGAATAAGGTTGTGTGTAACTGTAGCTCATCCAAGTTGGCTTTGACTGAACCGTGAGGTACACCCTGGAGTAGATCCATCCATCTTCTGAGCCACTTATCCTCACTAGGGTCGCGGGCGTGCTGGAGCCTATCCCAGCTGTCATCGGGCAGGAGGCGGGATACACCCTGAACTGGTTGCCAGCCAATCGCAGGGCACATACAAACAAACAACCATTTGCACTCACATTCACACCTCCGGGCAATTTAGAGTCTCCAATGAATGCATGTTTTTTTGGGATATGGGAGGAAACCGGAGTGCCCGGAGAAAACCCACGCAGGCACGGGGAGAACATGCAAACTCCACACAGGCGGGACCGGGTATTGAACCCGGGTCCTCAGAACTGTGAGGCTGATGCTCTAACCAGTCGCCCACCGTGCCGCCCACCCTGGAGTAGTCACCAGTCAATTCCAGCATTTGGCATATATTTATTCTGCCAACTGGAACCATTGTTTTAGCCTGCTTCTAGAATCCTCTAGGTTCATTATGAAAGAGAAAAATGTTTTTGGGTCAAGAACATTTGTGCATGTCATAAGATCCGACTTTTGCAATAATTAGTTATTTGGTTATTCAAGTGTCGAATAGGGGGAAAAAAAGGTGGTGGTATTGCTGTTATTTTTAAGTCATTATTTCAGTGGAAATAAATTATACTACGTGATTTTAGCTCTTTTGAATCTCTTTTTTTTAGTTGAAGGTGACCCAAAGGTTATTGTTTTAATAATTTATAGGCCTCCAAGATACAAGAGAAAATTTATGGAGGATTCAATCTCATCGAATGACAATGACCTATGGGGTCTGTTCTTGGAACCCTCCTGTTCAGCCTGTATATGCTACCCTTGGGTCAAAGTCTTCAGAACTTCAATTTTGACTCTCATAGGTATGCAGATGACACATAGTTATATCTAGCAGTGTCGCCAGATGACTACAGTTCAATTGAGGTGTTGTGTCAGTATCTAAAACAGATTAACTGGATGAGCCAAATTTTTCTTCAATTAAACCACAACAAAACTGAGATAATTGTTTTTGGCAATAAAGAAAAGAGGATTTCTGTACCTGGAAATACCTGGAGTCACTCTCTTTAAAAATCAAAGACCAAGTCCGAACCCTTGGTGTTCTGATAGATTCCGACCTGACTTTCAACAGTCATATCAAATCAATTACTAAAACTGCCTTCTACCATCTGAAGAACATATCCAGAGTGAAGGCTTGCATGTGTCAAGCAGACCAGGAGAAGCTCATCCATGCTTTTATCTCAAGTAAACTTGACTATTGTAATGGTCTTTTGACTGTACTCCCCAAAAAGAGCATTAAAACAGCTGCAGCTCATTTACAATGCTGCAGCTTGGGTTCTGACCAGAACAAAGAGGTCAGAGCTTATTACTCCAATTCTGAAGTCTTTATACTGACGTACAGTCAGCTTTGGAATAGATTTTAAAGTTCTGCTACTGGTCTATAAATCACGAAATGATTTAGGTTCTGAATACATGAAAGAAATGCTAAAGGAATATAAACCCAGTAGGGCTCTGAGATCGACAGACTCAGATCAAATAGTGGAGCACAGAGTTCAAAGCAAACATGGTGAAGCAGCATTTAGCTATTATGCTGCACACAAATTGAATAAGTTGCCAACAGAAGTGACGTCAGCTCCAAGTGTGAATGTTTGCAGGTTAAAAATTCTTGTTTTTTTCCTCATTCTTTTTAGAGCATCCACTTTTAAATTATATTTCTGGCACTGTACGCTGTTTTAATTGTAAATTTGTTTTCTCTTTGTTTTAAATGTTTATTAGCTGTTTTTTTTCTTTGTTTCTAAATGCTTTTAATCATATAAAGCACATTGAGTTACCTTGTGTATGAAATGCGCTATATAAATAAATTTGCTTTGAGTGTAACTTTGCTGACTGTGGATAGATGAGAAAAATGAAGATGATCCGGTTTTGCCACATAATACAACAGCACACTGTCATGATGGTGGTCTCAGATCAGCATTTATTTGGCATTACTTCACCAGTAAGTGTCGTACACCAACGGTTTTATGTCTAGTCGCCACTTTTGCCTGTTGAGTTGCATGTTTGTGTGAATGACACATTGTTTGATTCAAGGGTGAAGCATTTATTCACAATACAACTATGAACAGAAGTCACCCAACCAGTCAGAGATGCAAAAACCTATTGACTGCTGGGTGTGTTGTGTTTGGAGAGATGGTAGACGATTGGCTCATCTCGTACAGGTGACAGGAAAACCTGAAAGATTTTTTTCTGCATAATCATCTGATGGGTGGAGTTACTTCAAAACTTCCTCACACCTCTCATTTACAAAGTAGAGTGCGAACACTGTCTTTAATAGCACAGGTACATTTATCAGCAAAAACAAATTATCTTCATTCAAACTATTTGTTTTTTTCAGATTATTTTGGATTATCTTGCCCAGAAAAGATGTCTTTCTTCAAGAAATTCTACCAAAATATCATTCATGACAGAAACCCTGACAATGACACAATTAAAGTGAGTATCACGAGCGCTCCTCTAGACATGCTGAGCTAAACGAGTGATTTGCATTTGGGGGAAGCCAACCTCTCAGTGCCTTGTGCCTATTCCTTTAGGTTAAAGGAAAAGTGACGCCTGTGTTTTACGGAACAGTGGCCCCGTACCCCGACTTCAATGCAAGCAAAGATGCTGCAGTTCTACAGAGTGGCATTCAAAGTAAAGGTATATGGAACCTTCCTAATCGTATTAAAAAAATACTGAATGGCAGGCCATAATGCAATGAATTAAAAATCTACTTTGAAGTTATTGCTCATTTTTTGGCGAAAAAGAAACTTGTTCCTTACACTTGCGGTCTTTCTGAAGGCCAGCAGACGGCGGCTTCATTAGTTACTGAAAGACTACAGCTTGTACTGAGTTTGAAAGTCTGAAAACAAAATCTTACATCTCAGTCTGCACTCAGTACTTAAGTGGAAAGAATCCACTTAAAAACCCAAACTGCAAAGCATTTCTCATTCCATGCATTCTAGAGTTCCTGCACATTTAGTAGGATTTTATACAAAAAGTAAGGCACTGCAATCGATAAAAAAATTATTAATAATAACAATTAAAATAAACAAGTATTCTGGATTTTATGAACAAATAAATGTCCTAATATTGACCAGACAATTATATATATATATATATATATATAATTATTAAAATTTAATTAAATCATTGCATTTAGCTTGCTCTTGTGTGTCACTGTGGGAGTTTGTGCAGATGCAGAGTAGGAAAAAAATATGTTTATTAGAAAGAGTGATATCGTTAAAATAATTACCAACGTCATTTTAGAGTTACCGTTACAATATCAATTTAAAAAATACCAATATGCTTGCTAAAACATTTTCTTTATGTGTGTAAATTCAGGTCAGTCATTCAGGTCATCGTAATCTGCAAAGTTTGGATGGAGGCAACTGGACTCTTGTTTGTTGAATTTGTTGTGGTTTTTTTCTCATGATCTGAAAACCTTTAAAAGTGACCAATGCAACCATGCTATTAGGCTAACAATAAATAATTTCGCTTACTTTAACTTAACCCCTCTGCTATATATTACAGAAAAGTAACATTTCTCTCTTGCAGGAGTGGATGAGGATGTGATCATTTCAGTCTTGGTCAAAAGAAACAATGAGCAGAGACAGAAGATCAAAGTGGTTTATGAGGCTTCCACCGGCCAGGTAGCGCTATGGTTCATCAAACCACTTTCTATACAGGGCAGAGAATCGAGCCCACACAACCTGTGTGAAAGTTAGCTATGTGAACCACAGACTACTCGTAGCCATGTCTATTTTTATGTTTGTCTGATCGATCCCTTTTTTGATAGCGCTTGTCCTCATTTGGGTGATGGGTGAGCTGGAGCCTATCTCAGCTGCTTCTGGGGCCGGGCGGGTGGCGGGTTACACATTGGACTGGTCGCCATTGAATCGCAGGGTACAGTGTCAATGGTTGTTTGTTTCTATGTGCCCTGTGATTGGTTGGCAACCAGTTCAGGGTGTACCCTGCCTCTCGCCCGAACACAGCTGGGATAGGCTCCAGTACGCCCGCGACCCTAGTGAGGATAAGCGGTTCAGAAAATGGATGGATGGATAGATGTTATGTCTATTTACTTTACTTTGCCATAAAGTCTACTCTTCTTTTCTCCATGTATTGCAGTCACTGAATCGAGCGCTGAAGTCTGCGCTCAGGTCAGATTTGGAGGACATCTCTTTGGCCTTATTGATGCCGCCAGCTCACTTTGATGCCTACTTGATCAGAGATGCAACAAAGGTTGTTATCAATGTTTTACTCAGAAAATCTAATATTTTTTACTTTTAAGAAAATACAAATCTTACCAAACTTTATCTATTTTATTTGTGAATATGCCGTCATGATAAATCAAAGTATATTTACTGGTAAACACTACAGTGCTGCTTAAGTGAAAGAAAGAACGTTAATTTACAACCAGTGTCAATGGTAGTGTAGTGTGATATTAACAAGAGATCTTTCCCTGTTACATATATATCAATACATTTTCACTTTATTGCAACAGAGACTGGGCACAGATGAAGATGTCCTAGTAGAGGTTCTGGCAACCAGGTCAAATGAAGAGATCCGAGAGTTGAAGAGAGTCTACAAAGAAGGTTTGACTTTTTGCTTTTCGGAAATAGCTCAAGGGAAATGAGAAAACAAACCTTCTAATGTGCATAAAACAAGCGATGAACAGAAGCCCATCATAAGACTGGTGGTAGTCGTTCATAAATGGGACTATGAAAGGCTATTCCAAAGTTTAGGATCAGCTGAAGCAAAAGCCTTTCAACTTGAATTACATTCAAGGAGTATAATGACACTGACACATTTGCACAGTTTTTGTACCCTTGAATCTGGACTTTAACACCTTGCAAACATAATAATGTACCTATACATTGTTGATATTATTTTGAAGTTAATTTCAAATTCAACAATCATCCATCCGAGAGTACCATATTCTTAATCCTAACTTTAAGGACAGAAAATGTGTCCTTTCTACCCCTTTTTCTGACTAAAGCCATGAATAAGAATGGGGGTGGATGAGTCGCAGAAAGGGTGCTAGTCTCGCAAACAACTGCAATCATATATTATTTTTGAGACTGCATTTGTCTCGTTTATTCAGCATTTCAACACTGTTCTCCCTCAGAGTACGGGGATGACCTGGAGGATGTTATTAAGGATGAAACGAGGGGTGACTTCACCACAGCCCTTCTGGCTATGTTGAAGGCAAACAAAGATGAGAGCACAGAAGTTGACATGGCTCTGGCCCAAAAGGATGCAGAGGTCAAAGTGGATAAATATCCCCTTTATTCTGTGCATGAATTCCAAGTTTATTATTCATCCTGTGTTGTGCACCTGCAGACTCTGTTCGAAGCTGGCGAGAATACAAAAGGAGTCGAAGTCTCTGCCTTCATAGACATCCTGACGACACGCAGCGGACTTCAACTCTCCAAAAGTAAGTGTGCGACTGAAAAGTACTGTGTGTGAAAGATGCAGCTGCTATGCTTGACTCACCAGATTAGACATTCTTAAGTGAACAGACAGGTGGAACCACACCCATCTTGTGTAACAGGTGGAACATGCCTTGCAGAGTAAAGAACAATGTCAATATACAGTTACTGAGAAGTTAACTCATAACTGTGTGGCCAAAAAACTATATTTCATGTTTGACTGTCTCCCCACTTTGCCCACTAGCATTCCAGAGATACGCCTGTGTCAGCGACATGACGCTACCTAAAGCTCTGAACGTTGAGCTGAGGGGAGACATTGAAGATTGTCTAATTGACATCGGTGAGCATGCCCTCAATGTCACTTTCCATGTACAATACAGAAGGACACGTGCACATTTCAAGTGCAGGAGTGGCTGTAGAAGCGAATTCTTGAGTGTTGACTAGGTTTAGTATCGCTTTTTTGGGGAGACTTAAAGACTCAGCCTCAGAGCAAAAGAAAAACATATTATAAGCAAATGAAATCCACATATTGGTCACAATTGTACATTTTAATGGTGACCTAATAACAATGATCTATTTTGGGTCTCATTTACAACATTAGAGTCCACTAATCTGGGAAATATTACAAATTGAAAAACAACTAAGGGAGAGTATTGCACATTATATCGAACTAAAAAAACAAAAAAAAAACACACATATCAGGCCATACAGAAATAACGCAATACCCGAAGGTACATCTTCTGTACAGTAAATTTTTTTTTTATTATCTATTATGAGCATTTGTGGATTACATTTTCAGGGGATTTAATTGCATGGTTGGTATGAATGAAGCCCTCCTATTGGCCTTTGAGTGCCTTCCCCTAATCTCATGTTAAATGCTCAGTTTTGAGTGGCACTTTGAAGTTCCCCTAAACACTTCTAATACCCGGCAAAATCATTTGACAATCTGTATTAATGCCGGCAGGGCGTTGGCCGCCTGGTTAGCACATCTGCCTCACAGCTCTGAGGACCCAGTTTCAAATCCAGTCTCGCTTGTGTGCCGTTTGTATGTTCTCCCGTGCCCGCGTGGGTTTTCTCCAGGTTTCCTCCCACATCCCAAAAACATGCATGGTAGGTTAAGTGAAGACTCGAAATTGCCTGTAGGTGTGAATATGAGTGTGAATGGTTGTTTGTTTATATGTCCACTGCGATTGGCAAAGATAACTGGGATGGGCTCCAGCACGCCCGTGACCCTGGTGAGGATAAGCGATACGGAAAATGAATGAATGAATGTATTCATGCCAAAGTTTTATTGTCTTAGCCCCCCTAAAACTGATGTTTAGCCTCCCCAAAATAAATGTGGGTTTCCAAAAAATATAGAGTAGTAGCGTTTGTTAAATGCAACCTCGGCAGGTTTGTATAATATTAACAGCACTTAAAAGTACAACCACAATGACCAACATAAAAATACAGTAGCGTCGTAGGCCTGAAAGTTAATAAAAATGAGGTAGAGGTTTTATTTCTAAAAAGTATATTAAATATTATTGTAAACCAAAATAAAAAAAAGAGCACTTAAAAATGAGTCCATTAAAATGTATTGCACTTAAAAGTAAATATACCTCAAAAATATGCTAGAAACCCAGTTGTAAACAAATTGTAAAAGATTCAATGAAAATGTATTGTAATTCAAAGTAAAATACAAAGGTAAAAGGTGATAGGTTACTTTCTGTTGGGTTTATGATACGAGATGTGATAATGATAATAAATTTGTCAAGTCTGTGTGATAATTTTTCCAAGGTTTTTGAGAACTGTGGAAGCAGTGATATTTGTCTGTAATTCGTGAATTGATGTTTGTCTCCATTTTTGTAGATTGGTCATTGATTTATGAATGGATGCAAAGTAAAGCTAATTTATTGATATAGCGCATTTCACAAGGTAACTCAATGTGCTTTACATGATTAAAAGCATTTTTAAAACAAAGAAAAAAAAACAGCTTATAAACATTTTTTAAAAAAGAGAAAAAAATACAATTAATACAGCATCCAAGCGCAAGAAATATCATTTAAAAGTGTTTGTTGTTTAAAAGGATGCGGTCTAAAACTACAATGTTTTGTTTCTTTTCTGACAAGTGAAATGTGCATGGAGCACACCGGCATTCTTTGCTGAGAAGCTCCATCGAGCTATGGAGGTATGAATGAACACAACAGTAGGCTTTATTTTTTTATGATTCTTCATATGTTCTTCAATGTCACATACTGTAAGTAGATGTTGCCTGGCCCTGTGCTTTAGAATTTTTGGGGGGATTACTAATATACTCTCACAGCGCCATGGCACGTGTGAAGATACGCTGATCAGGGTGATGGTTAGCCGCTCTGAGGTCGACCTGAAGAAGATCTTGGAAGAATACAGGGCCATGTATGACACAACGCTACAGGAGGACATACTGGTAAAATCAAATATGCAACCTATCCTGCAAGGCTAAGCTGCAGTTAATTGATTGTCATGATATTCGCATTTGGGTTTGAAAAAAATTCTTTGACTGTGTTTCACAGAAAGACACAAAGCATCACTTTGAGAACATCCTCCTTGGACTGTGTGGACCGCACTGAGAAACCACCTCACTGGGATTTTAGTCAGAGGTCTTACATCTTTATATTAGTGGACATGACATCATCATTGAATTTTATTTAGTTGATGCATTAATAAAGTCGGTAACCAGTAATAATAGCAGGCACGACATAGTTTTACCATGCTGTATGTTTACTAAGACAAAAGATAAAAAGGGAGATTTAAGATTGTCAACATGTACACACTTTTTAATTTTTTGTTCGAATCTATACATTCTTAACATGAACTTCTTTCTCCAAAATAAAATACATTGGTTGCTGTGCACATTTATTTTTCCAAAATGAATCCTTCAATCCATCCGTCCACCTGTCCTAATGTCCTTATTAGTTTTCTGGGTGACCTGAAGCCTATCCCAGCTGACGTTGGTCTATTATAATTGTAAAGAGAAACACCAATCAGTGTTAGCACAAACCCTGATTTCTGCTAGAAAGCACAAAAAATGTCAAGAAAAGCCTACTAGAACATTTGAAATGGATTTGGGGTCATCAGAAGCACCTTAAAAGCTGACACCACTTCACATAAATTTGAATATGATTAGTTATTCCTGAACACAGTCACATCCCAGTTGTGCACACTTGTGCAACCACATTATTTCAGTTGTTTATTTTTATTTGCCCTCTCAAAAAGATAAACAATTCAATTGAGCGACATGCTGTAGGTAACATTAAAGGTGGAAAAAGTTGAAATGATTGATCTTGGTTTCTTATTTTATACCACAAAAATCCGGCATTTGAACAGGGTGTGTCGACTTTATATCCGGTGTACGTACATGTATATCTAATAGTGTGCTACTACATTGAAAAGCTTGACTCGGTTGAATAACGCTGAGGAACAGCCAAATTGACTGTTGCAGCGGGGGACGAGCTGTGACCGTAACTCGTTGAGAACATTCGCCTCGAACAAATTGCTCTTACGACCAAACCGTCTGCGATATTTATTCAACGTAACATGTGATCTCAACTCAACTTTATTTATCGACCACTTTAACAACGACAGCTGTAACAAAGTGTCGTAAATAAGATCGGACATAAAACGAAATAATCATAATAATAATATTAATAAATCAATAAACATTCTTTTCTGATTAACATTTATAAGAATATCTCTCTTTACATTGGCAAATACGAGATCCAGAGTTTGATTCCCTCTCATGGCACAGGCCAACATATTGTGTGAAGCTGTTGGTTGAAGAGAGAGAGGAGCATAATCAGTCTCCACTGACCTCTGTGAGGGCGCCGGGATGGTGAAATTGTAATCTTGAAGCTGCATGCGGTTGTAGCATCATAGACAAACGATATTCTCCCCAAAAAAGATATCACGGTTATACCGCTGTAATGGCGCAAACAGTTTTGCACGATTAAAAAAAAGAAAAGGTGGAAAGTGCATGTAAATAAAGGAGAACGTTAACAGCTGTTGTAAATGTTTTAACGATTCACGGACGTACACTACAACAAGCGTAGATGATGAATCACACTCTAAATTCCAATAAATCCCATTTTTCCACTCTAACAAAACGCAACCAACAATCATTAAAATCGTCCATTTTCGCTGAATTAGCTGTGACTCTTTCAGTTGCCACAGAAGAGTGCGTTTTCATTTTCAGAAATAAAAGATGACTCCAAGATAAAGAGCAGAAGCATATCAACAAAATGAATTGAGAAACACATCTGTTGCTGACCATATGCCAGAACAGCATGTCTGGTAAAAAGGAACTGATTTAACCGAGGCCCCATTCATTTTCAATGGGAGTTTAATCGTAGTTTTGGGGCATTGCGCCGCTATGTTAACACAGAATTCTTGGAAAAAAATCATTTCGATCAAAGTGCAGTTTTAGACCCCCTTTTTTTTTTTTTTTTTAAACCTCATTTGTTCGCATATGAAGAACGATGTGGGCTGTATTCTGGTTGGAAAAAACGTTAGAATAATCAATCCATTTTCTATGCAACTTATCCTCACGAGGGTCTAGGGCAGGGGTGTCCAAACTTTTTGCAAAGAGGGCCAGATTTGGTCAGATGATGGTCAGTATGGGGGCCGACCATTCGGCCTGACAGTTCACTGAAATTTTTTAGAAACATGTATTTATTGATTTTGTTTTAACAAATCACATCTCAGTGCATTTTGACAAAGAATAGTACAGTGACTATACTATTCTGCCATCTAATTTGACTATAGTATTGTCAAATCAGATGACAGAAATTTGACAAAACTGTGGTTTGATCATCACAAAAAATCAATTCACTGAGACTCGTAGCTCTCCTCTGTAGAATTTTCATTTGAGTCACGGGCTCTTGTGAAAAAGCGCTGCTTCCAGTGCTTCGGCGCGTTTGTTCGCCGTTAGCTTGTCGTAGTTAGCATGTTTCGTCTGGTAGTGCCTCTTAATATTAAATTCTTTGAAAACAGCCACAGTCTCTTGGCAAATTAGGCAGACACAGTTGTTTTATATGTCAGTGAAAAAATCCACTTGTCCTGGACACGGCGGCCCTTGTTGGCAATTTTCCTCTTTTTAGTTTCAGTTGCCATTTTAGAAATGGGCTAAAAACATACCACGGGGTAAAAAAATTTGGCCCACGGGCCGGACTTTGGGCATGCCTGGTCTAGGGTGAGCTAGAGCCTAACTAACCCAGCTGTCGCTAGCCAATCGCAGGGCATACACCGTATAGAACGTCACGCAGTGCCATGTTGGAGGTCAACACATTGTTTTGTTCCTGTGCTTATTCAATGTTTGAATAAAGAATCCTCCCAATTTCAAATCCCAAGATCAACATGGTGGACCAAAACAAAAAAAAAAAAAAACTGATCATGTGATCAAAAACTATCTATACGCAATAAACCATTTACACTTATATTTCCATCCATGGACAATTTAGAGTCTTCGCTGAACCTAACATGCATGTTTTTGTAATGTGGAAGGAAGACGCACTACCTGGCGAAAACACACGGATGTACATAGGAAGGCGGGAACCTGGATTGGAACCCCCAACCTCAGATGCGTGTGGCGGATATGCTAATGCTTCATCATGCCGCCCGGCAGAATAATACAGAATATTATTATGGAACAGTGATTCTCAAAGTATGGTACAAGGGCTTCCTCTCGTGGTATGTAAAAGAAAAATCCATGGATTAAATGTTCAACCGTGCGAAACAGTACAGTGGTTTCCTTTTTCAATCCAATTCAGTAGATTTGTTGAGTATAGTTCAGTTGTATTTAACTTTTATGTACAATACGTTTGCATATAATCTTCAAGAAAGGTTTGTTTTTAAACATTTATTTAACGCTCTAAGCAGTCGGCCACTGTGCCGACTGGTTAGAGCGTCAGCCTCACAGTTCTGAGGACCCGGGTTCAATCCCCGCGGGGCCCCGCCTGTGTGGAGTTTGCATGTTCTCCCCGTGCCTGCGTGGGTTTTCTCCGGGCACTCCGGTTTCCTCCCACATCCCAAAAACATGTATGAATTGGAGACTCTAAATTGCCCGTAGGTGTGACTGTGTGTGCGAATGGTTGTTTGTTTGTATGTGCCCTGCGATTGGCTGGCAACCAGTTCAGGGTGTACCCCGCCTCCTGCCCGATGACAGCTGGGATAGGCTCCAGCACGCCCGCGACCCTAGTGAGGAGAAGCGGCTCAGAAAATGGAATTGATGGATTTAACTTTTATGTGCAATAAATAGTACATCCATCCATTTTTTAAATTTTATTTTCCTATATTTGAACACAGTGTTAGGGTTCAAACGGTGCATAATATTACAGTGACCCACAATAATATAAACAGAGTTGGGCAGAGTAGCCATATATTGTACTCAAGTAAGAGAACTTGGGTAAGAGTGAGAAAGTACTCAGTGAAAAAACTATTCAAGTACAGAGTGACTTCTAATTTTGTTTTTTTTTAAATCAGAGCATGAACGTCAAATAAAATAAAAATAAAATACGCATGTGCAAATTGAGATTTTGCTGAACAATATCATTTAATCTAAAACATATTAAAGAAAGCATTCCAAAAATAACAAATTCAAGGAAATTTGCTCCAAGAAATGGTCTTACATTATTTTGTTTCCACTTGTTAAACAGCACAACAGGCTCACCAGGCAGGGATTACAAAAACAGGAACAAGGCTGAAGTGGATATAAAAAGTCTGCACACCCCTTGTCAAATCCCAGGTTTTTGTAATGTAAAATAATTTTGACTAAAATAAATCCTTTTCAAACTAGTTTTCATTATTAACATAGAACTTGTAAAATTCGATTTATTTATTTGTCTTTTGGAAAGGTGAGGTGAAAATAAATCTAAAAAATAAATGAATAAATAAAAATAGATCTGGCTGCACAAAGGTGCACACCCTCTTATAAATGGGATGTGGCTCTGTTCAGGAGTAACCAATCGCATTCAAACTCATGTTAAATGGGAGTCCACACACCTGCTACCATTTAAATTTTTAAGTGGCGAAAAAACCAACAACATAAATATTATTTGCTTTATTAACTAGAATGGTTGAATGAAGAAGCTGTTCGTTGACTGAGCGAGCGAAAGAGATTACACCACGGAAAATATGCATGTTTAACAGTTACTTATGACCATAAAATAAAGCTTATGTTGCCATAGGTGCAGCTCAAAAAAAAAAAAAAAAAATCTACAATTTACCGCAAGATGTTTTCTCAAATTGTAAATGGGCGGAAATATCCAAATTTGGGCAATTACAAGACTGCACTGCATGATAAGGATGCTGCTCTTAGTAATCTGAAACGTAAACAGAAGTAGCTCGGTTTATTATTTGTTTTCAATATGAGTCACAGTGATTGGCCCGCCAAACCCAATAGAAGATTTTTGTGTGGACATGTGACTTCCTCGGGTCGTTTGATTGGTGAATTTCCGTCAAACGTCACTGTGGGTACGTTGGATTGGTGCAATAGTGCTGTTGCGCAAATCGAAAAAAAAAAAACGAAAATCGAAAAATAGATCACGCACACAATAATTGATAAATAAAAGTAGCGAGCGGCATGTAAATTCTTGGAGTAGAGTGAAAGTACAGTTTCTTCTTCACATAAATACTCAAGTAAAAGCAAAAAATTATGATTCATTAAAACTACTCTGACAAGTACAATTTATCCAAAATGTTACTTGAGTAAATATAGCAGCGTAAATGTAGCGCTTTCCTACCCACCTCTGAATATAAACTATACTTTTTAGGAATAAAACCTCTGCCTCGTTTTTCAACCCTATGTCTACTACTACTTCACTTTATTTTAATGTTGGTCATGATTGTGGTACTTGGAGAGCGAAGTATTTTTTTTAGGTGATAGATGGTGTGAGCAATATCGCGCTAAGCATTGCCCCGCATAAGCCCATAATGAGCTACAGTACCATTTACAGTATTCTGTTATTCTTTACAGGATAATTTGCATTTTCTTCGTGCAGATAAAAATACATCAAAGTTTTAACGGTACGTTTGTCATAATGTTTTATTTTTATTTTTTTTATTTTGTGACCATATCCTGCGCATAGACGCAATCGCTCATCTCACGAGTCAGAACTGTCCAGCGCCTTCAATCCGCAGCAGTGACTCTCCTCAAGTTTAACATGACGTGGATTGTTTATCGTGTCCGGAAGTGGGTTTAGCACAATTTGGCTCAATCTGGAAAGGCTTTTATTTGTTATTGTTTTTGGAAAAAATGCCATCTATCGCCCTTAAACTATTGTAACTACATGTATACACTTTTAAAAGGGCGTATACAAGTAGTGTTATTGAGATTCCACCTGGCTAGCTAGCTCATAGCTAACCTCCGCAGAAAGCTGCTCTATGGTTCGTTTGCCAACTAGGGTGGAAATAAAGGGCAATTATGACAGTACTTTGAATCGGAGTAAAGAGGAAGCTGTCGCTGCGCTTTCTTGCTAAATGAGCCACAAGTTAAATTCACTTCTTAGATAGCAGTAATGCTATAAGGATACTCGGGACGCAAAGCCAGCCGGCTGAAAATGGACGAGAAATACAGCAACAATGTCCTTTCTGGGGGGCATCTAGGGATGGTTGAGGTTCCCAATTCCAGGTAAAATATGTGTTCATTGTAATTAATATTATTTTACTGCAAACATTTATTTTCTGTTAGCTTGATAGTTATTCATTTGTTCATGTAAGCTTTTCGTGTAACCCTTCTTTGGTATACTCTTGTAACAACATGCATATGCTGTCCTTATCATCTGCAGGTTAACCAGGTACATAGTGTTACTGGTCATCTCAAAGATCTTGAAGGCCTTGGGGATATTTGAATCATACGACATCCTAAAGGTGGTTCATATTGTTCAGTTCATCTTCATATTAAAGTTAGGGTGAGTATTCCTAAGTCTATTAGTAGGTGGTGTTTCATTTATTTTTAATGATATTTCCTTCCTTCTAAATCGCTGATCTGCAAAAGACAGTTAAGGGGTACGCACATACCGACAATCCGGCCAAATGTGAAGATTTGCCCCCCGCTTCACGATTAAAGTCAGAAAATGCCCAAATGTTGGATGTCTGTGAAAGATTATCCTCAGCGATTATCTTGTGGTGTGGGATGTGTCACGTGTGCCCCTATCTGCTAGGAAAACGGTTGATAAAAGTTTGGATCACAAACCCTTGTGAGTGTGGTCAATCCCAAGAGTGACTAATCCATGGACTCCTTGATTTTCAAGTGAAACAGCACAATAACTCATTCCGAAGTGACCTAAAGCTTGCACTGTTGTTGTACTCAAATAGAGGGGCAACTTGTAGTGTTGGATGTTAACATGTCTCCCAGGTCATACACCATAATAAAGATGTAATACAATAGACAACTGATTTGGAGGAGACTGATAATAAAAATCAGTGCGGTGCAAGTTGTTAGATGAGAGTAGAAATGTCTTCAATCGTCAATAAAACTAACATTATTATTATTCCATTATTCTCAGGTCTGGTGTTATTTTACTTGTCTTTCAAAAACCTTTTTCTTCTGGAAAAGTCATCTCAAAAAGACAGGTATATTGTATTGATTTTTCTTCCTTTTCATTTGTGTCCTTCACATTAAGTCCTGGTCTAATGATTAACTAATTTTCTTTTAATTATTTCTAGTGGATAAAGTTACTAAAGCACAGTGTTTTCAGCTGTATCATATCCCTACTGGGCTTTTTTGGTCTCACTCTCTGCGGACCCCTGAGGTACGGTAAATGTGCATGCAACAATACATGACGGTTTCTTAATTTTTTGCGTGTGCACTTGTACAGAGATGGTTGAGAGTCTCAAACTGCTTATGTGTCTTTCACAGGACATTACTGCTTTTTGAGCACAGTGATGTGGTGGTGATTGCTTTTCTCGGTGTCCTCTTCACCAGCTCAGGAGGTGGACCATCAAAGGTAAACAGCTCTACTCCTCATTTACAAAATTTGCTATGGTAATTGTTGTTGACGTGTTGATGTCATATACAGTTTACATACAGCATGCTACAAGTGTAACTCCTCACATAATGGACATGGGTGTGCATTATGTGTAAAAATGTGAAATGACACATTAACTCATCTTCGCTCTCTCTGTTGAAAACCATTATACAACCCGAATTCCAATGAAGTTGGGATGTTGTGTTAAACATAAATAAAAACAGAATACAATGATTTGCAAAATATGTTCGACCTATGTTTAATTGAATACACTACAAAGACAAGCTATTTAATGTTCAAACTGATAAACTTGATTGTTTTAGCAAATAATCATTAACTAGTATTTAATGGCTGCAACATGTTCCAAAAAAGCTGGGACAGGGTCATATTTACCACTGTGTTACATCACCTTTTCTTTTAATAACATTCAATAAACATTTGGGAAGCTCCTTTTGTACCCACTCATGGCACTCACGTGTTCCCAATTAGCTTTGTTCACCTGTGGGATGTTCCAAACAGGTGAGCATTCCTCAACTTTCTCAGTCTTTTTTGTCACCTGTCCCAGCTTTTTTGGAATGTGTTGCAGCCATAAACTTCTAAGTTAATGATTATTTGCTAAAAACAAATTTGATCAGTTTGAACATTAAATATCTTGTCTTTGTAGGGTATTCAATTAAATATAGGTTGAACGTTGATTTGCAAATCATTGTATTCTGTTTTTATTTGTTTAATACAACGTCCCAACTTCATTGGAATTGGGGTTGTATTTTGACAAACAGCTTTTTGACCAAATTTTAGCCCATAAGCGTTTTCTTCCGATTTCTATTGTGTACAGCATAGAAAGTACCGCTATTGGAGTTCAGTGAAGTGACGCTCCTTTTTTCTCTCTCTAACTGCTAACGTTTCCTACAGTACTGATGACCGAACTTCTGCACATCTGTCTTTCAGACCAGAGGCGCTGCTGTTTTCATCATCGCAGTGATCTGCCTCCTCCTCTTCGACAATGATGATCTCATGGCAAAAATGGCTGAGCATCGTATCCTTAATACTTATAATATGTTTGTCTTTTTTTAAACATCCCATTTCTCTGTTTCCTGTGTTTGAGCCTGAATTTCTCTTGTAATTAGCTGAGGGACATCACGACAGTGCGCTAACTCACTTCCTCTACACTGCCATCGCATTTTTAGGGGTTGCAGATCACAAAGTAAGTACAGTGGGTTTATGACAATTACGTTCACACGGTGGAAACGTAATCTGAATTTGTACATAAATCATAATGCATTGTATTCTAATCTAATGTAATGGTAAAGTCATAATTACAGTGAATATTTGTACAAAAAACACTTCTAGGCCATTACTAAAATACCATCAAATGAAAAACAGTAATTACCGTGGTAACTGAGCATGTAGTCTTGTACCATGAGGCGATGAATTCTTATGCCGCTGCACAAACTAGTTTGTTGTGCGCTGTGCATTTACTTGAAACGAATGTTGGTAACATCGTAAACCAAGGACCCCCTTTAATTCTATTTTGATTAAGAGTTACAACTTCGTGGGCCATGTACAGTTCTGTGGAAAAGTATTTGCCCCCTTCCTGATTTTTATTTATCATATTAAACACATTTAAACTTTTCAGATTGTCAGGCCATTATTAATATCTTCCAAAGATAACTGAAGTAAATGCTAAAATGTATTTAAACCATACCTATCTGGCTCTATGTAAAAAAGTTACTGCCCTGCAGTTATATCATGAGTTAACTGTGATTGACCACCATTTTTGGAAAACTGAGTTCAATTTAACTTGTCACACCCAGGCCTGATCACTGCCAGTTTTGTTGAATCAAGAAATTGATGAAATAGTACCTTGTCAGACAAACTGAAGTAGACTACAATATCTCACAAAGAAATGCATCATGTCAAGAACAATTGGGACGCAAAGAGATTGAAAACTATCCATCTGGAATAGTCCCAAAGCCATTTCCACGGCTTTGGGACTCCAGTGGTCAGAGCCTTTACCCACAAATGGAGAAAACTGGCAACTGTGTTGAACCTTTCTTGGAGTGTTTGGCCAACCAATATAACTCCAAGAGTGAAACCACGGCTCATCCAGGAGGTCACAAAAGAATCCAGAACGACATACAAAGAACTGCAGGCCTCACTGATCTCAGTTAAGGTCAATCTTCACAAATGATTCAACGATATATGAAAGACACTGGGCAAAAATGGCATCTATGGGAGAGTTTGTAGGCAAAAACCATTGCTGCCAAAATTTTTTAAATAAAATAAATACCCGTCTGGGCGGCAAGGTGTTTGACTGGTTAGAGCGTCTGCCTCACAGTTCTGAGGAGCGGGGTTCAATCCCCGGCCCCGCCTCTGTGGAGTTTGCATGTTCTCCCCGTGCCTACGTGGGTTTTTTCCGGGATCTCAGATTTCCTCCCACATCCCAAAAACATCGACTACTCTAAATTGCCCGTAGGTGTGAATGTGAGTGCGAGTGGTTGGTTGTTTATATGTGCCCTGCGATTGGCTGGCAACCAGTTCAGGGTGTACCTGGCTTTCTGCCCGATGATAGCTGGGATAAGCTCCAGCACGCCCGCGACCCTAGTGAGGAGAAGCGGCTCAGAAAATGGAAATACCCGTCTGACTCGATAATGTGCAGCTATATAAGTGCAGTCCATCTACCATTTTGCCAAGAAACATTCTGATGATGCCCAAGACTTTTGGAGAAATATTATGTGGACTGACAAGACAAAAGTTTAACTTTCTGTGGCCAGTTACATGTGGTGTGGGGGGAAAAAAAAACAAAAAAACACAACATTTGATTAAAAAAGAACATCATGCCAGCAGTCAAAACAGTGGTGGCAGTGATTGTCTGGGGCTGCTTCCCTATTTTAGGACTTGGACGGCTTGCTGTGTTTAATGGAACAGTAAATCCTGCTGTCTACGATAAAATCCTTCGGACGAATGTCCGGCCATCACTTTGTACCCTCAAATTCATCTAACCCAAGAGGGGTTAGCAGGACAACGACTTAAAACACAATGGCAAGTCCACCTCTGAATGGCTCATAAAAAAAACTAAATTAATGTTATAGAATGGCCAAGTCAAACTCTGGATTTAAACCATTTGAGATGCTGGGGTGTGACATTAAACTGGCATTTAAGAAGAAGATAGGGCCAAAATTTCACCACAGCATTGCGAAAGATTCATGACCACTTATCACAAACGCTTAATTTGAGTTTTTGCTACCAAGTGTAACCCAACCAATTAGATTCAGAGGGCAATTACCTTTATTGGGTAGCGCCGAATAGTTTAGGATTTTGTTTTCTTCCTCTTAACAAATAAAATAATTGTTTAGAACCTGCATTGTATATTTACTTGGGTTGTCTTTGCAAAATATTGTTGTTCTCATCTCAAACATTTAAGTGTGCCGAATAAGCAAAAATGAAAAGTTAAATCAGGAAGGTGGCACAAATCCTTTTTCACAGCAATTTAAAGATACATTTTGGTACCCAAGCAAATTAAAAACTATCCTGTATTAATACTGTAAACTGTACTGCACTGTATTAATACTTCTTATCAGGGTGGTGTTGTGCTGCTAGTGGTCTCTCTGTGCCTGAAGGTGGGCTTCCACACAGTCTCCAGGAAACTCTCAGTGGAACTTGGTGGCGCCAAGCGTCTGTTTGCCTTGGACAACCTGGTGTCTGCTGTGGTACTGCTGCCCTGGGTCATAGTGCTGTCAGCCACCACGGAAGTAAGTGCAAAATGATTTTTTATGATTTATTTAGACTTTCTTTGAGAACTGAGACACTCTTACATGCAGCAGTTTCAATCAGACACAGTGAACAATTCACAGCCGTGTCTAATATGTTCTTGGTGTATTTTCTCATATCAAGTGTGATAATGCAAATAAAAACACGCACCTAACACTCACCCACAAAAGCACGCATATTTTTCTCTTCACGCTCACTCAGGTCTCAACAGGTTTTCCCACTGTTTCCCCACAGAGTAAGGTTGAGTCATGGTCTGCTCTCCTCCTGCCTTTTGCCATGATCATCTTCTCTGTGGTGATCCTTGAGTTTTATGTGGAGGCCATCTGCAATGCAAAGATGGAGGTGCAGCGGTGCGCCCGATACGGCGCCATCGCTCTTTTCTCCAGCGGCCTGCTTCTCGCCAACTTCTGGACTCACCCGCTGACCGACCAGTTGCGCTCTATGAGCAAATCACCACAGGAGAGCAGCACAGAGCACGTGCTCTCCGGAGGGGTGCTCGTCAGTGCTGTCTTCTTCATGATGTGTAAGTATGATGCTCTCAAAATAGCAACATGACAAGATTTCCCAAAAATGACTTTCTGTCAAAATGAGTCTGGTTGGAATGGCCGCTTCAACCTGAGTACAACACACCAAGAATTTTGAAAATCAGATTGTGAGTTCTGGAGAAATTGAGTTTTTTGTTTCGTAGAAAATTGCCTTCTTGGGGAACATTTTTGTGTGATATTGCCCATAGAGGCGGCACGGTTAGAGCGTCTGCCTCACAGTTCTGAGGACTGGGGTTCAATCCCCGGAGCCGCCTGTGTGGAGTTTGCATGTTCTCCCCGTGCCAGCGTGGGTTTTCTCCGGGCACTCCGGTTTCCTCCTACATCCCAAAAACATGTGTGAATTGGAGACTCTAAATTGGTGTGAATGTGAGTGCGAATGGTTGTTTGTTTGTATGTGCCCTGCGTTTGACTGGCAACCAGTTCAGGGTGTACCCCGCATCCTGCCCGATGATAGCTGGGATAGGCTCCAGCACGCCCGCGACCCTAGTGAGGAGAAGCGGCTCAGAAAATGGATGGATGGATGGATGGATGGATGGATTGCCCATAGAGATTCTGGGCAGAAAATGCCTTCACATTCGTGTAAAACAGTGTGACTTGATTATTTCTCAACCTATTGCTTGACCCGTTCGTTTCGTCTGCTACCTGGGGAACCCCTTCTCCATTTGGGTAAGTTTCAGCTCACAATATCCACATATAAGCTTGTACAGGCCAAAGTTCCGAGGGGTTCTCAGAGTCGATGTGTCAAAAATACTGATATGTTTCAAACGGTGTCACTTGACCCTAAGAACTTGACTTAAATCGTGCAAGTTTAACATTATTTGTGTGAAGAGCAGTGTGGCAATAGGTCGTGTACGTCAGTATTTCATTGTTTTTTTTCGTGAATTTTCTTTTTGTTATGGAGGATTTTAGAAGAGTTTAAAGTGCTATTTTTATTTTTTACAAAATTCCTGATAAATATGGTAGCCACTTGTCACGTTGCTATTGAGAGCAGCACTGCAAGTGGCAAAACAAAATAAATAAATAAATATGACTTTTCCCTTTAAGAAATAATGGGAATGAATTAGCTCCAGAATGTTGTATAAAATATTAAAAAAATATTTAAATACTACTATCGTAGTAGGCGGCACGGTAGTCGACTGGTTAGAGCGTCTGCCTCACAGTTCTGAGGACTGGGGTTCAATCCCCGGCTCCGCCTGTGTGTAGTTTGCATGTTCTCCCCGTGCCTGCGTGGGTTTTCTCCGGGCACTCCGGTTTCCTCCCACATCCCAAAAACATGTGTGGTAGGTTAATTGACAACTTTAAATTGTCCATAGGTGTGAATGTGAGTGCGAATGGTTGTTTGTTTGTATGTGCCCTTGGCTGGCAACCACTTCAGGGTGTACCCCGCCTCCTGCCCGATGATAACTGGGATAGGCTCCAGCACGCCCGCGACCCAAGTGAGGGGAAGCGGCTCAGAAAATGAATGGATGGATGGATGGATATCGCAGTTTGCCATCTCGGCCACCCCTGATGCAAGAATTGAACTCTAGACTCAAAGACTCAAATGCAGAGTACAACTTCTGTTTACGATGAAGACCAGTGGCGAAGTTAGGAAATGGAAAGAAGCGAGTCTACTCAGTGTTTCCAACAAAGCGACTATATTTAGTGACTAAAAAAATGATGAATGTAGGGAATTTTTGTGGTCTTATTGGAGACTTCTGGAGACAGAGATTTCTCCTGAGAAAATGTTGACCCCTTCCATCCCGTCCAGACTGCAAATGAATGGTGGGTTTGCGAACTGCGAAGCCACCACTGGCTCATTTAACCATATACAACTTCCACCCAAATGTACACAGTTTAACATTTAATAATGTGAGAAAGTGGGACTGTTAAACTGGTGATGCTGGGGGGGAAACAAGTGGTAAAGCAGTCTTTGTGCAGAAATGTGGAAATGATCAAAAGGCCATGGCCACATGCAAGATCACTAGACTATCGTTTACCGCACAACTCAAGCCTTTCTTTGTTTTCATTTTGTCCATCCATAAGCATAAAAGTTTGGAAAATAACAAAAAACAGAGAAGGACTGTGGAAACTGAAGTTCCTGCATTCATGCATTCATCCATTTTCTATGTCGCTCATCCTTATTGGGGTCAAGGGTGAGCTGGAGCCTATCCCAACTTTGGGCGAGTGTTTGTGTACACCCTGGACTGGACGCCAGCCATTTGCAGCACACATATATAACAAACAACCATTCATACTTTGTTTTAAAATGTTTATATGGACCTGTCCTGTTCAATTTTAATAATACTCTATGTCCCCTTTACGTATGTATGTCATTGACACACATGCAACACTTTAAAAGCATTTTTTGGGGTTTTTAAAGTTGCTCTCTTCGTTCTTCCTCTGCAGCATCCAGTATCCTCTCATCCCCATCAAAGAAAGGTCAAAAGGGCACCCTGGTCGGTTACTCACCCGAAGGGACTCCTTTGTACAACTTCATGGGTGACGCCTTGCATCACACGTCTCAGTCCCTGCCGCGCTTCATCAAAGATTCCCTGAAACAGATCTTGGAGGAGTACGACTCGAGACAGATCTTCTATTTCCTGTGTCTCAACCTGGTACGTGCAATGCAGTGGTATTGGTTCATGGGCCCTTCAACATGGGAAATTAAATAATTATAATTTCAAAGTCAGAGCTCAGTATATAGGAATCCCTCGCTATATCGTGGCCAGAATTTGCGGCCTGAGTTCCTCACTGATTTCTATTTGGAACTCATCTATTTTTATGTGCATATTCCCCGGCAATTAAATTTAGTTTATTCTATTGAAGAGCTGTAATTGAAGCATTTTTAAACGAAAAAGGTTTGGGCAGGTGTGTATGTCGCTGCTTCGCAACCCATGACAAGACCTCCGTTTCTTCAAAAATGCCTGAAAAGAGTGAGAATCCCCTAATAATGTGTTTAAGCCCTTAATGTAAGTACTAGTAGAAGGTAGTAGTAGTAGTAGTAGTAGTAGTAGTACACCTCGGGGGTGTACAGGGAAACTACTTTGTTATATTGCGGCGCTCTGCAAATCCCCCTCTGTACTGCACAGCAAAGCAGAGCATTTACAAATCTCCATGAATAAAATTCAATAAAATCAATGCGTGGTAGGCTTCAGATATCACATTATCGCAGTGGAATCTGGGTCTAATGGATGTTTTCTAATTTCAACTTTGCAAGTACCAGTGGCCACAAAGTCTGAACCATGAAAAAGCTAAACACTGATAAAATAACAAACATCATAAAACAATCATCAAGTCTGTTGTCATGTACTGAAATGCGATTTTTCTGGATTCATTCAAATATATTTATCAGGATGGTTTTCCTTTTTCCAATTGATTAGTTTTTTTTAGCGGCTTTCGTACTTTAAACTCATCCTGGCTGGTGTGCGCTTCTTAGGCCAGCCGCGCACAGAGCGCTCCGGCCGAAGATGACTGAACTGTCGTGCAGTGTGCAGGGTTCTGCCACTAGTTTTCATGAGTGGCTAACTGTTGGCCAAAGGTTTTGCAACAGCCATCAATTTTCCATAGCACTTATCCTCATGAGGGTTGCGGGCATGCTGGAGCCTATCCCAGCTAACTCTGGGCGAGAGGCGGGGTACACCCTGAACTGGTTGCCAGCCAATCGCAGGGCACATATAAACAAACAACCATTAGCACTCATATTCACACCCACGGACAATTTAGAGTCTCCAGTTAGCCTACCATACATGTTTTTCAGATTTCTAGGAAACCGGAGTACCCAGAGAAAACCCACATAGACACAGGGAGAACATGCAAACTTCACACAAGCGAGGCCTGATTTGAACCCGGGTCCACAGAACTGTGAGGCAGATGTGCTAACCAGTCATCCATCGTGCCCACATTAGTGGAACGCCTTCTCCAAGTCCACAAAACACATGTAGACTGGTTGGGCGAACTCTCACACACCCTCGAGGACCCTGCCGAGGGTGTAGAGCTGGTCCACTGTTCCACGGCCAGGACGAAAACCACACTGCTCCTCCTGGATCTGAGATTCGACTTCCCGACGGGCCCTCCTCTCCAGCACCCCTGAATAGACTTTACCAGGGATGCTGAGGAGTGTGTTAATTTATTAAGGATAATTTTACATACATGTTTTTAAAGAAGGTATTAATATATATTATTATTATTATATTATTATATATATAAGAAAAAAAACATTCACTTCTATTATTTCTGTGGAAGTTGATGCAAGTTAATGTTTTAGTAAAAACTGTTTGAAAGCTTCCCAGAAGGGAACAAAAACAAAAAGTTGAACTTGTTTTGAACAATGTCATTTTCCTTTTGCTTTTTCTATAAGCGAAGGGTAAAAATCAGTTAAAATCGGATATTGTATTTCTGTGAAAGAAAATCTCAGATTTCACTTTAAGACCAAAAACGTTGTTCATGTTAGTTGAAATGAATTGCCTTAATTGCAGTTCACAGCCCTTGCTGTCAAACGACATTTACGTAAGGATCTCTGTGTTCCAGGCTTTCACCTTTGTTGAGCTCTTTTACGGTGTTTGGACTAACAGCCTGGGACTGATCTCGGATGGCTTCCACATGTTGTTTGACTGCTCAGCATTGGTACTCGGCCTGTTTGCCGCCCTGATGACCCGCTGGAAAGCTACCAGGATCTTCTCCTACGGGTAAAATTGAGGCGGAACATGCAGCCCTCTCACCAGCATATATTGTACCTGAATGGGTTCAATGAACGGAAGTTCAGGAAGTCGTTCATATTTTGTGCGAACTGGAACTGAACTTAGTTCATTTTTGACTAATGAAGGTAATTAAGAGCGCACTCATTCTGGCGTCAGAGTGTTCATTTTAATTCAAGAGGGCCAGGTTTTGTAAGGGACTTCCAGGACAAAACCCCTCTGAAAAACACTATATACGAGCCTCCATATGTCAGCAGAATAAGGCTGTATTTGGCAACCGATGCAGTGCGGCCATGGCCGCCACTCATGGCAGGCATGTCGCAGCTGCGTGAGAATGCGAGGTGCATTCAGGGACACTGCGTAAATAGGAGTGAATTTGTTCTTCGGTGGTTCTTTTGTACTGCAGCACATAATTATAATAAATGATTACGAGGAAAATTATTATTTGTATCAGAATGCTGTAGTTAGAACACTGTACGATCACACTGCCATCACATGGAAGTTATTTTGTTTTGTAATATAATAATACATAAATTATTTTGTTAATATAGTCAGCCCGAGCTGCAAACAATGCAAAGTTATCAATGTCTTTTTACCATCGTTCCTGTCATGCTGTGTTTCAAGTTTTTGTTTCGGAACAAAAGTCCTGTTTTTGGTTTATTTCCTCATTTTATAAAAAGATGTTTTTGAGATTGTAGGGTGAAACCTGCAGCTGGCTACTAGTGTGAACTGAATGGGTGGCAACGATAAGGAAATGAAATGCCAGTATTTTGAGTGTAATAGGCCATCAGCAACATATTGGTGGGTGGGTGGGGGGGGGGGGGGCGAGTATGAACTAGTTCGTTTTTGGAATGGTGAATTTTGCTCAAAACTTCGAATCATGAACTAAACTAGCTCATTTTTTTGAACAGTGAACTGAACTTTAAACTAATCTGTAGAAAATGAGCTTTCCCAACACTGGCAATAATATACTTTCAAATTCAGATAGGTGTTTAAAATTAATATATGGTGGTCTTCCCAGGTATGGTCGTGTTGAAATCCTTTCTGGGTTCATCAATGGATTATTCCTGATGGTCATCGCTTTCTTTGTCTTCGTGGAGTCCGTTACCCGTTTAGTGGATCCTCCCAACATAAACACAGACATGCTGACTGTGAGTGAAGTTCTTTTCCATCTTTGTGTAAAAGCTTTTACCCCCAATGCCCGTTCAGGTCGATCTTCTATTGTAGGATTTATCAAATATTTATTTCATATTTAACAATGTGAGCACAGAAATCTGCACAGATATCATTTTCATTTTCAATATTTTTTTTCTCAGCATTTAATAAGCAGCCAGAATGTTGTGAGTCCGCATGGGTGTTGTACACTCTGAGAACATAAACCATGTCAATAACATCAGGCTTTCCTAGACATGGCGTCTGCATGCCACAAATGTCAAACAAAAAGCTAGTGTTACAAAGAAATGGGCACTTAGTAGGCAGTCACAGCCCAGTTGAAAGACTTTATTTAAGGATCCATCCTAGAGGCTAATAGCTTGGCGTTTTATGGACATCCTTTTCGTAACATCACCTTCCTTTACCAAACGAACGTGAGGACTAACCGAGCCGAGGTATAGTATTGATTTGTTTTATTCTCATTCAATTCATCACTCATTCTTTTCCAGTGACGGTCAAACGACACCAACCCAAGCTGAATATAAAGCAGCTTTTCTGAAGAGTCGCAATGGTTTTAGTTATTTTTGCAATTAATTGCAGAAGTATGATAGTAATAATGTACTTAATAGTAAAATTATTGATACCTCTCTGGTAATGAAAGAAATACCCACAGTGGTCACAGGAGAAAATAGAATCTGACAAAAGTCAGATTAAATAAGAATTTAATGAAAATTAACCAGCGAAAATCAGACATTGCTTTTGAATTGCGGTTCAACAGAACAATTTTTAAAAACAAACTCATAAAACAGGCCCGGACAAAAATGATGGTGACGTAATTAGCATCACAGGTGTCTTCAAACTTGTAATCAGTCTGTCGGCCTGTTTAAAGGTTGACAAGTAATCACTGTATTGTTTGGTGACATGGTGTGTACCACACTAAACCTGGACCAAAGGAAAACAAAGCAGATATTTGTGTCAGGAAATTAGAAAGAAAATTATAGAAAAGCACATTGAAGGTAAAGGTTATAAGACTATCGCCAAACAGCTTGATGTTCCTGTGGCTACAGTTGCACCTATTATGCAGAAATGTAAGCTCCACAGAACTGTAGCCAAACTCCTTCATGGGAGACGACCAAGGCGGACACCACTGTTGAAAATAAATAATAAAAATTATAAGCGAGACTGGAATTTGCTAAACTGCATGTTGACCAGCCACAAAGATTCTGGAAGAATGTCCTTTGGACAGACGAGACAAAACTGGAACGTTTTGGCCAGGCACATAAGTTCTATGTTCACAGACACAAAAATGAAGCATACCAAGAAAAGAGCACTGTTCCTACTGTGAAACAGGGAGGAGGCTCTGTTATGTTCTGGGGCTGCTTTGTTGCATCTGGCTCAGGGTGTCTTGAATCTGTGAGGGGTACAATAAAATCTCAAGACTACTCTAGAGAGAATTGTGCTGCCCGGTGTCAGAAAGCTTGATCTCAGTCGCAGGACATGGGTGTTGCAACAAGATAATGACCCAAAACATACAGCTAAAAATACCCAAGAATGGCTAAGCGCAAAACATTGGATTAATCTGAAGTGGCTTTGTATGAGCACTGATCTAAAGCTTATTGAACATCTGTGGAAGGGGCTGAAACATTCCGACCGGAGAAAGCCAGTCAAACCTGAGACAGCTTGGAGCAGTTTGGTCATAAAGAATGGGCCAAAATACCTGCTGAGAGGTACAAGAAGTCTTATTGAAAGTTCCAAAAATTGTTTGATTGCAGTGATTGCCTCAAAAGGTTGTGCAACAACATATTAAGGGTGCCATCATTTGTGTCCATTTTGTCCATTTTTGTTTTTTTAAATAATTCTGTTGAACCAAAATTCAAAGGCAATGTCTGATTTTCATTGGTTAATTTTAATTACATTTGAATTCATTCTTACTTTTGTCAGATTCAAGTTATTTCTGTGACCGTTGTGGGTTTTTCTTCCATCAACAGATGGGTACCAACAATTTTGTCAACATGTTTATATGGTGTCTCCTGTAGCCGGTGTCTGTTGGCGGTTTATTGGTCAACCTGGTGGGAATCTGCGCTTTTAGCCATGCTCATTCCCACGGCGGTAAAAGTTGCTCGGGGCACGATCACGGCCATTCACACCACGGCCACTCCCACGGCGACCACAGCCATGGAAGTCATGGCCACTCTCACGGCGGACACGGACATGGTGGACACGGGCATGGCGGACACGGGCATTCCCACAGCTCGGGCGGCGGAGGCATGAATGCCAACATGAGAGGTGCACTTGGTCGCACTGCCTAAATGAAAGTCATATTTCGGGAGGCCAGATGTAATCCTTCTGTCTTCTTCACAGGTGTTTTCCTTCACATCCTGGCTGATACGTTGGGCAGCATCGGCGTGATCATTTCCACCATTCTCATCCGCCAGTTTGGCTGGTTGATCGCTGACCCTATTTGCTCCCTTTTCATCGCCACACTCATCTTCCTTAGTGTCATCCCTCTACTCAAGGATGCTTGCGAGGTTCTTCTGCTGAGAATTCCCCCAGAGCATGAGAAGGAACTGAACAATGCTCTGCAGAAGGTGAGAAGACTGATATGGGGATACAATGAACCCCCGTTTATTATAGGGGATACATCCAGACCCACCTGCCATATTGAGAGACGATGTAAAGAAATTTTTCTTAGCGTTTTACCCCCTCCTATCCCCTTTTTATACACATTTAAACTTATTAAAACACACTTTTAAAATATTTTTAACTCCTGTTCTAACTCTCTCATTCACCGTTCTCCAAATAAGAGGCAAAGCGGGCTTGCTTCCAGCTGTTTGTCACTCCCAGTTGAAGTTTACTGTAAAACTGACACACACAACAAAATAGAATTAAATAGAATATTTGAAAACCAAAATGTTCTACCAAACATGTAATTTCATCTAATGAATTTCCACAAGCTTAATGCTTGTGAAATTCCAATTCTAAATTTACAAACTTGCTTGTACAGTATACCGTAAAAACCTATGAAAAAGGATCGCCTCTAAACTGGGGGTGCGAACAATGAACTGCGATGTAACTGGCTTTCGCTGTATTTAAATATTACAAATCCAAGTCCCAGTCTTTGGAAGAAGGAAGTGTTCATAGTGTCGTGGCTGTAGATAGAACAGCTGTAGACTATGTACAGTATTGTCTACTGTGGCTGAAGTTGTATGCTACTGTCAGTTGATTGATCCTGTCCACCTTTTGTGTTGTGTTCCCAGCTTGAGAAGATTGAAGGAGTTTTGTCATACAGAGACCCTCATTTCTGGAGACATTCAGCCAACATGATCGCAGGGACCATCCACCTTCAGATCATGTCAGATGTGGTGGAGCAGCGCATTATACAGCAGGTCGGTGCCAACTACAGCTTCTTTGTTGATGTTTCCCAGCAGACTTGATATTTGACAGACACATTTCTTTGAGTTGTTTGTTGCGCTACTTGTCTGTTTGTTGTAAAGTAATTATAAATCTCTAGCTTGTCAGTATGTCTGATGACAGATTGCTGTAATTGGTCTGATTGTGCGCTCTCTTGCAGGTGACGACCATTTTGAAAGATGCCGGAGTGAATAATCTGTCAGTGCAGGTGGAAAAGGATGCGTACTTCCAGCACATGTCTGGGCTCAGCACCGGATTTCAGGATGTTTTAGCCATGACGCAACAGATAGAATACATGAAACATCTGAATGATGGGACGTGCATCATGTAATGCCCCTTTTGTGGGACCAACTGAAATTGCGTTAATGTCGATGTTTTTTTTTTTTTTTTTTCTCAATGGAAATGTACAGTGTGTGTGTGATTTGAATAAATCAGAATATAGTCATTTTTATCCATACTCGGTCAGTTTTTTCTGACTACTCAGCCTAGTCTTAAATGTGTGTGGTCTCATTGATTTTGAATAGTTTTAGGCGCAGAGTAAAACATTTTGGTCACACACACAAAAAAAGGACATAAACTTAACAAAATCACAACCCTGTAGCTTTATTTGAGCAATGAGCATTAATCTAATGCATATAAATGTGAAGAAATTTTTAAAAAATACAGCGGTAACACTCTGCCGTTACATTGCAGGAATGTTTACAATGATGCTCTATAGAAAAAGACCTACATGAATGTGACAGAATGTTTGAGTGGGCAGTTAAAAAGCCTTAAGTGTCCACTGAAATGTACCAAAAAAAAAAAATTCATCCTGCCTGATGCTGCTTGCTGTTTTCCCTCTACTCGATTACGTTGAATGTCGCCACGGGGGCTTTAGTCTCTGTTGCTGCAAAGAGGACAAAGACATCAGGATGTTGCAACAGATGTTACTTCCTGTATTCTTTTTAGATCAAGAACAATTTTACACCATATTTAACAAATACACTGCCTAACCCAAAAATATTTATTTTCAAAATATTTTGTTGGACTGACTTTAGCTTTCATCGCACCACGCATTGGCCAATGTGTCCCTTGAACTGAATCTGGACTCATCACACCACATGATGTTTTTCCATTGCGCTAGAGTCCAGTTTTTATGCTCCATTCACAAATGTATTCCCCCTGAAGTTTAACAAGGGTTCACCATTCCTGCAAGTCCTCTTTCCAATTATCCAATTATTCCAATGTTCACTGCTTAACTTTCACATTTTACTGTTGCATAGGGCTCATATAGACAACAATTCACACTCACATTCATACCTATTGACAATTAGACCCTTCAGTGTTTTTGGTGTGGAAGGAAGCCACCTGGAGAAAACCCATGCAAGCAGGGAAAGAACATGGAATCTATGCTGTCTGTGTCCCTGCAATACTTATTCATTAGAGGACCCTTATCTTATTATTATTATTATTTAAATTTAAACAAGGAGGATATTTACCTGGACAAGGTCCACCCTCAAAGACGATGTCATCGATGGCGATGTCACTCCTGACTGATGAACCTCTGGTTGCTTCAAACATAATCTGGGACAAAATGCAAGCAACCATTTGAATTCTCTGAATTCTGAGAAATCCAGATCATGGTAATAATCTGCGAAGGCTGAATCGAGGAGACTGGACTTTTCTTGTTTGTTGAAGATGTTTCACCTTCAATCTAAAAGACTTCTTCAATTGTAAACTTAGGTGTGGTGTCTCCCAGTTGATGTCTGTGGTGTGGTCAAATGAGGAGGACTGCTGGTTTAAAAGAGGTGTGGAAGAATACCTAACCCTATGTCAAACTAGAAAAGCCCTGTTTGGAACTGGGTTTCAAAAATGAAGATTGCACTTAGTTAATCTTCAACTGCCGGTAATACTAAAAAAGTGCACTGTATTGAAAAAGCCAAGTTTATTATAACTACAGCTGCATTTTTCCGCCTTGCCTGATGTTGGCTGTCATTCTGGTACTCCACTGTGGCCCTCAGCCAGGCGATGCTCTGCTCGCCGCTTTGTTGCCACAACAAAATGTCTCCTCCGTCTCTTTGTAGGTGAACACTGAGCTGGCCTGTGCTCGATCCGTACATGTGGTAGAAGAAGCGTAGACACCGAGGCCCCCTCGAGCCCCTGAGAGGGCGGGACAGCAGGCGGACAGTCTGGCCGGGCAGCATGGGAGATGCTTCCATGTACAGGTAGTATCCTGTCAACCAAAGACCATCTCATGAACTGTAAGTCTGCATGTGTTGCATTTGTGCAGTTTTGTGTCAATGCTGACAGACAAGCATTTGTACAAATGCTATTGTGCATGACAGCTGAGAATGAAACATTCATAATGTCCCTCTTTTTTCTTTGCCCTTCATACCAACCATCACTTCATCATTTGCCGATAGGTTTACTCAAATGTCAACGCTGTACTGCTCCTAGTGGGCATATGTGTGTGGTATCTAAGGAGGTATTTATTTCATATGAAGTGCTGCATAGTCCCAAAATAACATGTTATTTTTGTCATATACAGGACTTCACATTTAAATAACATTTTCATTGTAATGGTTGTAGTTTGCAGTGGCCGAGAACTGCACTACATCATGCTGGTAGCTCTTTCTATTATTATTCGGGGGTGGGGGGGCTTATTTGCAGTACATACAGTATAATGGAATTATAGAATTTCCCTTGTAATTAATAAAGTATCTCCTTGTCTGTATAATAGTCATTTATGCTCAGTGATGTCTCTGTATTCTTCATACTAATTTAAGGGGGAAATATAAATGTATAGTCAGTATAGGACAGTGATTCCCAAAGTGTGGTACGCCACATGCCATAGTTGTGTGGAGGCTCCCTCTAGTGGTATGCAAAAGAATCACTGAATTAAATATTCCGACTGTGTGTAATGTTATAGTAGCTTAAAACACAACGGTACTTAAGTATAATACATTTGCGTTTATTCTAAGAGAACTGTTTGTTTTTAAAAACACGTCCCATGTTTAACTTTTATGTGAAATCTATTTTAATAGAGTCATGTAGGTACAGGGCGGCACGGTGTTTGACTGGTTAGAGCATCTGCCTCACAGTTCTGAGGACCGGGGTTCAATCCCCGGCTCCGTCTGTGTGGCGTTTGCATGTTCTCACCGTGCCTGCGTGGGTTTTCTCCGGGCACTCCGGTTTCCCCACATCCCAGAAACATGCGTGGTAGGTTAATTGACAACTCTAAATTGCCCGTAGGTGTAAATGTGAGTGCGAATGGTTGTTTGTTTGTATGTGCCCTCCGATTGGCTGGCAACCAGTTCAGGGTGTACCCTGTCTCTTGTCCGATGTTAGCTGGGATAGGCACCAGCGCTCCCGTGACCCTTGTGGGGATAAGCGGCTCATTTAATGGATGGATGGATGTTACACTGACTTACAATAATATTAAATCTGGAATACCTTTTAGGAATAAAACCACTGCGTTGTTTTTGTTGAACACTTGAGGTTACTACTTTACTGTATTTTAATGTTGGTCATAATCGGGTACATGGAGAGCTGATTATTTTCGGAGGTGGGAGTTGGTGTAAAAAGTTTGACAATCACTTGTATAGGATCACAAAATCACTCGGCATTATTTCACGGACACATACACTGTATTTATTTAGATGAGTTGGTAGATTCTTACCGAGTCCACTGGTATGATCTCCTCTGGGTCCAGTGTATGAGGTTGGGGTGGGCCCTCTCCTCCACTCCCAGTCAGCAGCATCAGTCTGCTTGTCCTGAGTGTAACCACACAGGCCTGCTGCAAAGTCACAACATCCTGGAAGTGATGACGACATTCCTGCAGCAAGAAAACACAACAAATCAAATAAAATGCTCTGGTTGGTTTGTTTTTGTTCATTGCTGCTTCCTGTCAAAAGCCTTGGGTCAAAGACGTCTTGACTTACTCAAGAGTAACTCTTCCCAGCTTGGTTCGTTTAAAAGAAATCTCTGGAAGAAATGTTACCTGTCACCAACTCACAGTCTCCAAGGCTCATGGTGATGTCATCAAGAGCCACAGAGCCGCAGTCCCACAGGCTCCTGCAGGTGCTGACAAAAGCCACCTGAACAGGAAAGGCAAATTTTGAGCCTCCTCACTTGCATCACAAGAGTTTTAAACATCTATCAAATTCTGGTAGCTTTGAAATCATTGGTATACATGTGTGCAATGATTATTTTTACATCTGGATGAAGAAATGTTTTCAATGCTGAACAAAGAGTGATGGACTGGGTCCTGTATCAGCAGCTTCTTGGCATACTAAGGAGTCACGTGGTCCTTTTTAAAACTCTACTAGTCACAAATGCCCAAATGATACGTAAATGGACTATTGTGAGAAAAGGAAGGTAGAAGTTCATTTAAACGACTATAATATGTTCTCCTGCTACATCACGACTCATTATTCGCATCCCCATTGCATTGTGGATTTTTTAATGTTTTTTTTTTTTTTTAAAGTGTACAGTTTACAGCACCCATGTATAATACGCACCCCCAAAGTTGACCTAAAAATTCTGGAAAACCCTTCTACCTATGTATAATGCATGTTTACAATGCATGATTTTGCTTCTACCCATATATAAACTTAATGAGCACAATTGTACATATATGCAGTCATACGTACATACCCCTGTCATATTGGAATGAAATTGTAGGATACATCTTTTTTATAAACACAAGGTGGCGCTGGCATTTTAGAATTAAAGTGTACAGCTTTTTCATAAACAATAGATGGAGGCATACATGTTTAAAATGTGAAAGTTTTTTTTCCATTTGCCCCTATACCTGTCATGGCCCTGTGTTTCAAGTTATTTTTCTTTGTGTTGCAGTGTCTGGGTGGGCGTGGACATCGGTGACGCACCTGTCATGCATTGTAATCATCAGCCTTTTTAGGGGCCACCGTGACAGTATGTGGGCGTCGGAATACTCACTCGTTTTTGCCGCCGTTCCGACCGCTGTCCACATTTAGGCTCAATACGTTTATACCACACGGACCGTTTGTCGTGTCTCCCTGCGTTATCTGTTTTTGATTCTCTCTGGTGGTGAGTTCCTTTTAGTTTCGTATGTCTCGCCATCACACGCTCTGCCATTTAAGTAAAATTGTTTGGACCTCTGACCTGGAGTCTATTTTTTGAGATCTGCCCTTACGGCATTGCCGATCGTGACAGAATATTCCGACCAGAACTGGATCCCACAAACTCAGACTTTTTTCGCCACGCGTTGGCAAGTCAGGGACATTTGGTAGGAAGACACGAGACATCGTTACACGAGCTCAGGGAGGCAATTACGGCGTTAACGACCCATCTCAGTACACTGAGTTCTCGGGTTGATCAGGTGTGTGCACTTGGATTACCTCCGATTCTGGCAGAAGCACCTGCCACCAATACTGTGGCCGCGGTGCCACCCGTCAGGGAAGCTTGTCTCCCAAATCCACCTCGTTATGCTGGAGAGCCCGGCGGCTGCGGTCAATTTATTTATCAATGTGCCCTAGTATTTGACCAACAACCGGTCACGTATGCCCAGGATAAGACGAAGGTGGCTTTTATAATGAGTCTACTTACGGGTCAGGCAGCATCGTGGGCGATGGCGGTCAGCAGCGCCAACCCAGCGTGACGTTCCTCCTTCTCGGCATTCAAATCTGAACTGAAGAGAGTTTTTGATAACCCCGTCAAGGGCAAGGAAGCCGGTTGCCGGTTGTTGGACCATTCCCAGGGGGACTTGTCAGTAGCCGAATACTCCATTTCGTTCTGCATCCTGGCAGCAGAGAGTGGATTCGACGATGTTGCGTTGAGCGGCATTTTTCGTCGGGGACTCTGTCCTGCCGTCAAAGATGAGTTGGCGGCCCGGGACGAGACCACTAATTTGGAGGAGTTGATCGGACTAGCCATTAGACTGGACAATCGACTGAGGGAACGGCAGCGCGAGCGGGCGGCTGAACGGCGCATTTTTTTTGAGTCCGCTTCCCCGGGACATTCTTCATCCGCCATGGAAGACGCCACCTGTGTTCCCCCATCCACCTCGGCGTCGACGAGGGAGCCGGCCCTGGCCGTGGAGGAGCCGATGCAACTCAGCGGGGGGCGACTGGCGGAGACGGAACGTCGGAGATGCATGAGAGCGGGGGCGTGTCTGTACTGCGGCCGACCAGGACACAAGGTATCCTCCTGCATGGCGAGACCTTCACGGGGAAGTGACGCTATGCGTTCCAAGCAGAGCGGCCAGGTTGTGGTGACAGCGCCTTCTGCCTCCGGAAAGAAGAAAGAAGATGAGAACGCCTCTCATCGTGTGAGTATTTTGATGAAGACTTGGTATTGAGAACCAATACGAATTGAGAACTGGATCGAACAACAGGAGACTGCAATTGCTGGGCGAAGTATCGGGATTTGGCGCCAGTGTGAAGGTTTCCGCGTTGATTGACTCCGGAGCTGATGAGTGTTTTGTGGACTCCTGTGTGATAGAGACTCTAAATTGTCCACTGTACAGACTTAGCAAACCGAGAAAAGTTCTTGATTTGGATGGGCGTCTCCTGGCGGTTACAACACATATTACGGCTCCTCTGTGTTTAAAGCTCTCTGGTAACCACATCGAATCGCGGCGATTTTTTGTAATGCCCTGTCAATCTGCTCCAGTTGTGCTGGGATTAACGTGGTTCAAACTTCATAATCCAGATATTAATTGGGATCAACTACAGATTGTAAATTGGAGCCTATTTTGTCATTTTCATTGTCTGCAGTCTGCCATGTTGACTACCACCCCCCGTGTTCAAGACGAGCACATCGAATTGGCGAAAGTACCGGCTGAGTATCATGATTTGCAACTCGTGTTCAGGAAGGATCGCGCCCAGTCTTTGCCTCCGCATCGTCCATACGACTGTTCCGTAGAGTTGATTCCCGAGGCTGCATACCATGTGCGAGGCTGTATCAGATTTCCAAGCCTGAGCAAGAGGCATTAAAGAATTATATTTCGACTTCGCTAGCTGCTGGGTTGATTCGTCCCTCATCGTCGCCAGAGGGCAGCGGATTTTTTTTTTATCGATAAAAAGGACGGGACCCTGCAACTCTGTGTCGATTTCCGGGGTCTTAACGACATCACGATAAAAAATAAGTATCCTCTCCCGCTGTTGGACACGGCGTTTGCCCCTTTGCAGTCTGCAAAGGTGTTCACTAAATTAGATCTGCGAAAAGCCTATCACCTGGTGAGGATGAAGGAGGGAGATGAGTGGAAGACGGCGTTTAATACTCCATTAGGTCATTTTGAGTACTTAGTCATGCCTTTTGGACGCACGAATGCACCCGCTGTGTTTCAGTGTCTTATTAATGATGTGCTCCGGGACATGATAAATGTATTCTGTTTTGTGTACTTGGACGACATCTTAATCTTTTCCCGTGATCTACGTGAACATCGCCAACATGTCCGCATGGTGTTGCAGCGCTTGATGAAAAACCGTCTTTACTTCAAGGCTGAGAAGTGTGAGTTCCATGCGGAGTCGGTACAGTTTTTGGGGTTCATTGTGGAGAAGGGCCAGCTTCGGGCCGATCCAGCCAAGATCCAGGCTATGGTTGATTGGCCAACTCCAAAGTCTAGGAAGCAGTTGCAGAGGTTTTTGGGTTTTGCAAATTTTTATAGGCGTTTTATATGTGATTACAGCCTTAAAGTGGGACATCTGACAAGACTCACTTCCAATAAAATACCATTTGTATGGACCCCTAAGGCAGAAGTGACTTTTGATCATATTAAACAATTGTTTGTGAAGGCTCCTGTGTTACATCATCCTAATCCTGACCTTCCTTTTGTTGTCGAGGTGGACGCATCTGATTCAGGGGTGGGGGCGGTCCTGTCCCAGAGGTCCCCGGTCGACCAGAGGCTGCACCCCTGCGCCTTCTTCTCTAGGCGCCTGAGCCCTGCAGAGGCCAATTACGATGTGGGAAATAGAGAGCTGCTGGCCATTGTCCTGGCGCTGCAGGAGTGGAGGCATTGGCTGGAAGGTACGAGGGAACCTTTTCAAGTTTTCACCGACCACAAGAACCTGTCTTACCTCCGGACTGCTAAAAGACTCAACCCCCGTCAAGCACGTTGGGCCCTGTTCCTTACCCGTTTCAATTTCATCATCACTTACCGCCCTGGGTCGAAGAACGGCAAACCTAATGCCTTGTCTAGGCTGCATGGCCCGGCTGCTGTTCAGCCTGTTGTGGAGACCATTCTACCTGGGACCCGGGTCGTGGGAGCGCTTCAGTGGGAGGTTGAGAAGAAGGTGGTGGAGGCGGGGAGGGACGTCCAGGCCCTGGGAGGTGTTCCTGATGGCAAATTGTTTGTTCCGGTCGTTTTACGTCCAGAGGTGTTGAAGTGGGGACACACTTCAAGAGTCGCTTGCCATCCTGGGGTTAGTCGGACACTTTTCCTCATTTCCCAACGGTTCTGGTGGCAGGGACTACGCAGGGACGTTAAAGAATATGTTTCGGCATGCTCAGTGTGTGCCCGCAGCAAGATGTCCCATCGTCCTCCAGCTGGTCTTCTTCGTCCACTGCCCATTCCTTCCCGTCCCTGGTCCCACGTCGCCTTGGACTTCATCACAGGCCTTCCGCTGTCCGGAGGGAACTCGGTCATCCTGAGTGTTGTCGACAGATTCTCCAAGCACCCCTCCTTGTGGTCTTCTCACCTGCCTTGGGTGGAATATGCGCATAACACCCTCGTTTGCTCTGCTACTGGACGGTCTCCTTTCATGACTGCATACAGTTACCAGCCGCCGTTGTTCCCTTCTCAGGAGAGGGAGGTGGTCGTCCCGTCTGTACAGGTCCATCTCCGAAGGGCTCATCGGGTGTGGCGGGATGCAAGGGCGGCCTTGTCCCGTACTGAGGCTCGCAACAGGCAGTTAGCTGATCGTCATCGGATCTCAGCTCCTCCCTACCGTCCTGGTGAGAAGGTCTGGTTGTCCATACGAGATTTGCATTTGGCCGGGGCTTCTAAAAAACTGGGTCCTCGGTATATTGGTCCTTTTGAAATTGACTCTGTTGTTAACCCGGTGGCAGTTAAACTTCGACTCCCTCCCACCATGAAAGTTCACCCTGTATTCCATGTCTCCTTGCTCAAACCGGTTTCCTCCAGCCTTCTGTGTCCTCCAGCGGTGCCTCCTCCTCCCCCAGTGTACACGGTGGGTGAACTATTGGATTCCAGAAGAAGGGGCAGGGGTGTGCAGTATTTGGTCGACTGGGAGGGTTACGGCCCTGAGGAGCGTTCCTGGGTTCCCCGCTCTTGGATCCTAGATCCGTCCGTTCTCCGGGCCTTCCACTCTCTCCACCCGCAGAAGCCGGGTGGTCCGCCAGGGGGCGTCCTTTGAGGGGGGGGATACTGTCATGGCCCTTTGTTTCAAGTTGTTTTTCTTTGTGTTGCAGTGTCTGGGTGAGCGAAGGTGGTCGTGGACATCGGTGACACACCTGTCATGCATTGTAATCATCAGCCTTTTTAGGGGGCACCGTGACAGTGTGTGGGCGTCGGAATATTCACTCGTTTTTGTCCCGTGTTTGCCGCCGTTCTGACCGCTGTCCAAATTTAGGCTCACTACGATTATACCACACGGACCGTTTGTCATGTCTCCCTGCGTTATCTGTTTTTGATTCTCTCTTGTTGTAAGTGCCTTTTAGTTTCGTATGTTTCGCCATCACATGCTCGGCCATTTAATTAAAATTGTTCGGACCTCTGACCTGGAGTCTATTCTTTGGGATCTGCCCTTACGGCATTGCCGATCGTGACAATACCTATGAATAATGGGCACTATTAAGTTTTTAAAATTTTTTTGGGGAAAAAATGCGCATTTATAGACGAGAAATTACAGTACTTACTGACTGTAATCTCCTTGCATGGGGGAGCCTTTTATTATTTTTATTCATTTATTTTTGGTCCCGGCGGCACTTTGAGAAAGAAAGTTGTGTCTACCTAGTTTTAAAGTCGACTTAGCAGAGTTATACGACCCACACCCCCCCACCTCCAGTTCCACTTTCTCTGCTGACCTTGGCAGGCTGTGATGTCTGGAAGGTCACGTCTGCTGCTATCCAGATTCCTCTGGACTTCTCCCCCTGACTCCAGATCCTCTCCTCGCTGCTGCCCTGATTGAAGATAAACCTCAAGGGCTTGGTCCGTCTGGTTGAATCCTGCAATTTTTCTTGGGTGGTGAGTCACTTGAATATGTGCATTATTAGAGATGTCAAAACGTAAACTAAGTTTCACTTACCTCTCAAAGAGAAGTAAAATCGTAGGCAGTACTTCATGTTTGCAGCCAGTGTCGGACTGACTAAGCGACTCATGTAGCTGGACTGTGTGTTCAGCTGGGAGTGAGCCAACAAGAAAGTCCCTAAGAGACAACATACAATATTTGGATGTTTTGTAGGAACATATTTGCATTTTAAAGCTCGATCAACTACTTCCCGAAATGGGAGCATTATCATGTTGTGGCAAACAATATGTTATAATTGCATATTTGTTGTCAGGAAGGGAACTCAACCAAATACTACTCATGTCGGTGGAAAATAGGAAATATCCCAGTTGGAGCTTCTTAGGTCAGTGTTCCAGTCGTAAGTAAAAACAAAACGTAGTTACCAACCTCGATAAGGGTGTTTGTTATTTTGATTTTCAAACTGATCTACTTGGAAAGCTACACTGAAAACAAATCTGGCATTTAGTAATTATTTTTTTCAAATTGTTGAAAAATATTAGTTTGCTTGTTTCTCATTTATATCTATGGTTGAATGTATTTTGTTTACTGTCATTTAAATTTACAGCGGTGCACCAAACTGAAATGTTTCATTTTGACCAGAGGATTTTCTTTGTGATTTGTGTATCTATTAGGGACTTGAACAGAAGGAGCGATTGTTGACATTGATGAGAAAAAAAATAATAAACTTTACATTTTAGTAACGTTATGGTTGGTTTAAAATCATTTATGTTTCTAAACGTGTATCTGTCCTTGACTGGACTTAATATTCAGCCCTCGAATCCAACGCACTGTTCTCCGGAAAGTAAAGGCCATGTTGACGGTAACTTACTGAGGAGGAGGAACTGCTCCTTAAATGTATATATTACTCCCAGATAAACCAGAAAGACACAATAAAACATGATTAAATAACGACGGTAAAAGCTTGTACGAGTGTGTGTAGCTGTGTGTGTGTGTGTGTGTGTGACCACTGAAACTCACTGCTGTCCCTTCTCAGCCCGCCACCACAGCCTCAACTTCCACTACTACGCCGACGACACTCAGTTTTGCATCTCCACCAAACCATCTGATTTGGACCAACACCAAATCGTACGCCTTCATTCATTCTGGATATCGTATGCTTGAATTTTACCCCAACTATCTGGAACTCCCTCACGACCATAGGTCTCATTCATTAAATTTATTAAAATCTACTTTAAAAAAATAAATAAAATCACTATGTGGCATATCAAGGTTACGAGCAGTACACAGCATAAAAAAACATGGTCACATGGCACAAGAAGGCCCGCTCACAGTCCATCCATCCATTTTCTACCACTTATCCGGGTCGGGTCGCGGGGGCAGTAGCTTTAGCAGGGATGCCCAGACTTCCCTCTCCCCAGCCACTTCATCCAGCTCTTCCGGAGGGATCCCGAGGCGTTCCCAGGCCAGCCGAAGGACATAGTCCCTCCAGCGTGTCCTGGGTCGTCCCCGGGGTCTCATCCCGGTGGGACGTGCCCGGAACACTTCAACATGGAGGCGTCCGGGAGGCATCCGAGTCAGATGCCCCAGCCACCTCATCTGGCGCCTCTCAGTGCGGAGGAGCAGCGGCTCTACTCTGATATCCTCCCGGATGACCGAGCTTCTCACCCTATCTCTAAGGGAGAGCTCGGACACCCTGCGGAGGAAACTCATTTCGGCCGCTTGTATCCGGGATCTCGTTCTTTCGGTCACGACCCACAGCTCATGACCATAGGTGAGGGTAGGAACGAAGATCGACCGGTAAATTGAGAGCTTCGCTTTTCGGCTTAGCTCCTTCTTTACCACAACGGACCGATACAAAGTCCGCATCACTGCAGACGCTGCACCGATCCGTCTGTCGATCTCCCGTTCCATTCTTCACTCACTCGTGAACAAGACCCCAAGATACTTGAACTCCTCCACTTGGGGCAGGATCTCATCCCCGACCCGGAGAGGGCATGCCACCCTTTTCCGACTGAGGACCATGGTCTCAGATTTGGAGGTGCTGATTCTCATCCCAGCCGCTTCACACTCAGCTGCGAACTGCTCCAGTGAGAGTTAGAGCTCACGGCTTGATGAAGCCAACAGAACCACATCATCAGCAAAAAGCAGAGATGCAATACTGAGGCCACCAAACCGGACCCCCCCCGCTCACAGTTACCACCGTATTCATAGATCATTTTACAGTTGAGACTATGTGAGTACCAGGATGTACATATCTGGAAACAATGAGTCCCAGCCCAGGAACAATGATTCCCCGCAACATATCGCAGAATACAGATACAGTAATCCTCCGCTATATCACGGTTCCTGCTTCGGGGTCCCACTATAATGCAGATTATTTATTTTTTAATTCCGTTTCTACAATATTTTTGTGTTATCTCTTGCTCTCTCTCAATATATTGTGTTTCGGCTTGCCACAAGAGCAATTTTATTTAGAACGATATATTTTCCCAAAATCTCACGATAAATGATAGTATCGATGATTTGTTTAATGCCATTGATATAATGATATTAGATAATAATAATCAAGTTTAAAACAAAAAAAAAAATTATTCTAAAGAATATTGAACATTGGCATTGTAATGTAGAACAATAGATACCTTAAATAAATAAAACCGACCCAGGCTTTGTTCACAAAAAAAAATGCACATAAACAAATATTAAACAATATTCAGAGAGTCATTAACAGACTAAAGAGGCCCCAAAAAATGTCTTAAAGCCTGCCAAATTTTATTTAGTCGAAAGCTTGCTGGGTCGTGAGCGGCGCGGCTGGTGTGACCCAACAATAAAAATGTATCGAGTCCAGAAACAACTCCCGTGTCCATTGTACCTGTATTTATCGAACGATAACCCGCCCTACTCTGCCTCTGATTGGTGAGCATCAAGACACGATTTGTACTTTCAGCGTATTCTTCCTCCGATTCGCAGTGTGCGGAAGCTCTTCACCAACACTCACATACGTCGAGCGGGTTTTAAGCCATGCGTCTACGGATGCAGATTGAAATCACTTCATGCGTCCCTGCTAATTTTTGTGTGTCTCAGACACAGCACGCACATCAAACGAGATCCCTCCATATTTACTGGTTTTAATTTGAGTCTTTTACAGTGTACTCATGACCTACAAGTGTTTGTGGGTCGAAGAAACTTCTTATTGGAGAATATCATTGAAGTAGAAAGGTAGTTATCGAGATCTGACGCAACAGCTTGGTTACACAAAAATCCTGATGACGAAACTACTGTATAGAAAGCTGCGACAAGTCAAAAATAATTATCCTACCTGCTCCAGACGTGTGGTCCCCGTTTCTAAAAATATTGGGTTTTACAGACACTCTCCTCCACAATGATCCTGTCCTCTGGTCTTGTGTGTACTGGCACAAATCTGACTCAAAGTCACAGTTGGCAATGGAGGCGTCAAAGGTCGGGTCTGTCAGAGAGAAAAAAAAAAAAAAGGATTGTTTGGCTACACCTTAGTAATTCTATTATAGAAGGTCACTTAGGTGAGCCAACGTACCTAGACGATCGATCCTTTAAGTGGTCTGTGATGTTGATCGTCAAAATGATTAAATATTAACATTTAAAAGCAATACGAAAATGAAGTCTTTAATATTTGTTTCATACGACCATGTGTAAATGTTCAATCAGGTCAAACAAGAAAAGCTTTTAGTCGGCACTACAAAATGAAGATACATTCACATATAGCATTTTCATAAAATATGACCGTTCTGCGTCATATAAAAATGTAACATTGATATCTCTCGGCTCACCTGTGTCTGAGCTGCAGAACTCAGACGAAAATGAAATGTCATCAACAGCAACGTGCCCGCCTCTTGGGCTATTGAAGGACACCTCGAAAAGCACCTGAAGGGTACGACACACACACACACACACTGCATCAGGTGGAGGCTTTTTCTTCATAATTACCAGCCGATTTTGTGTGTCTCGCAAACACAACATTACAATCCATCCATCGATTGCTTGTTGTATATGCTTATTGTCCAAATCATACTATAAGTACAAATGCATGTTTGAAGAGCTCCTCCAATTCTTTGTGTATTCTGCATGTCTTTCATAAAAGTTGTCCAAAAACAAACAAGCAATCTGGGTCCAACAAGAAGAGCAGCTAAAATTAACTCTATTCAGCCATTCATCCATAAATTCTCTACGACTGCTTATCCCATTCAGGGTTGTATGACGCTGGCGCCTATCTCGGTCTCAGTCTCCCTTTCTTAAGGTTAGGGTTAGGTAATCATGTATCAGCCCATGGGCTGGTTGCCAGTCAATCACAGAGCACAATAAAATGGCAAAAAAAAAAAAAGTTACAAAGTTCAATCTGACCTGCACGGAGTACGGCGCTTTTAGGTCCACCTGCACAGGTGTCCACTCTCCTTGTGTCCCACTCCAGTCACTGGAGGTCTCTGGCTCCGCCCTCCACAGCTCCTGGTACTGACCCAGTCGGTCACGGGTGTAAACAGAGAAGAGGTTCCCTCCCTCGTCGCTGCGCTGATAGTGAAACGTTAGGCAGCCAGACATGGGCACCATGGTCATGGGAGACACCAGTTTGGCCACTTCTTTAAACGTTTTGGAGTAGATGGAGTCCACATACATAAAGTGACCTAAGAACCAAATTTCATGTTATTATTTGTAAATGAGTGGCATATGCTAAACTTGAAATATAAACCGTACAGATTTGGACAAGAACCTTTTTTTTTTTTTTTTTTTTTTTTCCTTTTTTCTTTTATAAGGCAAATGCTAACCACTACAATTACACTTTATAGCATCATGGTTCTATAAAATGTTGGATTTGTCCTCTACTTTGAACTAAATTGGAATTTATGATGACATTCAATAATAACAACAGAAGAGGCAGAGTGATGTCAGAGCACCATGTGGAAGACTATATTGATGGTGATCTTTGACATTCCAAATTGTCTCTTTTAAATTAAAATTATTATTATTTTTTTTACATTTTGATAATTAGGTGGCCAAAAAACCCCATCCGCATGCTTTGTTTTCTTGCACAGATTTTGGACAACTGGAGTCAATTTCCTGGTGCTCTGAACCTGGCACTAGTTATTTTAGTATACAGTATTCATAACTGGCAGATGTTGGCCAAAGAGCAAATCTAACCATGTGAGTCATGTGTTAAAACACTTTTAAAAAGCTGCCAGGCCTATGAAAATCCCATTTACTGTGTTTAAGCTAAATGACCCTGGAAGGAAAAGTGCAACGTAACATCTTACACATTTCCAACAAATGTAGTTCGTTCAATCAACAGTATGTGGTAATGCAACAGCTTTACAAAGATTTTGATGCTGCCCTAAAATATACTCTGTCGTTGCTTTATAACTCCATATTAGTGATAAATAATATTAGTGGGGTCACTGATGGTGTGAACAAAACTTGGTGGACCAGCCTGGACACCTTTTCTTGTGAGCAATAGCATCTGGGTGATTGTTAATGTGCTTGCAGGGCAGTGCCTAAACAGAACCAGCAGATATTAAGTGACATTACATATTACATATTTCAGTTGTATAATAAATCACTAATGATTTTTGTCATGTGTGGGATTTATAAAATTGCCACTGGAAGGAAAAGATGGAATTAAAAAAAAAAAAAAAAAAAAAAGCACCCCAGACAGTAGAGCGAGCACAGTTTTCCTAGTATGTAGCCAACATTTGCCTGTTGGTACTGCATCAGGTTTTCCATATAAAAAACTTTGGTCTCACCGAATAATGAAAAACTTGGACCACTGACCATAATACAATTAGTCGCAGAAGTATCACAGTGACAGATTGTTCATTCCAAATCCATTGTGGTGGAGTATAAAAAGAATATCTTTAAAGTGCTCTCATCGTCAAAGTAATTCTGAAACAAACTGTATGAAAGATGGCGTATTTTAAAAACAAGCCCATTTTTAATTGGTTTCTAGCCATAATTTCCCACTCACCTGTGCTGTTGTTGTGTGTGTAATCGTCTGGCAGATTGTTGTGAAGCAGCTGGCCTCCACCACCACCACCCACGAACCAGTTCACATTAGCATTCCACTGGTTATTGTACCCGCACAGGTGAGATTCCTCAAAGTCGCAGTCTACATGCACAATAGTGAGAGGACAGGGGATGTTTGTGAGTCTGTGCTTGCGCGTGCTTGGCTGCATCTGTTAAATGAATCCAAAACCATATTTTTCCACATCTATGCTGATGGTTAGAGGATCACTTTAAAGTCTCCTGTGTGTTCCACCTAAAAGTGTTGTAAATGAGCTCCAGCTGAGTGTTGAGCAGACCAGATGGGGAGAACACATGACGCTTGTCATACTGATTAAGGTCAAACCCCAAAAGGAAATGTGCTGGCCAGTCACATGTGCGACAGTGAATTATTTATATGAAACCCCAAATACAGTTTGATTGACATACAGACCACATGTTGTGCGAGTGAAGGAGTGACATCACTGACCCAGGCAGTATCCGGGATTTATGTGGATCTCAAAAATGGCCACGCTGCTCCCAGCCTTCTTCCCAGGTATCCCTTCGATAACGACCTACAGACAACATGTCCAGTAAAAGTAAACGTGACTTACCGTGAGGTGATGTAATCATATCAGAGTTCAGCTATCATAAACAGAATATATATATATATATATATATATATATATATATAGTGGTTCTATACGCATGTACACTAAACAGACCATACATACATCGGCCACAATATCATGGCCAACTGTGCAATAATATGTTATCCAATAGAAGAACTGTATCAAATATGTTCCCTTTATAAAGAATAATTAGTAAGTAAGAGTAATGCTCAGTTTTCATTGACACTCCCCGAGAGGTATTCAACATAATATTATTGTGATTATAATTTGCAGTGTAGAACCATACTTCATCATAGTAAGAGCTGTGTAATATTTCCTCAAATATTATGATATGACAGATGCAATATTATTAGCGACTGCTCTCATTATGACACAGTGATATGCTACACCGCTCCAAAAAACACAATATTGAACTGATTGCTAACTTCTTACTTCTGACGGTGTCAATCAAAACTGATCAATATATTCTCTATAAAGGCAAAGGCTCTTTTTATCATTCTCCTTATTTTATCATTTTTATCAAGTCAATCAACAAATAAACACGGTGAGAATTGTTTTTCATTTAAATAGAATGAAATATAACATCAAAAGGATCTAGCCTTATATATTTGATGCTATAAAAGTAAAACAGATTGTATTATACAGAAGTACAGTATTACAGCAATAACTGTTAACCCTACAGGATTAACAATTCATTATTATGGTTGTCGTTTGCAATGGGGTAGGAGAGTGGTGTAGTGAAAAGGGTTTCCGATTCGCATTCAAATTGGTATAGAACAATTGAAAATGATCGAATATATGTTTTTAATATCTACGTGGCAGGTGCATAATGGTAGAAATTGCTCTCTCTAATGCGGTATAGTTCGAGACCTGTGTCAAAATATATTGTTAAATCAACACCCCTCTGAGAGAGTCACTCAATCTGTAGTGGATCTCATTAGCTTGTACATTTGTACTCACTAAAGTGTCCAGTGAGCGTACATTGCATGTACAGTATTCTCTCATTCATTTTCTATACTGCTTATCCTGTTAAGGGTTGCCTGGAGCTGGAGACTATCCAAGCTGAGTGGCGAAAAGCAGACTACACCCTAGATCGGTTGCCAGCGAATCGTTCGCACTCACAATCGCACTGTCACGAAGTGGGAATTGAAGCTATGGACGTTGGGTAAGTGAACCACTCCGCCGTATCGTAATTTGCATCACCAACCTCTCACTCATATCTAAAAGCTGCCAAACAAACACAGTGCTTCTAATTTGTTTAACGCATTTATAAGTAGAAAAAGCAGCATGTTCTCTTATGTCATAATGTGGCGAGTGATCTAATTTCTTAGCAACTATTTAGTCTGCGAAAGAAAAAGTTGTTTTTCAGACCAGTCTCCACATTGAGCGAAACTAGGTATCATGACACTCTTACAAATAAAAATGTAACATACTTAAACGTCCCCATTTTACTACTGTCATATTTCTCCCCCCTCTGGTCTGGCCTCAAATGTGTTTATGCGCTCAGGGGCCTACATGTATAGTCCAGACATGACTCATCCTCGTGTCGATCATGACCTTGTCAAAGTCCGAGCCACCTCTGCGCACAACATAAACATGTGCTCTACTGTTCCCACACAATGTTTACATTACTTTGCCACACTCTTTGTATCGACCTCAATCAGGGCCTGCATGTGTAATGTCAACCTACTCCTACCTTCTTTTCACAACGCGAAATATTTGACTTCCACTGCAGTTGTTTTGTCTCAAAAGGTTAATAACTTTGGGACTTGTAATGTTTGATTCTACTTCATCAATTAGGCATAATTAGAACAACACACCTCATAGATCCTGCAGTTATTTTGCATATATTGTAAAGTATGACACCAAAAGCCATTTTCCTGTATGTTTCCCATACCCAAATTAATTAAATTAAGACACCTACAGTAGCCTGCTATGGTGCTGCTATGAAAGCGTGTTAGGCAATCACCAGGTTTGTTGTTTTCGCAATGCTGTAATGACCATATTTAACGAGCGAGAAATCCCTCAGTAGTTTGTTTGCAGACTTAGGGAGATGGGAAGTAAGGACAGGCAGTGGTGGGCGGGCCTTGTGGTTGCATCCATTGATGTCACAGTAATTCAAATCGTCAAAATAATTTCCTGTATCTTCACCTTTATCCAGCTCCTCAGCAATTGTTAAAGAGCTCTTCCATGACCAACGTTTTTACTGGGTTATTTTGTGCTCACTGATGGTTTTGTCAGGGGTGCCAAACTCATTTGTGACGCAGCCACGTCTTAGTTATGGTTTTCCTCAGAGGGCCATGACTGTAAACTCATATCGTTACATATATAGTTTCCCTGCCTTTGATTGGTTGTATATATTTTTAGCAACAACATTGAATTCCAAATCAGAAAGTATGGACGATAGTGGCAAGCCAATATTTTACTGTTATGTTTATGTTAAAAAGGCATTTGTTGAAAATAAATGCTCGTATTGTTTTAAGCGAAGACAATTTGCAGTTTCCGAACCGATTTTCTGCCAATGTAGCAAGAAAGATGAAGTACTCATTGTACAAATTTTTGCTTTTGTGGGGCACATAAAATTATGTAGTGTGCAAGATCTGGCCCCTGGGCCTTGAATTTGACACCTGTTGCTCTATTTTTGTAGACCGCACACCTGCGGCATGCCGCAAATGCCAGGAGATATGGATTTTTGTGTAAGCGCAAGGCTGGCTGTGCTCATTTTTGCCAATTTGGCAGACCAGTCTGCGCCAAGATGGGTAATCCAGCGCAGTAAAGGAGTGTCCTTGGAGAGGCGTCTGGCAGAGTAACAATTTGGTATCATAAATAATCTAAATTTACGCCTGCTCAGACCACATCTAAGTGAACTGCTCATTCTGTATTTAATAAGGGTTCCTGCTCACATCTTATGTTGCCACACCATGGCCAGAGCAGTAACAATGCTCCACTCACGCATGAATTGCTGCGGTTCTGCACCGTTGCTGCACTTATGGATCACCTCTTTCACGTAGAGAATCTGCATTTAAAGGGAATGGGAGGAGCCGCTTTGATTGGCAGAAGTCACCAATAAACACTCCCACAGTGGCACACCCCGCCCACCCTCAGATCCACCGGCTTGTGCTGATCTATGAATTATTCATTCGTTCATTCATTCATTTTCCATTCCGCTTATCCTAACTAAAGGTCGCGGGCGTGCTGGAGACTATCCCAGCTATCTTTGGGCGAGAGGATGGGTACACCCTGAACCGATTTGCCTGCCAATCGCAGGCCACATATAAACAAACACCTAGGGACAATTCAGAGTCCTCAACTAACCTGCCACACATGTTTTTGGGATGTGGGAGGAAACCGGAGTACCTGGAGAAAAGCCACGCAGGCACTGGGAGAACATGAAAACTCCACACAGGTGAGGCCGGATTTGAACCCAGGTCCTCAGAACTGTGAGGCAGATGTGCTAACCAGTCATCCGGCATCTATGAATCATCCGTCCATCCATTTTCAACACCGCTTATCCTGGTTAGGGTCGCTGGAGCCTGTCCCAGTCGACTTCGGGCAAAGGGCGTAGTACACCCTGAACTGGTCGCCAGTCAGTCGCAGGGCACATTTGACACAGACAACCATTTGCACTCACATTCACACCGTCACTGAGTGGGAGCTGATCCCACGCTGCCCGCGCCAAAGTCAGGCGAGTGTACTACTACACCATCAGTGACATGTATGAATAATTATTATTATTATTATTATGGTGGTTTAGTGGTCCTGACTTACATGCAGGCAGTGTCAGTGATGGTGTGAATGTGAATGCTGATGTGTTGCTAAATGCCCTTCGATTGTCCACGTTTGTCTGCCTTTTCGCCCGAAATCAGCTGGGTTAGACTCCGGTTCTGTACTGGACAAGCATCTGGATGAAACAGATGGATGGGTGACTTTCTATGTCAAAAAAAAAATTAGTGGGGGCCTCAGACTTTTGCGCTGCAGTGAACATTTTTGGTGTGTTAAAACGTGAACAGTATCAAAACTGGGTTACAAATACTGGCAATAAACAACTTGTCATGTCAGCTAGATAAACTATAGACTCCAAACACATTTGAGATCAAATGAATGCTTTTTACCCGAGCGGTCTCGGTGCTGTTGTACAGGTCCATGCTTGCAATGACCCAGCTGTCTGATGGCGTTTGGCTGCTCCACAGCAGCCTGTCAAAGCTCCGTCCCTCTGTGCGCTGCAGGACTTGCAGGCTTCCTGTGCCGCTGATCTGGTAGACCAACCTCATGCAGCTCCACTCACTCTGCTCCAGAACCGGACTCAACAAGACTCTCGTGGCATCTGTACGTATGTCCAAGTCCTGGTCGTCATCCAAAGCGGCATCAACAGCGATGAAACGGCCTGAAATATACGAGGAAATACTGTGACTATTAGATGGATATCAGTTGACACATGAAAAAGGTAAAGTAAGTTATTCTAAAACGAGGTTAGGGTTGTAAAATCTCCACCATTGATGTATTTTTGGCTATCACACAGCAAGAAAAAAATACTACTACTACTTTCTGATACTATCAAAGTATTAAAATAAGTATTAATGATTATTATTGGAGAAGTTTGTGAATAACCATTAATTTTGCTGTAATTGCTATCGTTGGAACAGAAGCAGTTTCATTAACTTAAGGTCTGATTTCTAGCTATATGATTTCTAAAATTCTAATTCTGACGTTTGAAAGCTCACAAAGATCTCATAGTAATTTTGTTAAAAATGCAGCTCACATCTTGAAATAATGCAGAATTTTAGTTGCATTATTTCAGCCCCCAGAAATAAATGGAAAAAATGGGAATGCCCGATTCACAGACTTTGATTTATTTCTGTGGGCTCAAAGCATAATGATTTGCATGCTTAATATTAGTTTTTTTTATGGCATGATCCAGCTGCTGAGATTCTCATTTGTGAGTACTGAAGAAGAAAATTACAGAGATCTACAATAAGTAAATTGTGTCTGTTGCAGTAAATAAATGATCCAATTATCATTCATCAGCAAGCTTTGATCACTCTATATAAACAGAGCCGTCACGATGTGATTGTTCGCAGCGCTCTTCTCTTCTGGATCGAGTGCAGAGCCGACCCATTGAGAATGCTTAAATGTGCTCTTTCACAGAGTCCAGATGTTCAAGGATGTTGGAATCAATGGAGACCAGATGTGGCTCCTCTCACCAGCATTAAAAAGTGCGAGCCATCTCCATGGACAAATGCAACATTCTGCACTTTCATTTGTGGTAAATTTCGAAAAATGACAAATAGGAGAGCTGAGGATACAATGTGACATATATGAAATGACCCCATTACCATCTTTGTGTAGGGTCCAGCTGCTAAAATCTGCATCTGACATGTAACCGCAGGTGTTGGCTTCAAAGTTGCAGGATCCCGGCAGCAACTCCTTGTGGGCTTGGATGGCGGCTTGAGGGGAGAGGGAGAAAACAGCGAACGGCAAGTATGAATCACAGAAATTGGCATTAACAAAAACATATCCTCATGCACTAGCACTGGCATCACCATTCAGAAGTACTTACCAGCTAGAGCCAAAAGGTAGAATGGAAGCATTGCAAACTTTGTTGGTCAAATCTATGATGAGATAAGGAAAACAAAACAAAAAAAAAGAAGAAAACAGGTTTTTCCTTAAGCTTTGCGGTCTGTCGCCTGAGTGTCTCTCCAGCTCACAGACTGGCAGCACATTGTAGTGCTGACTGTCCCGAATGTGGGAGTGGGTGTGTGTGAGAGAGAGAGAGAGAGAGGGAGAGAGAGTATGAGAAGGAAAGTGAATGGGTGGAAACAATTAATGGAGGATGATGAAAGAAAAGAAAAGGAAAAAGAAGACGCCAATGAGATTTGGAAGTATTAATGTGGGAGGAGCTTTCAGCCCATACAGGACTTTCTAAATTGCTACTGGAAGTATTAAAAACAGCAGAGGTATGGACAACGATGTTTTAGAACCATGTTTCAAACATATGTACCTTAGTGATGTCACAGTCACTCTAAATCGAGAAAAGTTGGAACATGCTTTGACAAAAACAATGGACTTGTGTAGCTTCTATTACATTTTGAATTTTTTTTTTAATGAATATTGCCTTCAGCTCTTTCCCCTCAAGGAAAAATCTGTTCTGCAGCCTGGGAGCGCATCCATCCATCCCTCCATCCATGCATCCACCCATCCATTTTCTGTAGTTCTTGTCCTCGTGGGTGAGCTGGAAAAATGAAAAAATCATTTCCAATTTTTTTTACAAAATATTGTAGTTTTTCCACAGTTGGGGAATTTTGGGGTTTTCTTTGCTGTAAAATCTAATCCTCAAAATTACAATCCCAATTCCAATGAAGTTGGGACGTTGTGTTAAACATCAATAAAACCAGAATACAATGATTTGCAAACCATGTTCAACCTATATTTAATTGACTACACTACAAAGACAAGATATTTAATGTTCAAACTAAACTGATAAATGTTATTGTTTTTAGCAAATAATCATGACCTTAGAATTTTATGGCTGCAACACGTTCCAAAAAAGATGGGACAGGTGGCCAAAAAGACTGAGAAAGTTGAGGAATGCTCATCAAACACTCTCCCCTACCAAAAACTCTCCCCTACCACAACCTTACAGTCTGTAACCTCTTTCAGATTACATCGTCTGCACAAGATGTAATCCACCTGCGTGCTTCTACCTCCGCTCTTGTAGGTCACCCTATGTTCCTCCCTCTTCTGGAAAAAAGTGTTCACTACAGCCATTTGCATCCTTTTTGCAAAGTCTACCACCATCTGTCCCTCTAAGTTCCTTTCCTGGTTGCCGTACTTACCCATCACTTCTTCATCACCCCTATTTCCTTCACCAACATCTCCATTAAAATCTGCACCAATCACGACTCTCTGTGGCATGCTCAGAACTACTTCATCTAGCTCCTTCCAGAATTTCTCTTTCACCTCTCGGTCACATCCTACCTGTGGGGCAGAGCCACTAATCACATTATACATAACACCCTCAATTTAAAGTTTCAGCCTCATCACTCGATCTGATACTCTTTTCACCTCCAAGACATTCTTAGCCAACTCTTCTTTTAAAATAACCCCGACTCCATTTCTCTTCCCATCTACACCATGGTAAAATAATTTAAACCCTGCCCCTAAACTTCTAGCCTTACTGCCTTTCCACCTGGTCTCCTGGACACACAATATATCAACCTTTCTCCTAATCATCATGTCAACCAAACTCCCGAGATTTTCCTGTCGTAGTTCCAACATTAAAAGTCCCCACATTCAGTTCTAGGCTCTGTGCTTTCCTCTTCTGTTTCTGCCGAAGAACCCGCTTTCCACCTCTTCGTCTTCTTCGACTTCAACCCACAGTAGCTGAATTTCCAACAGCACCCTGCAGGTTGACAGCGCCGGTGACGGACGTTGTTAACCCGGGTCACGACCGATCCGATATGGAATTCTTTGGATGAACGCTCATATTTGTTTGGCAAAGTTTTAAGCCGGATGCCCTTCCTGACGCAACCCTCTTCATTTATCCGGGCTTGGGCCCTACAGTTTGCACTGGCTTGTGCCCCCCATTGGGCTGCATTTCCAGGGGTCCATGATTGACGGTGAAAATTAAATGGCCATGGAATTTTTGGCTTTCGATAATAAAATTACTTTAAGCAGACTAAATCCTTCCGATTTGATGACGCTTAAAGTTGGCTTAGGCTTGACCTACATTATCCCTTATGCTGCCATAGGCCTAGACTAAGAGGGATTACCCAAAATGCACTAAGCTTCTCTCCCATCATCGTCTGTTCACATTTATATCCTATTTATATTAAAAGTCAGTTTGTCTCGCTCCCTCCATGCAGATGCTTCTGCCTCCAGAGGTGCTGGCAACCATAATACTACAATTTTTAGCAATTACGTACATCTCTATCACATATCACTATGCTGAGATTTTAACCACTTTATTCTTGGAGGGAGCTGTTCTTACTCACTATCTGGATTTAAAGACATTAAAAATATCCTACAGTAATCTTTTATATAACATTTTCATGTTTTAAAAAAAATAATAATTAAAAAAAAAAATATTCAAAAAGCTCTCATGTCCATGCATAGTTTTTCCTTGGAATATAGACAATTTGGCATCATTTTCTGCCATCTAACCATGTATTAGGCCTTATTTCTTCTATTATTTTATTAGATTAGGGGATGTCCTCAATCATTCCTAACTGTGGGCCAGAGAAGCCCTTTGAGACTCTTTTGTGATTAAGGGCTACAAATAAACTTGACAAAGAAGAACATTTCTTTAGTAGTTTTCTGGTTTACTCCCAACCTCGCTTAATTATCATTATTCTAATTTGAATGCAATGTTCCAATAGATGGAGAGATGACTCATCCACCAATTGTGTCCAAAAGGTTTGACAGTTCATTTTCTGAGAATATGACATATTCCTCGCTGATTTATGAAGGCAAATTACTCACAAACTACATTTCAAGTAGAATTGCAGAAAGTTGGGTTCAGCATTTAAAACATTCCTGTGTAAATTAAAAAGAGGACTTTCAGAGATATCTGTTAACATTCAGGAGATTTACAGTCTTAAACCCTTACAAAGTGTCATTCATATTGTTGATTTGCCAGAATGCCAAGAAGTAATTTAAGACAGGCAAGATGTGTCACTTTCACTATGTGAGAGGTTCATGTTTGCATGATGATACAGCCATGGAACGTTCTTTGACGGAGATTTACAGCAATAGGGTTTAGAGTTCAATAATCCCCTTGGAGCCTCCACCCTTTCTCTGGGGACACCCGAAGATTCAGCTGAAACAATTTCTCTAAACAAATGAAACGGCTTTTCAAATAGCATCATTTGCTCAATACGGTAGACTGAACCTTCTTTGACCTTAGCTGTTTATCCATGTCTACTTGCAGTGTTGGGAAAGTTCATTTTCTATGCGAACTAGTTCAAAGTTCAATTCACCATTCCAAAAAGTTCAGTTCATAGTTTATAATTCAAAATTTTGAACTAAGTTCACTGTTCCAAAAATGAACTTGTTCATAGTTCTTTTTTTTTTTTTCCCAATATGTTGATGAAAGGCTATTACTATCACTCAACTGGGATTTCATTTCCCCATTGTTGCCACCCATTCAGTCCAACACTACGAGCCAGCTGCAACTTTCACTCTACGATATCAAAAACATGACAAAAAAATGCTTGAATAGTCTTTTTTTTTTTTTTTTTTTTTTGTTTGTTTTAAACTGAGGAATTAAAACAGAAACAGGACTTTTCTGTCCTGAATGTGAAAACAAAAGCACACAACACAGTATGACAGGAACGATGGTGAAAGGACTATGATAACTTTGCATTCCTTGCAGCTCTGGCTGAGTAAATGGACCAAATATCTTATCTCATCTATTCTTATCTTACATTTAATTGATCTGCCATTTCTAGAAATAAACCTTTCATCGGCATCCGTAAACTTCCATGTGATGGACAGAAGTACACAAAACATAATGAGTGCAGAGTACAGACAGAACAGAAAGCATATTTGCACATGCATATCTAAAGTGGAGAATAAATGAGCTGTTATAGTAAGTCACAGGTGTCAAACTCAAGGCCCTGGGGCCAGATCCGGTTTGCCACATCATTTTATTTGGCCGACAAAAAAAAAATGATGTGCATCAACTTTCATGATAATTTGTAAAATCTGTGCAAAAATTTCAAATTGTCATATGTAATAAATGATCATGTTTGTTTTGTTCCTTTTTACATTTACTTAAACAATAGTTCAACTATTATGCTTGACTTCTGATTTCAGAACTAGTTATCCATTAATTTGTTGTGCATATGTAATAATTATGATGAGGTCATTAAACATTTATATGGTTACACAGTCCTACCAGCCCTCGGAGGAAAACTTATAACTACAAGGTGGCCTGCAACAAAAATGAGTTTGACACCCCTTATCGATAACATTACAAAACAATGCATCTTGCTTGCTATGTAAGCAATTCCAGTTCACTCAGACCCTTTTGTCCGCCAGACACAGTATGACATCTTGGTGAGAGGCAAAGACAGATGGACCTCAATGCTGATTTTCTGACAGCTGTACCAACAGTCTGTTTGTCAGTCCGACAGTTTTACAGTCAAAACCAGATGTTATGTGATTAAAACTGAACAATGACTTCGAATTGTACTTCGCCGTGTTAACATCACTTTGTGGCTAATACTATGAAATTCCGTATGTGCATAAACCATCCATCCATTTTTAAACCCGACCTTCTCCCAAGTCTAGAAATTCTGTCCATAAAGGTTATGGACAAAAGTGGTGACAAAAGGCAGTCTTTGCAGAGTTCAACCCTCATCGGAAACAAATTTGGACCAAACTCTCACTCTCTCTCTCAGGACTGACACAGTCAAACCACAAAGCACACGTAGACTGGTCTGGCGAACTCCGATGCTGAGGGTACACTGTTCCACACCCAGGACAACAACCACTTTGCTCCTCCTGAATCTAAGGTTTGACTTCCCCACTGACTCTCCTCTCCAGAGTCCCTGAATAGACCTTACCAGGGCGGCTGAGGAATTTGATCCCCCTCTCGTCGAACACACCCTGCGGTTCATCTTTTAAAAAAGATGCCTGGTTCCGGAGCTCAAGCTGTGGCGTCAATGCGAGTCCGACTGTACAGTATCTAACCGGAGCCTATCGACCTCACACAACAGGCCAGGCTCCTTCCCTGCCAGAGTGATGGCATTCCACATCCCAAGAGCCAGCATCTGTTGTTGGGGACCGGCCCATCAAGGTCCCTGCCTTCCGCCACCACCCACCTTACAGTGTATCCAATCCCCTTGGCCTCTACCACAGACGTTGAGCCCATGGAGAGAGGGCCCCACAAGGCCTCTATGGGTTGTGCCCATGGGTGCAGATCTAGCCACCAGGCACTTGCCATCTTACTCCACATCTCCAGGGCCTGGCTGTAGAGTGGGGCCCTGGTAACCACGTCCAGGTGAGAGAAAACAAAGTTCATGTACAGTATAACTGTCAGCATAGGAGGATTTGAGTGATGTTTTGTCTAGTCCTTTACCAAAGACCTATTTGCCCCGGGTGACCCTAGCAGGGCATTAAGCCCCTGAAAACCTTGCTATTAAAATCATTGGGACAGACAAACTCCTCCATAACGAAAAGGTGACTGCTTAGGGAGAAGCAATGTTGGGGAGTAACTAATTACATGTAACTAAATTACATAATTTGACTACAACATTTTAGTAATTATGAGCCATTACATTACTATGAGAAAATTTTTAGTTAAATTACCGTTGCTTTTGGAAATTTCTATGGTTGCAATTTTAGCTACATTTGAAAAATTGCCACAAAAGCGCAGATTTTCTTTTTTTTCTTTTTTTTTTTTTTTACATATCACTTCCTCCTAAAGTCGACACTTTTGATTGTCTCTCTCTGATTATGTGTCATTCTGCTGTAGTCTCAAACATGACATATTTTTTCCAAATATGACCTCAAAGCGCCACCTTGTGGTGCAATCTATTAGTTTGTCTCAGATTTTGAGAAGGTTAGACTCAAAGTTACACTTCCCAAGTCAAAAGAAGTTTGAGCAAAGAACTTATGTACATTTTGCACCATACAGAGTGTAGCTAACACAGCTAAAGCTGACTAAAACTCTCCTTCTGCCATCAAATGAATTACAAGGTCACACATTGCAGCAGTGAGACAGCGTGAACGGCTCACCAGCATGTGCTGAATGATAAGAAGGCTCAGTTTTCTACTTCAGCTGTTGCAGATTTGTTGACGTCACCACTCAGTTCTTTACTGGGTGTATTTACTTTGACATGTTTGCACCAAACTGGTCATCGTTACAGTAACTGGACTTCCCACGATATTGTGGATGAGATGCCTTCTGTTGCAGTCGCATCCTCCTCTTTTATTCTTCTTGATTGTTTATGTGCATAATGTTGATCATATGCATGTCATCTGTGTAACAATTATTATGCATCGTATGAGAGAGTGTTTCACAATTAGGCATGTAGGCTTTTAAATTCACGTGAGCGAACCCCACTTGATCACGGGGATACGTTCCAGACTTACACACACACAGAGATACATTAGGAAATTACTACAAAAACAGTATAAGACTTGGGACTTGTGGGAAAAGTTTATTTATACGTATTAATTTTGCATCTGAATCACTGCTGTTCAGAATTAAAATAGATCCCATCTGTGGAACATTCCCATTCCCTGCTCATAGTGCGAGAGCATATTTGAAATGTTTGCAATGGCTTTAAATTGGGGCCATAGGTTTTTCTGCTTGAGAAGAGATTTAAAAAAAAAAAAAAAAAAAAAAAAACTGCAATGGGTCAATGAAACATTTATGTGCTTTAATGGGCTTCAGTCAGCGTGACAAATAACTAATGACACATTGTGCGTTGTACAGTAAAGCTTAATCTAAGCACGCAGGGAGAGAGGACAAGTAATTATTAATGGCCTCTCATCAGTAAAGCACACTCATCAGATGTGAGTGGCACTCCATGCATAAACTGCCGACAACCTTGACAATGTGACAATCATTCCTAATAGCGGCGTTAAAACTCTACCGTATTTTGGAGCTGTCTGATCACCTCAGGATTTCGTGGCAGTGTCACAGAAGTACGCACTCTTTATTCATGCACAAATGCAGCGATGGCACTAAAACACTGCCAACCATGGTTTTGTGGTTTTGTAATGCACACCATTCTTATCTCATGTGGTTGTTGTCATGGCAACGGGAAGGCTGTATCTGACAGTAGTTTAGGCTGTATTCTCGAGGTGGCGCAGGCACTATTGATCTACACTGTGGTGACACTAAAATATGGATTAGCATGTCAGGAGAGAACACCATTGGGCCGCCCACCGCATTTCCCAATGGTGGTTTAGACTATACGTGCCTGTCTGCAGCAGCATAAGAGCTCAACATTCCAAATAGACTTTACATGCCATTTCATTGCAGGCAAAAGGTTTTTGAACTAGTAGGAAATCAAACCGTTTATTGGGCTGTAGCTTAATGAGGGGCAGCCCAGCAGAGTAGCGATGACCAGAGCTGGCTTAGAGCAGCCAAAAATTGTAAAAACTCAAGTAAGAGTAGTTACTTTCGAAGAATATGAGTTCAAGTATAAGTAAAAAGTAGTCCTCCAAATAATTACTTGAGTAAGATTCAGAAGGTACTCAGTGAAAAAACTACTCAAGTAGAGTAGAGTAGTTTATTTGTTAAATCAAAGCGTGAACGTCAAATAAAATGAAAATAACTAAATAAAATATGAATGTGCGAATTCAGATAGTGCTAAACAATATGACTTAATGTAAAAAAAAAATAATAATTATAAATGCAATCTTTATAAATTAAAATCTTTGTAAAATAACAAATTAGGGCAAATTCAGCTCCAAGAAATGGTCTTATAATATATTGTTTCTACTTGTTAAACAGCACAATACCGTAGATTCATCAGACAGATGACGGAACAAACTCTCAATTGCCAGGAGGTGTGAATATGAGTGCGAATGGTTGTTTGTTTGTATGTGCACTGCGATTGGCTGGCAACCAGTTCAGGGTGTACCCCGCTTCCTGCCCGATGATAGCTGGGATAGGCTCCAGCACTCTCCGAGTGAGGAGAAGCGCCTCAGAAAATGGATGGATGTTCAAGTCATACAGAAAGTTTTAACATCATGACAAAAAGTTGACAGGTCTGGTTTTGTGTCATTTTTTTCCATCTTAAAAACCACCAGCTATTGGAACTAATAAATCCACTGTCCAATCTGAAGGGAAAAAAAAAAAAAAAACAACACACAGAGGTAAAGTGTATTTTTTATGTTGTCATCATTAACCAATTTAGCATTTTTTGTTAATCACTAATCAAAGCACGATGGAACACAATGTTTTGATAGAGTGTACAGTGATTTTTTTTCTTCTCAGAATGAACAATACTGATTCTGTACTGTGTACATAATCAACAGTAAACATTTATTTTTACTTTTGTACTTAAGTACATTTGGGAGTCTACCTTTATTACTTTTACAAGTAAAAGAGATGACTTCTTTTCGCAGTCTTTTTACACAGGTACATGTACTTCCACTTCAGTACAGATACTTTTACCACAGTGTGAGTACTTTTGCCACCTCTCCATTAATGCCGCTTTAGAGGGCAAAACGGAAGGTTTATAGCGCCCCCGTGTCAGCCTGTGGTGACATTGAGAAGGGGTTTTACCTGGCACACTACTAAGACTTGAGACTGGATTATTAAGAGCTGTATAAATACATGTGACTGACATGATGACGATGACGACGAGGACGATGATGATGACGATGATGACAATGATGACAATGATGACGACGATGATGATAATGACAACGACGATGAGGACGACGATGATGATGATGATGATAATGACGACGACGATGATGATGATGATGACGATGATGATGATGACCACGATAATGATGACGATGAGGATGACTATGAGGATGATGATGACGACGATGATGACAATGATTATGACGATGACGACGACAATGATGATGAAGATGATGACGATGATGATGATGATAATGACAACGACGATGATGACGACGATGACGATGATGATGACGATGAGGATGATGATGATGATGATGAGGATGATGATGATGATCACGATGATGATGACGATGAGGATGATGATGACAATGATGACGACGACGATGATGACGATGATGATGAAGATGATGACGATGATGATGATGACAACGACGATGATGATGACGATGAGGATGATGATGATCACGATGATGACGATGACGATGAGGATGATGATGACGAGGATGATGACAATGATTATGACAATGATGACGACAATGATGATGATGATGAAGATGACGATGATGATGATGACGATGATGACGACGACGATGATGATGATGATGATGACGAGGATGATGATTATGACGATGATGATGAGGATGATGACGATGAAGATGATGATGATGAGGACGATGATGATGATGAGGATGATGATGCCATGCTGTCAGGTAGCCCCCCCCCCCCCCCCCGCCGACTGCAACGAACCATGTCAGCATCCGCAGCGCTTGTGAAAGGCGCTTTGTGCATCTCTAATCCGCTGTGATGTCAGCGCGCAGGAGGAGGGGCTCCGCTCTCTGCTTTAGCCCGAGAACTTGTCGTCGTCTGGAGGGACGAACCGAACCGTAGCAAGCCGAGCGAGCGAGCAGGCACCGGGGGGAGGAGGAGGAGGAGGAGGAGGCAGGGATGTAGACGGCCGGAGCCGCACCTCTCCTCCGCTGGCTGACACACAGGTAACACCGTGGCTGAATGTGTGTCGTGTTGCGTCGTGTTTGTATGTTTATATAAATCGTTGTTTTGGCGACACCTGGCCGGATGTAAGAGTCCGGAGGCGCATCGAGACAGGTGACAGATTGTTCCTCTATTACATAATATTTGCATTCACCGTTTGACCGAGATGAATCGTGCTTTTAGGCATCGGGAAAGATCGTGTCATGTTATTTCACAGTGCATCTCATTACACAACATCATTATGTTTGGGATACGCTGTCAGTTTATTATTATTATTTTTTTAATGCCCTGCTCCTTCATTCTCATCGTGCTGCCAAATAAATGGCTTAGCTGAGCCCTGCACGTTAGCGAATCCTCAAGGCAATGGGAAGGGACTGAAGCACTCGACAGTTTGACATATTCCATTGCATGTGTTTCATGGATTTTTGAGCTATGTTGGTATTTTGCAAACACGGTGCAAGAAACATGACTCTGCGTGTGTGTTTGTGTGTGAGAGAGGGAGGGGCAAGAAGGAATGATGCACTCAATAATTAAATGGTTAAAAAAAAAAACATCCACATTTGAGTGCGTACAGAGCAAATTAAAATTGCAAGCCCTATCCATTACTGACTTGACTACACTGACTAGGCCTATATATTTGCATTATTTTTCATATTAATTTATTATACCACCAAAGATAAGCGGGATAGGAAATGGATGGACAGATATTAGACCATGGGCAGCACGGTGCAGTAGCGGTTTGCACATCTACCTTAGAGTTCTGAGGTTTGGGATTCAAATCACTTTCTGTGTGGAGTTTGCATGTTTCCCCCCCTGCTTGCGTGGGGTTTCATAGGGTACTCTGGCTTCTTCTCAGTTGGGAAAAACATGCGTGTTAAGTTAATTCATAATAAACTTTATTAAGGCACACTATGGGTCTATATCAGACATATACTGTACATAGCCTACACCACGTAAAATAGAAGAGGGGTTTATGCCTAAAAATGACAGTATTAAAAATAGACTCCTGTGCCAGTGTCGCCACAAACTTGAGTGGTATCTAAGTGCTTCTTTTCACAGGGTTAGAAAAACCCCAATGATATTGTTTAGAGACCCAACCAAATGACACATACAAGTTTACATACACGATATAAAAACAGCCATATGCTTTTTTTTTTTTTATTATCTCACTCGCTGACATGAAATCAGACTAAACTTTCCTGACTAAACTCTGTTTTAGGTCAATCAGGATTACCAAAATTATTTCTATTTGCTAAATGCAATAATAATGTGAGTTTTCTTTCCTCCCCAGAACTGTTTTCCATCCAAAGTTTACATACAGTGAGATTATTACAGTAAGATTATTATTATTATTATTACTCCAATTATGAAATAATTGGAGTAATCCTAATTGACCTAAAACAGGACAAGTTTATTCTGATTTCATGTCAGACAGTGAGGAAAAATATGTGTGTATTTTTATATAGTGTATGTTATAAACTTCTGGTTTAAACTGTAAATCTTTTCGTCTGTACGGCAAGTTTCTTCAAAGTGCTTTCTAATTGAAGACCCCATATTGCCCGTCGGTGTGAATGTGAGTTGAATGGTTCTTTGTCTATAGGTGACCTCTGATTGGAATGTGCCCAAAGCCAACTCGCATCGGCTCCAGCTCACTCGTGACCCTAATGCGGACAAGCAGTATGGAAAAACGACAGACGGATGTTAGACCATGGTTGTAAAATGTCTATATTTCCATCCATCCATTTTCTAAACTGCTTATCCTGTTTAGGGTGCTAAACTACTCACCGGAATGGTTGCCAGTCACTCACAGGGCGTATATTTTGACAGACAACCGTTCGTACTCGCATTCACACAGTCACTGAGCAGGAACTGAAACTCCTCTGCTTGCATTGAAAGTCAGACGAATGAATCGTGGCTCTATCAGATATTATTTTTTGGAGACCAACATGATGATGATTATATTACACATCCTTGTTTTGTCCATCCAACTGTCTAAATTCCATAGAATGTTCCTTGAAATTTTATTAGAACTGTTGGAGTTCATAACCAATAGTGTGGCGGTACACAACTCCAAATAAGAATATTAGAATATTTGTCTTAGTTCTAGTGGAAGTCTCAAAGCTTATCAGATTACACTTAAAATAAGACCTATTATCGAAAAAAGTTACTTCACTGGCAATTTATCGACTTATGTCAAGTAAAAAAAATAGCTTGAAAGTGAAGATTTTCTAAAAACAAGTTCCTTTTTAGGTGATGAGTCTTATTTTAATATTCTTTTCACGTAGCCAGCATTAGAGTGTTAGACTGTTGGTGTAAATGTTGAGTGTGAATCCTCAGTCTGTCTCTTTTGTGTGCCCTGTGATTGACTGGCGAGCAATGCAGGGTGTATAGTCTGCTATTAAATACAATATCTGCTGGTTGACAATTTTTCTTCATCAGTTAATTGTTTTCAATTGTATTTCCCCTCTAATACCTCATAATTTTCGTGTTAGTGCAGTACAGTATTTGCAACTCCCGATTAAGTACACTGTTATACATTCCTGTAAATTCGACAGTTATTTACCACATATCATACAGTAAAATGCTTTAAAGTGATTATACAATAATTAACTACAATTTCCACTGCATCGTGGGATCCTGGTTGATGTCACACAGAGAGTTACTGTATTTTGTAGCTGAAGCCGTGGGGCTGTCATCATGCATTGCGGCATGAAATGTTGAATGAACTGTTGCCAGAATAAAGACGTTAATGCTTAATGTTCACGAGCGATCAGGATTAACGTAACATGAATAATATGTATATTACCCGTAGTTCGTTGAATGTGTGTCTTATTTAACTCTCGCATTACTTTTAATGTTGCACTTTGTTTTCATGGGTTGTGTGCGATAGAGAGACAGCCCGGTCAGTTCAGCTGTACATTAAGTGTAGCTAAGCTAAATGTTACCTGGTGAATTATCGACTGCATTAGATACAAGTGTGAACTTCCTTGTGGTTACTCAGTTTGGCCTACTTCTGCAAGCCAGAAGAGCTCCCATTTTCCTTGTGTGACTCATCAGCACCACACTGAATAAAAGCATTGATTTTAAAACAATATATAACTCTCTGGTTATCGTGTGTGTATAAAGTATAATCACGTTACAGTATTTTACTGCATGGTATTTGGTAAATAACTGTAGAATTTGCATCAATGTCTAAGTGTACTGTAATATTCGTTCCCAGCATGCAATGTAATATTCATGACGCCACAGTGTTTAAGTATTTCATCGTAAATAACAAGACGTCTAAATAATGAGACACGTGCAAGAAAATATGATAATACAAGAAAGAGAATGATCATAAAAATCTCTTGCCTAGAAATACTGAATACTAACTCTGTGACACCGTTGCAGAAAAACATTGTTGTATATGCTTCTATTATATACATGTGCGTTTGGTAGTAGTAGTAGTAGTAGTAGTAGTAGTAGTATGTTTCCATTGGAGCAACCTCATTGTAGCAGCCAAGAGACAGGAGCCAATTGCTGCTATCGCAGAGTGTCACCTGATTCAGGAAAGCTAATCAACTAGTATTGAGCAAATAATTATTCATTTAAAAAAAGTAAAACCCCAAAATGTATATGTTGTAAAAAATATATAAATATAATCTGATAATTATTAATTAAAATTAGGTTTGCCAATTGATTAATTTTCTTAATCAGATTAATAACACATTTGAATTTTGATCAATCGTGATTAATCACAGGTGCTAAATATACCACACATAGAACCACATCTTGCTTTGAGATGGTATTTTAAACTTGTTGTGCTTTGATGAAAAGAAAGTTCAGCGCTGCACTATATGAAAATTACCTTTGTTTTTTTTTTCGAAATCCCATCGGCATGACTTTTGAAGCAAAAATTTGCCCCTGGGCACAACGGTTGGAGTCTCCTCACTTATCTTTGCAGGAGTGTCAGCACTAACCTGATCACTGACCTTATAGCAACCTGCACCACATTTTAGATATCCATCCGGAGTTTAGATAAAGGTGTGTTGTGGTCAAAATAAATTGTGTGATTTATCTGAGTTAATACATGATTAATGCAATAATTTTTTGGTGATTAATCATGAGTTAACGCTTTAACTTTGACAGTCCTAATTAAAATGTTTTATACCAGCATGTTTATTTATATGAAGTTCATTCTATTCATCAGTTAACTTGAATGAAGAGACTAAAAGTTAGATGAAGATGAAGGAGAGGTGGAAAGCAGGTTCTTAGGCAGAAAGAGAAGGGGAAAGCACAGAGCCTACAACTGTAAGGCTTTGAATGTTAGGAGTATGACAGAAAAAGCTCGGGAGATGGTTGACATGATGATTAGGAGAAAGATTTATTTATTGTGCATCCAGGAGAGTAGGTGGCAGGGCAGTAAGGCAAGAAGTTTAGAGGCAGGGTTTAAATTATTTTACCATGTGGAGATGGGGAAAGAAATGGAGTAGGGGTTATTTTAAAGGAAGAGTTAGCTAAGAATGTCTCGGAGGTGAAAAGAGTGTTAGATCGAGTGATGATGCTGAACGTTGAAACTGAGGGCGTTAATTGTGAATGTAATAATTAGTGGCTATGCCCCACAGGTAGGATGTGACCTAGAGGTGAAAGAGAAATGCTGGAAGGAGCTAGATGAAGTAATTCTGAACATCCCAGAGAGAGAGAGAGAGAGAGAGAGAGAGAGAGTCATGGTGGAGATTGTAATGGACATGTTGGAGAAGGAAATGGGTGATGAAGTGATGGGTAAGTTGGCATGCAGGAAAGGAACTTGGAGGGACAGATGGTGGTAGACTTTGCAAAAAGGATGGAAATTGTTGTAATGGACACCTTATTCCAGAAGAGTCAGGAACATAGGGTGACATACAAGAGCGGAGGTAAAAGCACGCAGGTGGATTACATCCTGTGCAGATGATGTAATCTGAAGGAGGTTACTGCCTGTAAAGTGGTGGTAGGGGAGTGTGGCTACACAGCATAGGATGGTGATGTGTAAGATGACTCTGGTGGTTGGTAGGAAGATTAAGAAGACCAAGGCAGAGCAGAGAACCACGTGGTGGAAGCTGAGAAAGTAAGAGCGTTGTGCGGCTTTTCAAGAAGAGGTGAGACAGACTCTCAGTGGACAGGAAGAGCTTCCAGAAGAGTGGACCACGACAGCCGAGGTGATCAGGTTAGACAGGCAGGAGAGTACTTGATGTATCTTCTGGTAGGAAAGGGGAGAAGGATACTTGGTGGTGGAACCTCAAAGTACAGGAACTCATACAAGGAAATAGGTTAGTTGAGAAGAAGTGTGAATCTGAGAGGACTGAGGAGAGGAGAAAGGAATACATGGAGGTGCAACATAGATTGGAGGTAAAGGTGGCAAAGGCCAAAAAAAATAGGCATATGGATTACATGTTTGCAAGGTTGGACACTAAAGAAGGAGAAAAAGCTCTATACAGGTTGGCCAGACAGAGGGATATAGATATGAAGGATGTGTAGCAGGTTAGTGTGATTAAGGATAGAAATGGAAATGTGTTGACTGGTTCCAGTCGTGTGCTGGATAGATGGAAACAATACTTTGAGGAGTTGATGAATGAGGAAAATGAGAGAAGGAACAGTAGAAGAGGCAAGTGTGGTGGACCAGGAAGTGATATTGATTAGTGAGGGGGAAGTTAGAAAGACGCTAAAGAGGCGGGAAAATGGAAAGGCAGTTGGTCTAATGACATACAGTACCTATGGAGGTATGGAAGTATCTAGGAGAGGTGGCCATGGAGTTTTTGACCAGCTTGTTCAACAGAATTCTAGTGGGTGAGAAGATGCCTGAGGAATGGAGAAAAAGTGTGCTAGCGCCCATTTTTAGGAACAAGGGTGATGTGCGGAGCTTTGGGAACTATAAAGGAATAAACTTGATGAGCCACACAGTGAAGTTATAGGAAAGAGTAGTGGAGGCTAGACTCAGGACAGAAGTGAGTATTTTCAAGGAACAGGATGGTTTCATGACTACAAAGTGTACGACAGATGTATTATTTGACTTGAAGTTGTTGATGGAGAAGTACAGAGAAGGTCAGAAGGAGCTACATTGTGTCTTTGTAGATGTAGAGAAAGCCTATGACACAGTACCCAGAGAGGAACTGTGGTACTGCAAGCGGAAGCCTAGAGTGGGAGAAAAGTATGTTAGAATAGTACAGCACATGTATGAGGGCAGCAGAACAGTGGTGAGGTGTACTGTAGGTATGACAGAGGAGTTTAAGGTGGAGGTGGGACTGCATCAGGGATCAGAGTCTGAGCCCCTTCCTGTTTGCAGTGCTGATGGGTAGGCTGGCAGATGAGGCAGATAAGACTGGAATACCCGTGGTGCATGATGTTCGCAGATGACATTTTGATCTGCAGTGAAAGGAGGGAGCGGGTGAAGGATCATTTAGAAAGGTGTCGGGCGTGCACTGGAAAGGAGAGGAATGACGATTAGCCGAAGTAGGACATAATATATGTGCACAAATGAGAGAGGTGGAGGGGGAAGAGTGAGGCTACAGGGAGAAAATAGGGTGGAGGACTTTAAATACTTGGGGTCAACAGTCCAGAAAAATGGGGAGTGTGGTAAGGAAGTGAAGAAATAGGTCCAAGGAGGTAGGAAAGGTTGGAGGAAGGTGTCAGGTGTGTTATGTGACCGAAGAGTCTCTGCTGGGATGAAGGGCAATGTTTATAAAACCGTGGTGGGGCCAGCCATGATGTACGGACGAGAGACAGTGGTCGTGAAGAGACACCAGGAAGCAGAGCTGGAGGTGGCGGAAATTAAGATGTTGAGGTTCTCACTCGAAGTGACCAGATTGGATAGGTTTAGAAATTAGCTCAGCCAAGATTAAATATTGTAGAGACAAAGTTAGATAGAGAAGAGTTTGTTGGTTTGTTTCCAGAGTACAGAGAGTGAGCATCTTGGTAGAAGGATAAAGAGGATGGAGCTGCCAGGCTAGAGAGCTGGCAGGAGACCAAAAAGAAGGTTGATAAATGTGAGCGAAGACATGAGGGGAGTTGGTGTAAGAGTGGAGGATGCAGAGGTTGAACTTTGTGAAATACATCGAAAAGCTATGTTGCAATAATGGCTCTCAATAATATTTTATTACAAAGGATCAGAAAGCGGACGTGATGATGGAGTTGGTTTCATTATTCATAAACATATCGCCAATTACGTTACCTGCGTCAAAAGTATTTCAGACAAACTCGCAACATAAATCTCTATTGGAAAGCGTTACTCACTTCAATTGATACAAATATATGCGCCAACCATCAGCCACACAATGAGGTGGAAGCGTTTTACAAATCTTTATAGTCAATCGAAGCGCAAATTTCGAATAGTCATGTGTGACTTTAATACCAGGATTGGCCTTAACTCTGGCGAGAAATCAATTGGATCCTACGGAATGGGATCAAGAGACGAAAGAGGAGAACGCTTAATATAATTTGCTGAACAAGAAGGCTTATACTTTATAAATTCGTTCTTTAACTAGAAATTGAACATAAAGTGGACATGGAAAAGCCCCAAAGGTAACACTACCATCCTAGACTAATTCCTGTCGATTGACAAAGGGGTATTTAAAGATTTCACCGCCCTAAACAAATTTGACATTGGAAGTGACCACAAATTGGTTCGGATCAAAGTGCAAACCAACTGCCAACTTCAACGAAAGAAACTTCTGAAGAGCAAGCTTATCAATCTAAACTTAATTCAAGAAAGAAATGACAAGTTTCAAATACAAACCCAATTCCAATGAAGTTGGGATGTTGTATTAAAAATAAATAAAAACATAATACAATGTTTTACCAATCATGTTCAACCTATATTTAATTGAGTACACTACAAAGACAATCTATTTAATGTTCAAACTGATAAACTTGTTTTTAGCAAATAATCATTACTTTGGATTTTATGGCTGTAACACGTTTCAAAAAAGCTGGGACAGGTGGCCAAAAAGACTGAGAAAGTTGAGGAATGCTCATCAAACACTTGTTTGGAACATCCCACAGGTGAACAAGCTAATTGGGAACAGGTGGGTGCCATGATTGGGTATAAAAGGAGCTTCCCTCAATTGCTCAGTCATTCACAAGCAAAGTTGGGGCGAGGTTCACCTCTTTGTGAACAAGTGCCTGAGAAAATAGTCAAACAGTTTAAGGACAATGTTCCTCAACGTATAATTTCAAGGAATTTAGGGATCTACGGTCTATAATATCATCAAAAGGTTCAGAGAATCTGGAGAAATCACAGCATGTAAGCGGCAAGGACGAAAACCAACATTGAATGCCCGTGACCTTCGAGCCCTCAGGCGGCACTGCATCAAAAACTGACATCAATGTGTAAAGGATATCACCAAATGGGCTCAGAAACACTTCAGAAAACCAATGTCAGTAAATACAGTTTGGCGCTAGATCCGTAAGTGCAACTCCAAACTCTACTATGCAAAGCAAAAGCCATTTATCAACAACTCCCAGAAACGCCGCCGGCTTCTCTGGGCCCGAGCTCATCTAAGATGGACTAATGCAAAGTGGAAAAGTGTTCTGTGGTCCGACAAGTCCACATTTAAAATAGTTTTTTGAAATTGTTGACGTCGTGCCAAAGAGGAAAAGAACCATCCGGACTGTTATTGACGCAATGTTCAAAAGCCAGCATCTGTAATGGTATGGGGCTGTGTTAGTGCCAGTGGCATGTGTAACTTACACATCTGTGAAGACACCATTAATGCTGAAAGGTACATACAGGTTTTGGAGAAACATATGCTGCCATCCAAGCAACGTATTTTTCATGGACGCCCCTGCTTATTTCAGCAAGACAATGCCAAACCACATTCTGCATGTGTTACAACAGCGTGGCTTTGTCGTAAAAGAGTGCGGATACTAGACTGGCCTGCCTGCAGTCCAGACCTGTCTCCCATTGAAAATGTGTGACGCATTATGAAGCGTAAAATACGACAACGGAGAAGCTGTACATCAAGCAAGAATGGGAAAGAATTCCACCTATAAAGCTTCCACAATTAGTGTCCTCATTACCCAAACGTTTATTGAATGTTGTTAAAAGAAAAGGTGATGTAACACAATGGTAAACATGACCCTGTCCCAGCTTTTTGGGAACGTGTTGCAGCCATAAAATTCTAAGTTAATGATTATTTGCTAAAAACAATAAAGTTTATTGGTTTGAACATTAAATATCTTGTCTTTGTAGTGTATTCAATTAAATATAGGTCGAACATGATTTGCAAATCATTGTATTCTGTTTTTATTTATGTTCAACACAACGTCCCAACTTCATTGGAATTGGGGTTGCACGTTTGGCTAATCGCTTTAAAGCTCTTCTATCGCAGGAAGACAAAGATTTGTCAACACACAACGACTAAATTGTAAACGGCATGGTTGAAACTGCACACAAAGTAGCGCCATCAACGACAAAGATGACAACATCAAGAATATCTAAAGCTACTTTCAACTTCATGAAAAAGGAACGATATGTCGCTGCCGCGAGAGAAAGAATTTTATACAAACCTATACACCACTATACCCTCAACGAATGATTACTGGAAAGCTAGAAGTAGGTCCAGTTCCATGTAACCTGAATGAAGAGGTTAAAATCACTATTAGTTCACTTAAGGCCGGTAAACGTAAGGCCGAACTTAATAAGATCATTGTAAAACGATTTCAACGCTGCTTGGACTTGCAAGAAGTTCCAGCGACATGGAAATAAATAAATCATTTTGCTACATAAATCAGGCGATAAAATTGACCTAAGAAATTATCGCCCCAAAAAGCCTCCTCTCAACGATTTATAAAGTATTTGCAAAGATATTGGACAAACGAATTGGAATCAAACTCAATGAAGTCGTTACTGTCCACAAAAAGATAAAATGGATGACTATGTCCTAGACGTCGTCGACAACTTCATCTATTTAGGCCAACTTGTAACAATGGATGGAAATACAAGCACTTCAGTTGAACGCTGCATAAAGCTTGCCTGGTAGGCTGATGGAAGGCTTAGTGTATAAGAACAATCTTCCCATTTGCTTGAAAAGAAAAGTTTACGATCAATGTATTTTACCAGTCCTCACCTACGGTAGTGAAACTTGGACTACAAATGCCAAAGTTATACAAAGGCTCCGTGTAACCCAAAGGAACGTGGAACGTCAAATGTTGAAAATAAGCATTCACGACTCGAAAAAAATGCAGTTGGATAAGACAGCAGACCTGAGTTACCGTGGTCATTCAAAAAAAATAAAAAGCCTAAAATGGAAATGAGTAGGCCACATTGCCCGAATAGTTGACAAAAGGTGGACCACAGAAACTATCCATCGGATACCACTGGACATAAAGCGGCCACGGCGTAGACCTAAAAGTAGACGGATAGATGAAATTATTAAACACGCCGGAATAAACTGGCAACAAATTGCAAACTGCCGTAGGAGTTGGAAATGTGAATAAGAGACCTTCATCCTGCAGTGGATAGAAAATGGCTGATGATGATGATGATGATTACTAAGTGTAGAAAATATTTGAGTTTAAGAAATAGCATGAATCATTTTGGACATGTCTCTAACATGATTTCGTCAAAATGTAGTCAAAACACCATTTTATGTATAGATGTGTATATATATATATATATACATATATATATATATATATATATATATATATATATATATAATTACTGTCTCTGAGCCCATTTTATTGTCTTTTCCTTTCTTTTGTCATTTTCAGCAACTCATTTAACAAGTGAAAATTGATGGGTATTCAGAGTATGAGTAATTTTTGTATTAAGTGGAGATTACGATTTTCAAAATATGTATACGTTTTTATTCCTTGTATTTTAATCTAAAACAATTCCTCACTATGTATTTTTAATTTGTACATGTATTTATTTTTTTTAAAGAGATGCATTTTGCTCTCTTGTTAACTGTATCAGTTGCACTGTTAACTAGATAAAAATACAAAGACGTTTGGAACATAAAATTACCAGGAGTTAAGCAATAGGTGATCAATTTCAATTTTAGAATTTCTACAAAGCAGCGGATGTCACTTGACGCTCATTCACTTCACATGGCTTTTATTAGACAACCAATTTCACATTTCTGTAACTGATTTGCTTGTGTCAGGGGAGTGAAATGAAAGCCTAATTGTGTCTCAAAATGTAAATATTACCTTGTTATTGACAGTGTGTATGATACTGTAGCTCAAGGTTCTTATATGCCCACGTAGCACGTGTGTCGTTGTCAGTGTGTGTTTGTCAGGAGTGGATTAGTGAGTTAATGGGTTAGCAAATCTCCGACACTGCAGCTTTCACTGCACCCTGACAGATGGAAGTGTAGCACTCTGCTCAAGGCTCTGCAGATATACCGCCGCTCTACTGGGCCATCTGCAGTTAGGCCAAGTCCTCCTTGCTGAGCCTCTCTCCAAGGCGCCTGGCGTCTACCGTGCAAACTGTGCAGAGAGGATCATCCAGCACCCTCCCAGTCAAACCTGGCAGTTGGGGTTTGTGGTCAGATTACAAAATAAACTTTTGGGACCATACTGACCATCTGGGTTTGCTATGTCCCTTTTCTGTTTGTTTTTTACAGTACGATTACAGTACCTTTTGGTGATGGGCATTACATTGTTGTTGGGATGTGGGAGTAAACCGGAGTGCTCGGAGAAAACCCACACAGGCACGGGGAGAACATGCAAACTCCACACAGGCGGGGCCGGGATTTGAACCCCGGTACTCAGAACTGTGAGGCAGATGTGCTAACCAGTCGTTCACCATGCCGCCTCCCCTTGATTGATTGATTACATTGATTGCACAGACTCAAGTATCTTCTTTCTTTGCCGCTCACCTCAAAATCCTGCGACCAGCAGAAACGAAGGCTTTTATCGTTGAATCTACGGACCTGATCACCAACATCAGTCTCACCTAATCAGTAATGGGAATCTGCTCTTTTTAAGAGCCACTTCTTTAGGCTCTGCTCTTTCAACTGCCAAGTGGACCCTCTATTTCTTTGTTGCTTCAACTTTATTACGAAATTCTGAGTAAAATGAATTACTGAGGCAGCACGGTGGACGACTGGTTAGACCGTCTGCCTCGCAGTTCTGAGGACTGGGGTTCAATCCCCGGCCCCGCCTGTGTGGAGTTTGCATGTTCTCCCCTGCGTGGGTTTTCTCCGGGCACTCCGGCTTCCTCCCACATCCCAAAAACATGCACGGTAGGTTAATTGACAACTCTAAATTGCCCGTAGGTGTGAATGTGAGTGCGAATGGTTGTTTGTTTCTATGTGCCTTGCGATTGGCTGGCAAGCAGTTCAGGGTGTACCCCGCCTCCTGCCTGAAGATAGCTGAAATAGGCCCCAGCACTCCCGTGACCATTGTGAGGATAAGCGGCTCAGAAAATGGATGAATGGATGAATTACTGATTTCAAAAATACATATTGAATATGCATTATTCATATTTCTTTAACAATTGAAAAAAAAAATCATATAGATTGCTAAATAGAACTGTTGTATGCGCAGCAACAGTCGCAGTAGACACTAGACACACTTGTACATTCATTAACAGCAGGTTCCCTTGCTTGTCTTTTTTTCCTCTAACTGAAGTAATGTCAGGATTCAGGTTGCAAGTTGGACCCCGATGCAGAGAGGACAGGGAGGTGAGATTGTGAATAACGGTTTATTGCAGCTCGGAAACGAACAAAGGAACTCCGAGAATTAAATCCGAGATTGGCAGGGTTCCAACGAGGACCGGTCTGGCAGGGTAGGAGTCCGTGTTGTCGGTGGGCCGCAAGAGGTGAGCACTGGTTTCCAGGGAGCAAGGCCACATGACAGACTGGGGACAAAGAACAAGAATTAGGTAGAGGTAACTCACGAGGTCTTCAGGAAGCAAAAATATAGACAAGGTGGCCAGGCTACGAACTCGACATTGAGCGTTGATAGTCTGGCGACAAGTTGGAGTCCCACAGCGTCTTAAGAGCAGTCAGGTGCAATTAGGATGACAAGGTGCAGCTGCTAGACTCCAACACGTCAACCCTGCAAAGCACTCATGACACACACACACACGGGCTGGATTCAGGGTGCTGAAACAGCAGCCCTGATAAGTAATGGATGAAGAGTATGCATATGCCCAATGCAGGTTGTTTGTGAAACTGAAAAAAGATGAGAAAAAAAACAAATCCGATCCCGTTAAGTAGCCGGATCCCGTCGATCGTCTTTCAAAAACGTCTTTGAAGTGAAAGACAGGATCGTTCATAACCGACACGTCACTACACCGATGAGTTTCGTGACATCATCTCTTTTGGACTGGTCCACGCGATTGTCTTATTTTAGGCTCACTTTCAAGCGCAATCAAAGCTGTAATAGCAGCGACTAAACAAAGTAGAACGGCCACAGACATGTTTGAGAACTCACGTGACGGGTTTGTGGTGACATAATATGTATTGGCTCAAGATTGGCTTCAATGGAAATGACGGTACCTGCAGCAAAATACGTATGGCACTTGTTCTTTCCTGCAATGAAAGTTTTACATTGTAGTTGTTAGGATTTGTAGGGTTAGGAAATGCACCATCGATCAATGCTGTGATAGGCAATCTGCCAGGAGACGTGGCTCTATTTGTGTCTACATGGTGCTTGTTGGCTTTTGTGTTGGAACTCTTCAACTTCTTCTGACATCTTTATTCTACTCAACATAACACTGTCATTGAAAGAGGTGTTAAGAACAATCAGATTGTTTGATTCTCCAATAAAATTATATTAAAAAACAGTTAATCAACTAATTTTAAATTTCCCCATAAGTGATCAATGATTTTACTTTTCTTCGAATGGCCATCGCTAGTCCTTTTACACACATAAAGCAATATATGTACTGTATATTGCATACTGATTATTCGTTTTTTCCATTGTCAGTTCCTGTTGGTATATTAGGTAAATGGTTGGCATAATACTTTGTAAGAAATAACAATGAGATGTACTATCAGACAGATAGATCATAAACCCCTCTGGAGTGGAATATTTTAAACAACGATTAATAAGGTAAGCTCTAGCCATGTTGTTCCGTGCAATTAGTTTGCACATTCTGTCCTTTTCTGGTTTTCGTTCATGAGTAAGATTATATTCTATGTGTACTCTAACAGTACGATACACAGCAAAGGCTGCCACAGGAAATAACTGATGGATACCCTGATAGCCTCATCATATTTAGTTAGCATCACAACTGGCCCTGTAACTCCCAGGACCCTTATTATTCAGATCACTGGTCTATCCATCGCTCTGTGTCAGCTCTTATCCAATATCCGTAAAATATCCCTTCGTCTTCCAACCCTGACTCCTCTTTGACCTTTGGTCTCCTCTCGTTCTGCCAGCTGCTGGCAGCTGCGTTAAAGTGGCCGGAAGTGCAGTGAGAAACCAAACCAGTCCCAGTGGATGTATTTTTCTTGCGAAAAAGAAGAAGCACTTCTGAAGCACTTTTCTATAGCATCATTGATAGAAGCTGGCAGGAAAGAAAAGCAACATAATGTCTCTTACTTTTTAAATTACACTACCCAATTGTGTGTGTGCGTATGTGTGTGTGTGTGTTGTAATCTGATGCACTTTTCCAAATTCTCACATCTTCAGGGCTCTATTTTCATTGACGGCGTAGCTGCTTTTCAGCATAAAAACTGGTGAATCTTGATTTTCATGCAAGTGCCAGAGGGATTGCCCATGGAGGAGTGAGATATTGATGTCCAAATGTCCTTCTAAACATTTGCCTACTGGGGGGGCAGGCATATAAATGATCGTTGGAAGGGACATATTTAAGTCACTAGCTGTTTTCTCATCTCATTCTGTATTTAATAAGCGTACCCGCTAAAGTGCAATGATCCAGTCATGCACCGAGAGATGCGTCCGTGCAAGATGATTGCGCCACTTTTTAATGGATGAGAGAAGCCTCTTCGATTGGACAGGATTGAGGTTGGTTGTGATGATGTCCAAACCAGCACAGACATCCAACTTTTAAATGCGTTGGGCGCATGCCGGTTCACAAAATTACCAAAACCGGGTCTAGCCCGCTTCCTCACAGTTACGCCTAGCGAAGCACTGAATTCCCGCTATTTATTAAATAGAGCCCTGAATCTTTGTTCTCTTTTGAACCTTTCCTTGCACTTGTATGATCATTTGTTTATATTGTCCTCTGTATCTGTGTCTGAAGGGTTTCCATGTAGGTTAAAGGACTATGTTTTAAAAATTGGAGTCAGATTACCTCTATAAAATGAGCCATAAGTATCCAGAAGAGTGCAGTGGGGAAGTGGATGAAGAAAGCCCTGTCGCCTCCGTTTCTCAGAGGACTCGGCAGAATAATGGCTCAGTGTCTGGAGAACCTCCTGTACGTCGACCCTGGAGGCCATGTCAGATCCTCAGTCCGGATGGAGAGTTGAATTCCCACCTTCATCACCATCCTCATCAACCTCCTTATCATCACCACCCACCTACAGGTCACGGTGGTTCACAACGCCAACGCCGGCGTCCGCCATCAGTACAAGCGCAAGGCCAAAGTCAGGCTAATTTCCCCGGTTCTGTCCCAGAGGCTGTTCCCTCCCATGAAATTCAAGACACTGAACCACGTCCTGTCCAGCAGCTCCGGCCCGCTGTCACCCGTTACCGCCGTCGTGGTGACCCAAATCCAAGACTTAAAGGTCAAAGACAGAGGCCACTAATCAAGGAGGTACAGGAATCTTTATCTGTTTCAGACCACATAGAAGGTCAAGTGCAGCAAGACATTAAAGATGGTCCTTCTAAGGAACATTCACAGGACAGAGGATCTCCCCACCTGACTCACCCACCTGAAGAAGTTAAGGAGAATGAAGAACAAGGACCAGCTGAGAATGGAGCAAATGAACACTCAACCACAGATCACTCTTGCTGCACCCATGAAGACGTACAGGCAGTCCAAGAAGGAGCAGAGGTTTTTGGAGACAAGGAGGTGAAAAAACAGGAGGAAGATATGGATGGTGATGTTGTAGATGTTGAAGCTCAGGGAAGTGAAATCACTGATCTCTGCTCAGACACAGAAAGTGCTGCCTCACTTAGTAACGATGGACCTCTCCACAGCCCTCCGCCACTCCAGTCCCCTACTCCACCATCGTCCCCCGATGCACCACTTTTTCCGCAGCTGGACCACTTCAGCGAGGAAGCCAGTATGAGCCCTCTGCCCGACAATGACCTGCTGCCTGAAGACGACGACGACGAGTGCTCTGAATCACCTTTGGAATATTATCCCAAAACCTATGCAGACTTTTATACAGAGTCACACCAAAAGTCTTATGTGGAGCTGGTTGATCATTCAGAGACAAAATCCCATCCCAAATCCTTTCCAGAACCACTTAAGACCTCCTATTCTGAAGCACTCAGAGAACCTCACACACAGTCTCGTCAGAAGTCTGAGCCATACGAGGCCCAGCAGGTGTCCCACCGGGAGCCATTTACCAGCCATAGACTGGAGAATGTCCAAAAATCCTCCCCTATCCAGGGCTCCAATCATGCACCAAGGCGGGGCAAAGACAGAGGTACCCATCCTTCCCAAGTGGATAGCTCCGTCGGCTGTAGGCTGCACCACTATGACGGTCAGTCTGATGGAGAGGGGGGCAGTGCTAATCAAAGTCCCATCCAGAAAAGTTTTAGGCATGTACCTAGACAAGCAGATACACGGACAAAACATCCATCATCTGTGCAGAGCGGCGCAGGAGATACCAAGGATGAGGTTGGTCTTCCATCAGAGGAAGGTACAAAGTTTCCAGGAGACGCCATCAGCCTCGTAATAAAAGACATTAGGGAGGCCATTGAGGAGGTTAAGACCAAGACGATACGGTCCCCCTATACACCTGACCAGCCTGTGGAGCCCATTTGGGTAATGAGACAAGAGATGAGCCCTACAGAGGAGGTCGACCCACAACAGATGATGGCAGGCCATGTAAGTATGACCCTTATTTTTCAAATAGTATTATTGTAATGAGCCTTTTGCCTCAATAGGTTTCAGTCTTAGTGAACCTTGTCGTCCTTGTGGTTGTGTTGGGTCTCTGTGGCAACTCCAGCTTCCTCCCGCTGTGAAAAAAACCAAAACAAAAACACACACAGAGCATGTTTATTTGACGACCCCCTAACTGACTACTTGAATGTAAGTTTGACTGGCTGTCTGTCTCTGTCCAGTATCAGTCCTTTGATTGACGAGAGGTCTCTGACCCTCTATCAGGCCAGCTTTCTGGTGACTCTGAACTGAAATAGTTTAGAATGTGGGTGGATGGATGATTCTCCGGTATTTTGGTCAAATTAAAAAGCCTGAAACATAAGGACGAATAACGTAAATCACTCCACATATAGTTCAACTACTGCTTGTTTGGTAGCCCTTTAAGCAGACCCACGTTTTTACAAGAAATTTGGATTGTCATTCAACATGGTCTTTGATTCATTGAAGTGAGTGTTTATTCTGATTTATAAACTCTATTTCTTCCTTATGTTTCCTTCCACATTCTTTCCCTTTGTCCCTCCCCCAGTTGGCGTCCAGGTCTCCATCCCAGAATGCATCTATGTCAGATCAGGAGTCTGGAAGTCCGCTGAATGTCGAGACGCCCAGAGCACTCCATTCCCAACAATATGGCGAGCATCAGCCCCAAAGCCGCCAGTCCAGTCAAAGGGATGCCGCAGTGCAACCGCACCCATATGTGCAGCCTAATCAACCACACCAACAGCAGCATCATCAACAGAATCAACAGCATCCACGACATGGGGTCCAGCCCCCTTCGCAGCAGCCGCCTGTCCAAGAGGTGACCCCTTAAATCATTAAAAGACAAGCCCTTCCATATCAAATATTTCAGTTGTTAATGTAAGTTTTTTTCAAAATCTTTTTATAGATTTGCAGATCTCTTCCTCAATTTCCCACATTTGTGGATGGTGAGTATACACTTATGCTCAGCTCCACACGTTTGTCAGAACAAACACACACGCACGCACGCACACACACACACACACACACACCCGTACGCACAAATATGCTTATACACGCACATGGACACAAACTTTATGCATGCATTATAATAACAATACACAACATTTCTACCGTTTTAGGTTTGTACTGTTTATGTATGTGTACCAAAAAAATACCAATATACTGTATATGTTGGACACTTCCCTATTTTTTTACATAGCTTGTTTGGGTTGGGACGTACCTCTTCAACTTTGTGTTTTGGGTTGCACAAAGCAAGAGCCATAAAGCAATGGTTGTATGAGTTTGTTGTGGAAGCACTTTAGAGCCCTGACCCGAATCCTATGCAACAGATTTGGGATAGAATACAACAGACAATATGAGCTAAGCAATCTTTGTACTTCATTGCCTTCAGATGTCATGCAAAGTGCCCCATTGCTTTTGTCCATTCAGTGTCGAGCATGTACTGTATGCATGCTTATGCCTAATGAGTACACTTCATCTGTGTAGTCCCGGGACCATGCGACCCCGATGACCTTATTGATGGCATCATCTTTGCTGCAACATACCTGGGCTGCACCCACCTGCTGTCAGAAAGGACACCCACAAAGAGCGCCCGCATGCAACAGGCACAAGAAGCCATGAACAGAGTGCGGGTAAGGACACCGAGTTTTGTTAGGATTAGTTTTGTTGCAACAGCAGGACATTGAGGCCGTTCAGGAACACACCCCTGCCTTTATCAAATACAAATACTTTGATCAAAATGATAGTCGAGCCAATAAGTCACTATAAAGACCCTTTTTCCACCCAAATTCTACACCCGCGGCTTCAAGAGAAATGTAGTTAATTTGCTGATTTTCCTGATCTCAAGAGCATCACATTCACTATTCTTAGCTTCCCTTTAACTTTGCGCATGAATTTTTCAATGAGCTCCATGTTGGACTGTTCACATTTTTAAAAATCAAATCACAATTATCACACATTCAAATATTCAGATCTGCTCAAGCAATCACCCAAATTATATATCGCATCATGCCAAAAATGTAACGTATGATTTATGTTTTGCATATTTAGTTGTGGAACTCGCTTTGCTCCTGTGTTACTTTGTGCTGTTTCCACTTGTTTATTCCCTAGTGTAAAGTTGGTGATTTTTGTTTTCTCTCATACTTTTCCCTTGTCACTTATTTGTCATCAATGTTTATTCAAAGTACTTTCAATACAACATCACTTCCATTATCAATACCCGATCATACAGTAAGTCTTCTAGCTCAATGCTAACATACAATGGAAAATGCGATGGATGGGCTAAGAGAAATTAGCATCGCTATTGTGATAATTTTAAACAACTTCAGCATAAATGCCACACCGACACATACAAATAGAACTTTCAACAATACTCACAGCCATATAGTCTCTCTGTTGAAACAATTAGAACTGTTGTAGTTTAACTTTGCTGACGGTCTGCTTCATGAGATTATCTGCCACAACTCAACCCAGGTCACATTACAGTCACTGTCAAGCTAAGGCATGCACATTAGAAGGGGCAGCACAGTTAGTGGTGCAATATATTGCATGTGTAGCTTGTGCCTGGAAAAAGTTCATATTTAAAAAAAATAAAATAATAATAATTTAACTCAAATACCGGTAATATTGTATGATTAGTTGGCTTAACTTCATATCCCTTTCCAAAACTGTCAGTATGACTTGACAGTAAGACATGATTAAAATGATGTGGGGGGGGAAGAAAACAAAGAATGTGGCCCCATCTTGTGCTTCTCATTTAATTTACAAGGAACCACTGCACCCAAGCAAAAACAACCAATTGGAGACAGAAGGTGTGACTGACAAGGTGTCAAACACTTGCCGTGCACTCGTGGCTACTCATAGCGGGCACACCCCCACGGCCTCGCAAAAAATACAACTTCAAACCGATAACATTTAGCGTGACAGTAACACTCCATTCCGAATAAGGTGCTTTTCTAGGGTCAGTGCAAGGCCGAGGGGTTATGCGGTAAAAAGTGAATGAATGAATTCAATTATAAGATATCGGTCTCGGCGGCACGGTCATCGACTGGTTAGCACATCTGCCTTGCAGTTTTGAGGACCGGGGTTCAAATCCCGGCCCCGTCCTGTTCTCCCCTTGGCTGCGTGGGTTTTCTCCGGGCACTGCGGTTTCCTCCCACATCTCCAAAACATGCGTGATAGGTTGATTGGAAACTCTAAATTGCTCTTAGGTGTGAATGTGTGCGCGAATGGTTGTTTGTTTCTATGTGCCCTGCGATTGGCTGGCGACCAGTTCAGGGTGCACCCCGCCGCCTCACGCCCGAAGATTGCTGGGATGGGCTCCAGCGCACCCGCGACCCTTGTGAGGATAAAGCGGTACAGAAAATGGATGGATGCATGGATGGATATTGGTCTCTGAGTTGTGCTCTATATCTCTACAGGCAGCTCAGAAGCAGGCAAAGAACAGGAAAAAGGTCAGTTGTCTCTCATCTGTTTTTGTGGAAAATTGAAGTTTGTGTTGAAATGTCACATAGCTAATTCAGATTTTACAGTTGTCTCTTCATTTGAACTTGGCAATGTAAGTAAATGATTGACATATTTTCTCCTTTATTCTTTTATCGCTTCTTGTCTATGTTGATGTTTCTCTGCAGAGTCCTGACAGTGAGACTCCATGTACTGCTGAGGTGGATCTTTTCATGTCCACGCAAAGAATCAAAGTCCTCAATGCAGATACTCAGGTAGAGAAATAACCATGTTATTGTCGTACTCAGAAACTTTTAATAAGACATTTTACTGAACATTATCATGTACGTTTTTGTGGGCCAGGAGTCTTTAATGGATTTGCCGCTGAGGACCATCTCCTATATAGCCGACATTGGCAACATGGTGGTCTTGATGGCACGGGGGAAGATGGTCCGTTCCCGCAGTGCACAGGAAAACTTGGACCAGACAGCTGAGCAAACCACCATGTCCAATGATGACAGAAGGCTCTACAGGATGATCTGTCACGTCTTTGAGTCCGAAGATGTGAGTCATCGCTTTGCCATTTGGTGCCATCGTCACATGGGCTCTGTTCGCTACACTTTTAAATTTGAATTGTTTCGCTTTTCAAGATGATTTTATGGTAAAAGGAATAGATAACCATTTGTAGAATAGACACGCAGTCAATGACCACTTTTTGATAAACTACACTGTTAAGACATTTCCTAGGGTTTTTTGAGTAACTTACTGCATCACTGTTGCCCGTGACTTACTGCAAACTTGAATTCAACATAAGTTACTGTTTTACATTTTACAATTTACTTCATGATAACAAACTGGGGGGAAAAAAATACACATTACCTAGTTACATGCTTGTGGTTTTTGCAGGCTGGCAACAGACAAACTATTCACCACGACTCATTCTTATGCCGACAACACCGAAATAATGTCTCTTAAATAAGGTTGCTTCTACAAGTCTATTGCGTCATCGTCATTAATGTCCCCTGGTTCACGTTCCTCTATGTTGCTGCTTTCCTGTTTTTTTGTTCTCCTTTTAAGACCCCAATCATTTAAGATCTCAGCCGCAGTTGATGTTACTTCTCTGTAGTTACATTTTCTTTACCTCACAGAGGTGAAAAAAGTACGAACATATTTTCATCGAGGAGTAAACAAGTATGGGTTCATGTATTTAAATGTAGGCTGCTGAAAAATCGACTTACTGGTAAGTACAGTAAAGGCGTTTTACACTTGACCATAGCAGATAGAAGTACAATCACTGGCAAAGAAACTGCGGATTTTTTTCCTCAGGATGAAAATGTCCTCATCTTTTCTTCAGGCCCAGCTGATTGCTCAGTCCATTGGTCAGTCCTTCAGCGTGGCCTATCAGGAGTTCCTCAGGGCCAACGGCATCGACCCCGAGGATCTGAGTCAAAGGGAGTACAGCGACCTACTCAACACTCAGGACATGTACAACGACGACCTCATCCACTTCTCCAAGTCTGAGAACTGTAGAGATGTAAGTCCACCAGCAGGTGGCGGCAGAGTGCAGCGGTCTCTGACGCTCTCCTGGGTTCCTCAAACTTTTTCCGCTCACTGCATTAGGAAAGTCGTTTCCCATAACATCAATATACGAAAAATAATCAATAAGTGATCATGTCTGCTCACAACCTTTTGTCGGACAAGTCAAAATGTTGAAATGGATGCGATAGATACAATGGAATTTTGTTATTACTTGCTGCCAGTCAGCAAAGAAAATGAATACCAATATAAGGAAATAGTCCTTATTGGCAGCAAAATATATTATTCTGGTGTATTATTATTATTAAAATAATCATATTTTTGAATGACGAAAATTACTCCGTTTATGATGGAGTTCTGTTCCTGTGGTCGCAACGTAACTTTAATTTGTAAATCAGAACGCATCCTAGATTATCGCTAACCTACAGTAACACAGTAGTGAAGTCATAATTACATTAAATATTTGTATGAAAAACACTTCTATGCCATGAATGTAAAACAATCCGATTAAAAACAGTAGGCTATGTATGACGGTAACTGAGTGTGCATTTATTGTCTGCCTCGTCCAATTTAAATTGTAACCTGGAAATGTTGAACGTCTGGACCGTCATAAACCAAGGACTCACTGTATTGTTTCAAAAAAAAAAAAAAAAAGTGTTTGTGAAAGGAAATGCGTCCCAAACCTGGTCCATATTCATGCTATCACTTTGCAAGCTGTTGTTGCAAGCTTATTTCCTTGCCCTCAGGTTTACATAGAGAAGCAGAAGGGGGAGATTCTGGGTGTGGTGATAGTGGAATCAGGCTGGGGGTCCATCCTCCCCACCGTCATCATCGCCAGTATGATGCACGCCGGTCCCGCTGGGAAGTCCGGTCGACTCAACATCGGTGACCAGATCATGACCGTCAACGGCACCAGCCTAGTGGGTTTACCGCTCAGCACCTGCCAGAGCATCATCAAGGTACGGTGGCTAATTCCGATTTCTCGGACTCTTCGAATGTCCTTCTTTCTACTGGCTAAACTAACTCCGTTTTCCTTCAGGGACTAAAGTCTCAGTGCAGGATCAAGATGAACATTGTCCGGTGTCCTCCTGTTACCATGGTGCTCATTCGCAGGCCGGATCTCAGATATCAACTTGGCTTTAGTGTCCAGAACGGCATTGTGAGTATCTACGCAGAGAATAAATAACCTTTAGTGGCTGTCTTTTTTTTTTTTTTTTTTTTTTTTTTGTGTGTCCTGTTTGGCTTTTAGGTGAAGCAGAATTGAAGATGTGTATCCCTTTTATGCCAGACCAGTTTTACTGTGTCACAGTGGAGTGTTTAAGCTTCCGCTCTGGTTTCTTACTATTAGAATTGAAGCTTATTGAGAGTCAGAGAACAGAACAAAGTTTCTAGAGGGGAGAGAGAAACGAAGAGAAAAGACAAAGCACTAATTGTAAACAGGATGTAGTAAGTCATGACATTATCTACAACAATGAAACATTAGATATGAGTGTTGCATGAGGCTGCAGTGCTACACCCTGTCGTGACAAGGGTCGTGAACCCGGCTGTACAACTGAAGTGGGGTGGGAATGTAAATTATAAAAGTCTATTGGACGAGCGTATGAGTGAGGGGATACACAAGGGGGGGACCCAGGGCTGGTCCGCCTGCCCTACCTAAAATTGGCAACTCGAGTCAAGTCACGTAGACTTGAGTCCCCCACCTCTGCTTCCAAGTACCCCTTGTTTCATGGGTGCTTGTGCTTGTGTGTTGCGTTTGTGCGCAGATCTGCAGCCTCATGAGGGGAGGAATCGCAGAGAGGGGCGGCGTACGCGTTGGCCACCGCATCATTGAGATCAACGGTCAGAGCGTCGTGGCGACACCTCACGAGAGGATCGTTCAGATCCTCTCAAACGCCATGGGAGAGGTATGATGTGATCTGCATTCGGGTTTGGCCATATAGTCTATATTAACAGGTGCTGAGCATCTCATTTTAACGATTAAGAATATCGTAGGAAAGTTCATTTATTTCAGTAGTTCAATTTAAAAAGTGAAATTCATATATAGATTTATTGACACATACAATAATACTTTTCAGAAGGTCAATTCCCATCTCATTTCTATATTGTTAGGGTTATGCAATGCTCTGAAACCTTGAGATTGTAAATTTTGGGTTTTCGTTAGCGTTAAGCTATAATTACCAAAATACCACACAAGCAAACAATTGTTTTCAGGAAAAGGGGTGTCAAACTCATTTTTGTCTCAGGCCACATTGTGGTTATAATTTCCCTCAGAGGGCCGTTAGAACAGTGAAATGTTCAATCACCAAATCATGTTATCACCATTATACAACAAATTGAGGGATAACTCGTTTTGAAATCAGAAGACAAGGATAATAGTTTGTTCAAGTATTGTTTAAATTACTGTACAAGAAGGGTTTGGTAACAGAAAAATGCAGTATCTCAACATTATTGTTTATTATTATGACAATTTGGCATTTGGGTACAGATTTTAGCAAAAATCACGGAGGTTGACGAGCATAATTTGCTTTGGCGGGCCACATAAAATGATGTGGCGGGCCGCATCTGGTCCTCAGGCCTTGAGTTTGACACCTATGCCCTAGGCTAATGACTTCTCCGAGTGCTAATTCGGAAGTCAGTCGAGCTAGAGTCCAATCAATGTGACAAGATTGGATGTTGGTTGAAAAAAAAAAAAAACACTAGACACTAAACACTCGAGAAAAAAAAATTGCATTGCCTGATGTGAACCATGCCCAGCATAATTAAAAATTATTAACTTGGAAAGGGCAACAAAAGTATCACTGAAATCTCTGATAGTCAATAAATGGAGAACGTTCAGCACTATTACTGCTCTCCCTACGAGTGTGAAGAGCCCTGATCTCAACCCGATTGAGATGTTGTGGCGTGATCTTAAGAGAGCGATTAACGATACACACCCCAATAATATTGCTTAACTGAAGCAGTTTTGCAAAGAGGAATGGTCCAAAATTCCTTCTGACGGTTGTGCAGGTTGCACAACATTGTGAAAATGACACAGTGTATAAAAAGCCAGTTGAACATTTATTCGATATCCTACTAGTGTGCTGAATTGTTTGATTGTACTACAATCTTTGTCCTCACTAGTGAGACAATTCAATGTACTAATGGAGCAACTATGTCTTACTAATTATGTTTTTCGACTACTTTATGACATTTCTGTGCACTAGTATAGTGCACTAGTGCTGCACAACTGTGAAATATTTGACATACTGTATCTGTGTGCTATAGCAGTGATTCTCAAAGTGAGGTACAAGTAAAAGTACCACTAGTGGTAAATGGGCTCCCTCTAGTGTTACACAACAGAATCACTGCTTGAATACAGGTCAGTTGTATTGAATGTTCAACACATTTATGTTCAACACAGTGCCCTGCAATTGGCTGGCGACCAGTTCAGGGTGTACCCCGCGTCTCGCCCGCAGCTCACTGGGGTAGGCTCCAGCATACGGGAAAAGGAATAAATGAATGGCTGTTCAACACATTTGCATTTAACCTTTAAGAACTTAAAAAAAAAAAAAAAAAAAAAAAAAAAAACACAAACATTTATTGATTGAACTCATTTTTAATTTCACTTTTATGTGCAAAAGATTTTAATTGAATAATTATTTATGTGCATTTTTTTTTCATTTTCTTGAGTTTCATTACAGTGCTACTGTCCAAACTGTGCATAATTTTTCAATGGCTTACAATAATATTAAATACACGTTTTAGGAAGGAAACCTCTCCCTTGTTTTTTGATGAACACTTAGGCCTACTATTCCACTGTATTTTGCCATGATGGTGGTACTTAAGAGAGGAAAAAGTATCTTTAGGTGATATCTAGTGTACACATTTTTGGGAGAATCACTGTACTATAGTACTACTAGTGAAGTGCTAGGTGTTTACTGGAACTGTATGGCACTAGTGGTACTAGTAGCAAACAGTTAACTCGTGTAGTTTTGCCTCACTAGTAACATGTACTTGTTGTACTACTGTGCAGAAACATCATACAGTAGTGGAATAAACGTTACTATCAGGGGTTCTACCAGTGCCCTGGCTCAATTGTCTCATTACTGAGGACAAAGAGCATACTAGTACATGGATAATTCAGTGCAGTAGTATAGATATTTAATAAATTCTCAAGCAGATTTTCATACATATACTGTATACTACTAGTTAGTAAGATAAAAGATAAAGGAAAAAAAAAGGTCACGTCAGCACATGTGACGTCGTCCCGCCACAGTTGAAGTTATTATACTGTCCTAAGTTCAAGTTGAACGTGTCGAGAGAAAATAAAATGTTTCCCGTCTCGGTTCTAGATCCACATGAAGACGATGCCTGCTGCCATGTACCGCCTGCTTACTGCACAGGAGCAACCCGTCTACATCTGATAACACCTTCAGCACACCCTTTTTCTGTCTGTTCATCCAGCTTTCACTCTTCCACTGCAACCTGTTTGACATCACGCTAATTGCCTTAATGTGTACAGTGCACAGCAACGTAGACATCAACAGCGTAACAAGTGTTTTTATTTTTGTTTACTTTCATTTGAGCCACGTGCTCCTGTGATGTGGTATACAGTATGTTAGACCAAAGATAAATTGATGGTCTTATTGTGCATATTTAGGTGGCAAACAGAGTAAATGTTATTTTTGGTCAAATAGCTGTAATATCTGAATGTACACTACATACTGTTGGACCTAATTATTGCCAGGGCAACCCAAATGTTAAACAAGCGAAGCAAAGCATGTTCATGTCTGCTAATAAACTGAAGGCAATCACCAACGCCATCTGGCTTGTTGTAGTCTCTATTTTTAGATTTTAAGACATTTTAATTCAGTCAATTTGACTCTGTAAGTTTTATGAAAGTAGATTTATGCTACTAACAAATAAATTGTCCAACATTACAAACTCCTCTAGTAACACAAATGAAACACCTTCACATAGATTTCATGTAAAAAAAAAATATATATATTTATTTGTAATCCCCCAGTCAACAACACTAACTAAAAAAAAAAAAGACATACATTTAAATCATGATTGTCTTCACCTCATACCATTGATTGATTTGACTTTAGAGAATATACTTTATAAAAACTATATAATCGTCTGTGGTTGCAAGAAGCTTGAAAAGACAATATAAATCTTGTCCCCAGAAATCCAACCCAAATGTTTCTTTTGACTCCAATGGTCAAACCCGTTTCAGCATACAGTAATTGATCCACTGGCACCAGAAAGAAAATGTTTTCATCATGCTTTGCAACTTGAACTTTGTTAACCTACAAGCTATATGTATTTAAGTCTCACCCATGTTTTTATTGTCTTTGGTGAAGGGACACATGCTTACATGAAAAACCAAAAGGGAGGTTATCTCACCCTACTCAGATTGTTGATCATTTTTGAAATTTCTGATGTTCAGTCTGCAGTCACTTCATAATTTATTACTTTTCAAACATCATTTTAAGACAAGGCACTTGAACATGTGCTATTTTCCCAGTAGACCGTGTTCTCCAATATTATGTTGAGTAGAGGTACACAAGAAATCACATGACTGACCTTATTTTCTAACCATGTGGATGAGCACTGCTTTTCATGGTAGCATTGAAACAGACTAAAGACAATAGCTCTGTTTTTACAGTACTAAGCAATTCAAACACCTAATATCTGTAACTTTGATTTCATACAATATACTGTAGACATTTAAACAAACAAACCCCCCCCAAAAAAAAAAAAAAAGAGAGAAAAGGCATTTGCAAGCACACGAGATGAGGAAACACTATTTCTTGTCAATTATTTTACAAAACCGGACACTTGACTGTTAACTTTTACATGAGTAACAATAAACTAATATCCACAAATAGAGAAGCAATGAATAATAAAGGACTGGTGAAAAGATGACGTGATGATGTCTGAACCTGCCATTTCCCAGGAAGTGCACACCACAAGATCACAGAGATTGAGGTGAAGCTGTGTCGGTCAGCCAGTGCGTTTCATCACAGAGACGATAAAAGCAGTGTGGAATCATGACGTTATTTGCACTACAACTCGGTGTCCTTGTATTTCTGGGGGTTGTAGTACCCTCTCTTGTTGTGGTCGGCCAGCTGCCTGCGGTACTCCGTCTCATCTTCTTCTTGAGCTCTGCTCTCATTGTACTGCTGCCTGGACGGAGTCTGTGGCTCCGGATTGGAGCTGGAACTGATCAACGCACAAACACACGCAGTGAGTGAGGAAGCTTCATCAGACAAACAGAGGCTGCTTATTTCTGACAACGGGCCGACGCTCTCACCCTATTGGCTGAGGACGGTTGAGATTGGGTTTGGGCAGTTTGACTGGGATTGCATAGATGTCCGGGTGCTTCTGGGCGATTTCCAACTGCGGGGAGAGAGGAACAAGGTCCAGATACGTCAGAACGACTTTAAGAAAAACAAAAAAAAAACAAAAAAAAAAACAACAACAACTAAAAAATACAACCCTAAGATGTGTTCCATCTGCCTGGAGTCATGGAGTTTACAAGAGTCTTGTCACAGATTTTTACTGCGATATCAAGATTTAACAAGCCTTCTATTGGGTGATTACTGATCAATATTTCTCAAACCCAAATGACGCAGTGAGTAGCTTCTCGTTTAGCTTTAAGAGTACCAGCACAACTGTATTTTCCCTACAATCTGCACTACCACGGAATGGTACTGCTATGTAGGCTGAAGCTACACAAACTGCTGTTTGATTGGTTTGTTGACAAGCAACTGCAGTGTTTCCATGGGAATTAATTGAAAGGAAGACAAATACCTCATAAAAAATACAGTAGATTATATTAAAGAGGACTCAAAGCTGTTCGCATCTTCTCTTCTTTGTTGAAGTTACATTTAGTTTGCACACCGTTGTTCTGTTATGATGTCACATTTACTCGAACTACACAATATATGCATGCTTAAAAGGAAACGACGCAACACCTTTTGAGGGTTAATTTGATTTAACTGTAACTCATGTTGACTAAAGGTGAACACAAAAAGTGGTTAGACACACATGGAAAATAATGTGACAATCTTTGAATGAACGGCAGACTGTGGAATTAAGGATAATCTCTTTATTTTGGAAAAACAAATTTAAGACTATTTGAACATATTGTCATCCCTCCTACAAGTGCCCAATACCAATTCAATACCGCTATCCATTTTCTGTCGTCCAATTTAATTCCGCTATCCATTTTCTGTCGTCCAGACTCCCGTTCCAAGTGTGTTTCAAGCGACACATTCAATATGATTGTGTACAATCAATGAAAACATGAAACAACCTGAATTTGCAGACAGCCATAATACACATACATAACTCCATACGCATCAACACTGGGCAGTGACAACATGGAAGTAAATGACAATAAACCATACAAATATTAAACGTTACATACTCGAGCATTCTCCGCCTCCTGCAGTTCGAGGACCCTCTGAGCCCGGGCCAGGTGGTCCATCTTCTCAAAAGCTTTAATCTTTGGAGAAACAAAATATTGACATGAGCCCTTTTTCTACAGTGTGTCACATCTATGTAATGATACCCATGTAAATCTCACAGGGAGATGAAACATTGATTTTAAAAGAGGATTGGTGGAATGAAAAAAACAAAAACAAAAAAAACAACAACATGAAAGTCACAAATGCTTCATGTGGAATTTGTGGGTGAGCACAGACATTCAATTACCTGATCCCCCATTTGCTGTGGCACATAAGAAGCCATGAAAGTGGTCGGAGAAAACAGTGGAATAAAGAGGCATCAACATAAGCAAGCAAGCAGCAAACACAATTAGACAAAGCAAAGGCCTTCACAAATTGGACTAGTCAGTAACATCTGCAGAATATTCATGCAGGTCTAAAAATAGATATGACTGAAACTACGTGAGTAATAACAACCTTGCCCAGGAAGGATTTGTTGGCAGGGTCCTCCTCCTTCTTCTCTGAGGTCTGCTCGTCCGCCATCTGGCTATGGCGGGCGATGGTGGGCTTCAGGGCCACCGGAGGGGGCAGCGGCTTGTTCCCGCCCACTGCATCGCTGCTGATGGTGCTGCTGGAGTGTGAGTCATAGCTGCGTGATGAGTCGGTCCGAGTCTGAGCACGCACCTGCCGCAGAACACAACCAGTCAGGTTGTCTCAAACCTTCGAGTTCTGCTGAGAAACGTGATGCGCTGATTTGTGTTTGGGATGGACATTTCCTTAAATGATCATTGTGAACATTAATTGATGAAAAAAAAACACAATTTATACTCAATGATCAAATTAGGTCAGCATGGTAGACTAGAGGTTATCAAGTCTCCTCATTGTTACACCAGGCGTCCTCCTACATTCCAAAAACAACCCTGTTAGGTTCACTGATGATTCAATTGTTCAGAGGTGCGAATGGTTATTTGTCATGCGCCCTGTGATTGGCTCGGACAAGTCCGGGGTGCGACCCGCCTCTAACCCAGGACCCGAATGAGAAAAAGTGGTTTAGAAAACTGATGGAAGGACGAGTGATTTATAATTGTTTTTTTTTTTTATATTTATACAAACACACCACTCACAAAAAGTTAGTGATACGATAATCCCTTGCTATATCTTGGTTCACTTATTACGGACTCAGTGCGTCGCTTTTTTATTTATGATCAGTATAGTGCAGTTACTCACCTCCACATCTTGGTTCAGTTAGTATCGTTGGCTATTTGACTATGATGTGGCAGCAAATATGCTCTTTTACTTTACTGAATATTCTCGACGTGTGTGTGTGAATATCTTGAAAACTGTTGTTACGTTTGTCTCAAAAATAAATGCGCGTGCCCGCTGATCCACAAACACACCAACAATATTTATAAATGAAAATTCATGATAAATGCACACGCAAAATTAAAAAACAGGTGTAAATCGCGGATATATTTGTGGATCTGAAAAAAAACAAGTAAATCGCGGATATTTTTTGCGGATTTGAAAAACGTGCACACCATGGATATATTTGCGGATCTGAAAAATGTGTAAATAATTTGGAGACAAATCTCTCCCCATGGGCCACTCCTAGGAAGAGAACCAACAGTGTTGCACTTTTTAGAGATACAAGTCAACAATTCTTAGTCGTAGGTCTTCTGTGCGCACTTTTGAGAGAGGCATGGTACACTTCAGGAAATGCTTCTGACAAGAGAAAGTTCTAACCTGGTGTGTGTTTTCTAGTGGCCAGAGCAGCTTTAAGCCACACCTCCATGCTTGTCTCATTGACTGAATTCCAGTTTGGCTCACACCTGACTCTGATTAGCTTTTGGAGAATCTGTAGCCTCGAGGTTCTCTTACCTTTTCCTCCCTATCCTGTGAATGTTTACATGTTATTTTCAATCAAAATATGAAAACATAATTCTTTATGTGGTATTAGCAGGCATAAGCATAGTCACACATTTTAAAACCAATTGCAATACACTCCAAAGGGTTCACATACTTTTTCCTCACACTATTCTGCAGTTCTTTGTCGTAGATCACACTTCTGTAGTATTAGTTTATGTGCGGCTCAAGGGAGACAAATCTGACTGTGAATGGAGTCGATGAATGACTTTGTAAAAATCAGTGTGGGTACACTCAAAGTAGGTGAGAAAGACTTATTTCAGCACATGTAAAGGCACTGTGCTCTCTCACCTTCGGAGGTTCAGGGACAAAAGCAGGGGGAGGACTGGGCTCTCTATTTAGCTTCTCTCTGCTGCCTGACCTTCTCTGACGAGTCCGGGGTTCAGGGTGGGGCTTCTACACACACAGACATGCAAACACACACACACACACACACGATACAGGAGGGTTGACAGGGATGCGCTGTACATTAGTGCACTATATTTTAAGGGTGTTCGGTTTGTACTCCGCTCACCTCGTCAGGCATCACAGGTTCGGATGACCGACTGATGGCTGACACAGGCTGGGGCTCATCCATTGGTTCGTCCAGCTCATTGTCGGTGTAAGCCCCACCCTCATCGGCTGTGTCGTCGTAGTCACTGGTCATACGGCTGTCCATGCTGAGGTAGTCTGTGCTCATCGCTGACAAGTAGGACATTCGGTCGTCATGGAGATCAAGATCCTCCTCTGAACCATCTAACTGTGGAGAAGAAAGGAAATACCGTAAACCCCCCATATTCGCGGTTCGGCGTTCGTAAATTCTCCTTTTTTGTAGATTTGTTTTTGGAACCTATTCTCAGTTATTTGCAGAAAAAAAAAAAAAAACAGCGACTAGGTGAAAACCTAGTCGCTGTTTTTGTGCTTAAGTATTACTATGGGCCCGCGACCCTTGTGAGGATAAAGCGGTACAGAAAATGGATGGATGGAGTATTACTTTGGTGCCTTTTTGTTGTCAAGCTACTATGTTGAGGAGTTTCATCTCGACAAAAGTAGGGTTTTTATGCCTAAAAGCATTTATAAACCTTTTTGGGCTGGGCAGATTTTTGCTGTTTGTGGCAGAGCTCGGTCCCTAGCTCTCGTGAACAGCGAGGATACACTGTCATTATATAATACAAACATCATGTAACATTTTGGCAGGGAGTGATGGTACTTTCGTGTGTGTGTATATTTGCGGTACATCCGAAAGCAACGATTTGTTTGGTCTCCTCATGTTAGCCGTATTCGCTGAGCTGTCGCCTGTTCTGTGCACCGTAGAATAAAAACTGCTCTCTGAGAACACCGTAGATGCATACAGTGTACCAAATTCCTGCACAGTGGCTAGAAGATTTTCCCTCATAACATATTTTGTACTCTTAAATTGGGAGACGCTCAGAACGGCTAATCTGAGATAGCGGTTAATGTTCATACTGTACATCTGAACACTTGTTTAAAAAAAAAAATAATTAAAAAAAAAAAATGGTTACTGGCCTTATAATAGAGCAAAAATATTAAAACGTTTTTGTGAATGTTGATTTACTTGTGATGTATTGTTCATGTGCACAGATTACATTATTTTAACATTATATTAAACAAAATCAATTTTCATTGTACACCAATATCATCTTATCAAAATGATACAATTTTCATAAAGATATAAAATACATTTTGAACATAATGAAGCTCAGCCAATTGGTGTGGGCCATGACAACCGTTACAGTTTCTCATGTGCACCCTTATTCTCTAAACCTTGCTTTAGTGTCACCACACAATGCAACAAGAAAGGAAATACTGCTGCATGCGACTGTTGGTTGGGAAAAATGCTGTTGGACTCACCTTGCCCTCAGACACCCACACAGCTCTGTCTTGCTGTTCCCGAATTGAATCTTTCACGCTGCCATACCATGCATCGTTGGCCGAGTTGAGGTCGATGGTGTCTGAATGGGAATTAAAAGGAACACAATATAGTACATTTTGATCTGAGAACCTCAATGTCAGTAAGGGTAGAACTTAACAAATGAATTGAATGGTTAAATGGCTTTTACCGTTTGGAGATGACGTATCCATCTGTGTTTGTTTAATAGCGAGTCGTATTTACCCCAAAACTAGCTCGACGAGTTAATTTTTTTTAATTTTACTTCCTAGATTACATTTACTATAATCCCTCAACGGGGAACTCAAGTAAAACTCTGCTGTATATATATTGTATGTTAACACCACAAAGAAAACCAGATGCTGCACCTCTTGAGCTAGTGTTTGGGGTGTCGGTGCTTTGCTCAAGGGGCACCTCGACAGTAGTCAAAGAGCAGACTAACACCTCCCCCATCTAACTTTGCGTCGTCTTATTTTGCTATTTCTGATGAGCAAATATGGAACGTGGTGAGGTTAATCCAACCAATGCAAACTAGTCATAATATATTTTCTTAGAGTGTACAAGTGTTCCTTATGTTGGTGAGTGGACTTGCTCCTTCTTGGCAGTGCGTCTTGTGTTTTAGCATGAAAGCACAAGTATATAGCCAAGTTGAGGATTTACAGTGCCACAGCTCTCAATTGAAAATACTATAACATCGGAACAACCTCTCAGTGATGAAACATACCAGTGAAAAGGTGCGAGCAGGTCTTTCTCAGCTTAACGGCCTGCTCATAGAGTTTGCGTGCACTGCGGGTGGATCCAGGCAGAAGGCGGTTCCTCATGGTCTTGACTCCCTGCTTGCTGTCTGGATTCAGGAAGATGACGATGGGATACCACTGGGTGTAATTCAAGGTGTCAACAGCTTTGGGAGTAACATCCAGGAGCGCGTGAGTGTCCTTAGTGAAAAAAGGTCCAGTGTCACACGGTGGATCAATATTATGAAGTTGCAATTTCTGGAATACCACACCTGTTCGATAATTTGTCGAATTGTGTTCAGTCTCACAACTCCGGCTGATTTCTCACTGCCTGCATCCTTTGGCTCGGTTTCTTTAACATGAAAGATTACAGTATTCAAAGAGCAGAATGGGGTGCCCTGATGTTGTTAGTAGTAGAATACTATTCCTTAAAACTGAGATACACAATATCTACCGTCATCCTAATATACGAAACATAAACACTTACTAGCAACGATGAACTCGTCAGGCATGTCATTGGCCAGTTTTTCATTCACAGCATCAGAAATGGGCCCAAATATGACCACGGGTCTCTTGAAGCCAGCTGAAAACAAACAGTCCTCGGTCAAAGGCATTCAATAAATCCACCAGCAAGCAACAACATTCGTCTAGTTTAGACTGAGGCCAGTGTAAGGGAACCTTCACGCAGGACAACTTTCTCATAGGCTGGGAATCTTGTGGCAACTGGTGCTGCACTCAGATCCTCTCGACTCTTGCGAAGATCTTTTTTCTTAGCTGCTCGTTGCCCTCGAAGCCTCCAGAAGTCCCCTCTGTCATTACCTGATGCAGCTCGTGCAGCATTCTGGACGTTAGCCATTTGCTCTGCTCTGTGAGGCAAAACAGAAGTGCTTTAGGCGCTTTCATTTTTAACAACCAATGTTTCATCTTTCCAGCTCACATGAAAACAAATTGCACTGCAACCTCATTTGCAGGCAGCTGCTCCAAAGAGAATGCAAGAGCACAATTTTTGCCAGTGTCCACAAGACTATACAGACCTGCTTTTATTGGGAATGATGCCCTTCTCCAGCAACTGGTTTTCTTTGTTTGTACGGACTGCCAGCCAGTTGCCCAGCTTGCCATCATACAGTGTGTCAGTAACTTTGAAAATTTCTCCTCTGGTGAAAGGAAGGCTCTGAGGAGCCTCTCTCTCATACTCAAAGTGGCTCCTGATGAAGAATGAGTCACCTCTGCCAGATGCTAAAATGTCTTTGTAAACTGAAAGAAAGAAACAAAAAAAAAAAAAAAAAAAAAAAAAAAAAAAAAAAAAAAAAAAAATCGAGAGAATGTTGTAATTTTGGGACTCATTCATCAATGACAAAGGTATAAAATTCATCAACCTAAATTTCCATTCAATAAATCATAGTTCAAAACGTGATTCTTGGCCAACCGTTCCTCAATAATTATCTGGTATTTTCTTTCATTGCGATGCACATTGCTGTACTTAAAGTTAATGTGCAAAATGTAAACTATTCATGTGCATTACAATTTTAAAGAAACTTAATCATTAGTGCAGCTTCATGTCCTCTCTCCTTAGAGTTAAGAACTTAAGAGCTCCTGTGGCAGCAAATTAAGATATACAGTATTTGACACACTCATACGATACCTTCTGGTTTGCTCTGTGCAAGAATGGTCATATCTTCTCCTTTGGGAATCTCCAGGAGATAAAGGACTGCATCCTCACGCACCATACCCCTAAAGTCCACGTTGTTCACCTGAGACATAAATAGCAAGCTTATGAACTGCTATTAACACACTGATTTATGATGCAATTCACATATTATGATCTTAAAAATGAAGCAAAAAGGCTAAAAAAGGTATTGTAAATTTGACACACCACAGAGAAGAGTATTGGACAATGAATGAATTATAAAATAAATAAATAAATTGCAAGCATGTGAACTCAGGCTTCCAAATGGTCAAGATTTGAAACATTCTTTCAGTTTTTAGACGCTGTGGGGATGTCGCTGAATGCTCTGAAAACCCCGCCTAACCATAACTTCCAGCTGTCAATCAAACACGTGCCTTCTGTCACGGCACACTAATCGCATTGCACACGCTCTCACGGGCAGTTGAGAAGCAGCCTCTGAGTCCCAGTGTAATGCCAGCAGCGCAATCCCCACTGGTCCCCCTGGAATATTTTCTTCCCCTCCTCCTCGCCCCACGACATGCAACTGGCAATTGTGTGGCTGAGGACCCGAATGAAGTTGCGCCGGACCTCTGGTGGCTACTCTAGCCACTGTCGGGCTGGCAGGGGGCCACGGGGCGGAGGATCACATCCGGTTTGTCGCTGCCACGTTACGCAACGTATGTGGGGCCAGACGTAGAAACAGTGTAGTTCAAATAACACAAAACACATTATACTTCAGGGAAGTACTTTTTTATACTTTTTTTTTCCTAGTTGTGGGCATAATTTGATGGCTAAACGCATGCTATACTGGTAGAACTGGGTCAATTATTATATATATTTATTATTATACAATTTACAATTCCGCTGTATGGCCCGGTGACATCAGCGCGACCCCATTTTAGCCTCGCGCAAAAACTCTGGACAACTGAGATGGTGAAAAACAGTTTTAGGCTATATCTCAACACTTGAATACTATATTGTTCTCAGTCTTTGCACTTTTTCAAAACTTATATTCATACTTATTCCATGTATTTAGAAATAAAACTTGTCAATCTTTAATTGTAATCTCGCCTTTCACCATTTCAACAATGCATTATAATATTGGTTCTTACATAATGACCACTTATTTCTGATTTTTTTTTTAATTACCAAAGTCAAGAGTATTACCCTACTGTGTCTCCTATTGATGTTTTGAATCTCACCTTCACCAGCTGATCCCCAGTGCGAAGACCTTCTTGTTCAGCTGCACTATCTTCCTGAACCCCCGCAATAAAGATGCCAACATCATTCCCTCCTGCAAGCCTCATACCAACGCTGTCACCTTTCTGAAAACGGACCATCAATGTATTTGGCCTAGAAGATGGAAACGAAAAAATCTTCAGTTTCTTATCAAATACCAAATCTAGATTATATGTGACCATTAAAATAGTAGTCACTTAAATACCAAGAATATCTGATATACTACTGACCCATATACTTCTTGGTCCTCTATGGTTGGCTTTAGTGGCACTTTAGGAGGAGCGTGAACCTTGGGGCCAACTGTGATCGCTTTTAGTGCAAAAGTACAACAAATAGCACGTGAATACTTCACATGAATAATGTGCATAACTTAATATTTAGAATATTGGGCAGCAGAAAAGTTTACTTGGTGGAGTTTGTGGCCGTGGCTCCTCCCTCTCAGCAGGCAATGGGGGCGTGGCTTCCACAGCTCGGTCAAGCCCTTTGAATGGGGTTGGCATGGCACCCATTTTAGCCAGCCTATTAGGAGGGTCCTCTCTAGTAACAAAGGAAATTCTAATTAGTGGCCATCCTGGTCTACAGGATGAAGATTTTGGCCAGCCCACATTTCGGTCGAAAATGACATTGCAGCCCAAAGGCCTCTTTATACTCCCGCGGCCGACAACGCCTGCATTGCATCACGTGACCGACAAATTGGCCCGCGCTTCCCCTCTGCGTAGCTTGACGTGCACACGGCAAAAATTGTTGCTGCGCGTAGAACGCTGCGAAGATAATCTGTCATGATTGGTCCGTTTTATTCACTTGCTGTGATGACGTACTTAGTGTGCCCCTTGATTCTACATACCATCTACGCCGCCGCCTTCTCGATCGATTTTGCAGCATAATTTAACATATCATCTGGTCATCTAGGTCCATTTGTTCTAGCAGACTTTGTTCCACGGTCGCCATTGTTGATGCTTGCTGTTGTTCCTTGTTACGGAAAGGAAAGTAAAAACGGCTGCCCGAAATGGCCAAAAAAATGCAGTGGAAACTCCACCCTGTGGTGTCCTAGCCAATACCAGCCGTAGCGACACCCCCGACTTGGAGGAGAACTGCAGCATACTTTCAAAACAGCGTGCGTGGGTTGCGCTAGAGTATAAAGGCAAACTGCGTGCGGGATAGCCGTAGTGACATCAGCGCGGTCACCGTCCGCGATTACAAAGAAATCTTAAAACCTCAGCAACGGAAGACGAGGACATTTCCTCATTAAACCACTACGTGTTCTGTGGTGGAATTGTCACCTATATTGAAAGTCTGGATTTTTTGGGGGGTCAATAATGGGAGAAATTAGATTAGATACTTTTGAGTAGGCTTGTTTTATTAAAATCGATCGCTATAATGCATCATTGCAGAAGGAAGGCAGCGCATGACTAAATGGGTTCACATTCATTTCCGCCTATACACACGGGTTTTGTCAGCTCAATGTTGTATTGATTGCAGGGCTCACCTTTGAAAAAGAGTTTGAGAAGATTGTGTGACACAGGCATTAGCTTTTAAAGACTTTTTGTATGGTGGTGGCATCGTGTGACTGCAGCGGACTTTCATTGGCACACCTGGTTGGCGCTGCGTTTATACCATTTTAATCAATGACAGTGTAATAAAGTGGCATTTTCTTCGCATATTAAATTAGCGATTGAACATAATTTTGGGGTGCTGTTGTGTTGATGTGAGTGTGCAACGGTATATGATCATAATATAAGATACAATACAAACTGGAACAAAACTAACTGTGCTTAGGAACTCAAGCAAGAGGTTTTTTTTTGTAATTATTAATTATTTATTTTTAAATTTCCAAAACAGTTGTAATTTAGGAGGTGGGGGAATTCCACCCAACAGCGAGGAGATACAAAAATTTTTTAAATACTGCCACATTTTAGTATTTCTTTGTCCAGATGCAGCGAATTTGATCTCCAGTTCTGTTGCTGACGTCCCATCAAGACATGGAGGTATATTGATTTTGGTGATGAAAAAGGGGAGTTTCCAGAACAATAAGATATTTACCGATTGCTCTAAAAGTGATCAATATTACTGGAAATAACTGCCAGTTTCATTTTCTTGAGAAAAAAGTACATAAAGATAACTTGTTAAGAGAAATATAGGCCATCTTGACATAATAGGTCCCTTAATGTAATCCTACATTATCTTAATTTTGTGCTGTATCAGCGCGCTGGTACAAAACACGAGCCACATTTCTTTTGACACTGATCATCTAAGGATTCATACCAATCCCTTAAATTCTTTATTTAGAATGAGTTTCGTAAAAGAGAAAGGTTATAATATTTCCCAAAGGCAGACTTTTTTGGTAGCGCTCTTATGGAGTATGTCTTAGCTGTAGTTGCCAAGTCTTGATTCTTTAAAGGAAACCAAATCCTTTGACAGTGACATACCTTGGCTTCTCTCGCAGCCTTTCATTGGAGGAGTGGGAAGAAAGGTCTGAATGATGGCCCCGTCTTTCATCTTGTGGAGAGTAGGAGCGATATGACTCTATCTCGGATATATCTGCAACACACACATACATACACAACTTGAAAACCCCGAGTGCGAACCGGATTTTGAGACCCTTATTTCTGCTAAAATAGTTATTCTGTTGTCATCATGCTTTGATGACAAGAAACTGAAAAAAAAATCCCTTTGTATTTATTTGATTACATAACTTGGCCCAGAAGACAAAAATAAAACATACTGGTTCAAAACTGAATGCGTGAATTGTGCATGCAATATAAAAGTGCTTAATCGCCAGAAAAAATTCATCACAAAATATATATATATTTATATGTATAAATCTGACTTCATTCCAGAGCAGATCAACAGAGGTGGACAGCAATACTTTTAGTAGATGAACTTAAAGTGCTTTATGTTTTTATCATATAAAAATCTGTACACCCCCCCCCCAATAAACCCCAATTGATTTTCAAAGCAAGGAGCCACATGGCCGGCCGGTATGGTGTGAAACCTCACATGATGAAATTCTGTCATTTCCCATAGCAGGATTATGGTGGTGGATTAGTTCACCCTGCCAAAGGCGGGTGACAACCTTCACATCCACACAAACACACACTCCCAAAAACAGACAAAGTGGGTCACAGGGCCTCTGGCTATTCCACCCTCCCTGCAGATGTTTGGTGAGCAAAAACACCCATTCACACCACTTATCTAGATTGGACTGGACCAATCACAGCACAAGTTTAGGTCACGTGACATTTAAACTAGGTATAAGAGAGAATTCTCTGAAGGTGGAGATAAAATGAGACTTGCTTAGCTCCCTGGGTTAGCTCTTTGTGTCATAGCGTTCTGTTTTGTGAAAACTGTGAAGGTAAAGAATACTATAAACTGATGTGAAAGAAACTTTTATTTAATATTGGAAAACAGGATTATGGACAAATACAAAACAACAACAGATCCAACATTTCTACATTTAATTCTCATGTTGTCGATACATTGGGGGTTTATACATGAGGACGGCTGCCATGTTCATTTTACACCGGATAGGACCTGCTGCTTTTCAGTTTCAAGTATCTCTCACCATCAAGTTCTGAGTCGCTGTCAACCATCGGGGGGACTCTGATCAGCACTTGCTGCCTGTCTCTCTGGACCACCAGCTGCAGCTTCCCACGAGATTTCTCGATCAGCTTCCCTGCGTCGCTGAGCGACAGGTTTTCAGTTGCTGTTCCATTGATCTGACATTGGAGATGAGATGCACACATGGGTATTACATCATTGAGGAGCAATGTAAACAGTAGATAAAAGTTCCTTTTTAAGGATGAAACAGTTTACAAAAAGTGAGAAGATTTTTAGCATTTCAAATTTTAATGATTGCTAGAGTGGTGGAGTGCCACCTCCCAGAGAATGCCGCCCTGGGCGGCTGCCCATATCGCCCATATCAGAAAGCGCGCCTGAACATCTGAAAGGCAGGTGCAAACCGCACCGCTATGCGTAATCATGAAAGGCGGCGCACATTTCGTTGTGTCTGGGAAATTTCAGTGAACTGTAACAGTTGTCTGATACTGGCCTCTCCCACAGAATTTTTTCAGGTGTCTTGTCCCAGGTCTTAAATGCAATGTTACGCAGGATGGGCACTCGGGACAAGTTAAACCAAACAAAACGTTGCCTGCTTCAACAAAATAATCAGAGCAATGGATTTATTTTCTGTAACTCAGAAATGTTCTTGTTTGCATTCCATTAAAGCTTCCACTTCCATCACTTCAAATTTCCTTTTGCGCTTGTGTGTGTTCTGAGATATTCTAGCTGAAAACTATCAGTGCTGCCTAAAGCAGAAAACCCTCTTTTAAAAACTTTGGTCTCCACCACATTCACAGCTGTTGCCACCGGCGTACACAATCTGTTACAGTGAGTGACCAAGCAATTTAGCACCAGCAATTTGGGCTCTTAATAAATCAGGCGCACGGTGTTGCCAAATAAGCAACTTTGTCACTACATTTAGCAAGTATTTAAAAAGGGACTAGAGATATACTGTATCTATTAGAAGTTTTTCTCTTGTTAGCTCAGAGTGGGAGGTGTTCACGCAGACTGTCACACTGAACCACACTTAAAACACATTCAGTGCCATTGACGGCTTTAGAAGTCAAATATCCATGTTAACTGGGAAGGCTGGCAGTGAATGAGTTCAGCAAATCTACCGCTCCTGATTTGACTGCCGCCCAAATGCAGCTTGAAGAAAGAAAACCTAAGCATTTTGACATTGGAGAAAGGCTTAGGCACCTTGAGAATGATGTCTCCTTCTTGTAGGTTTCCATCTCTGCTGGCAAGTCCTGTGCTGGTCATCTCTTTGATAAAGAGCTGACTGCCCAGACGAAGGCCATACTCTGGAACACAAAATAAGTATCTCTGAGTTTGTTGCTGATACAGTAATACTGCATATTGGGAAAAATAAATCATATTTCCTCAAATTGACCGGAGGCCTTTATCTTCTCAATTGAATATGGAGAGAGGCATCTATTAGGCGGGAGGCCTTTATTTGTACAAGAGCAATTTAAGCACAATACAGTATTAAGTAATATTGTACTAAGCTTGCGCTCATTCCCCCCCCACACAAACAATGTTTGGTTAAAATAATATACAGTAAAATACACTGCATGTCAGGTCCAACTGGAATTTAATACTAAATAAAATGGTCTATTATGGAGAAATACAGATACGGCAAGCTCTGAGGTGGACTGGGTGGAATAAATAAGGCACGTAGCTCCCCAGAACATAAACAAGGACGCATATTACAGTCTACTGGAAAGCTAGTCGATGGAAAAGTCTCTTACAACATAAGGTAAGATTCCACACTTGAATTCATCAGACAATCTTTACCTTGTTTGGTGCTGCTGTTTTGGTTAATGTGTGTGAAATATAGCTTCTATGAACTGAGGCAATTACTGGGTTTTTTTCAGTTGTGTCTTCTGCAAGGGGGAGTTGTTTATTCATCTGAAGTGGATGGCGCACTCGATAATTAAGTGGGACACAGTGTCTTAAAGAGAAAAATATGGTAACTGACTACAAGGACAGGTAGTAATTTCTCGCTAAATTGCATTTCAGACTTCGCAGCAGATTTTAAATGTGCAATTGATTTTTTTTTCAGATTCCTTGCTACATAGTATTGTGGCCTCCGTGAAGACTACTGCAGACTGTCATACTGTTATGCAGTATGTATTTAACTAACTACTACTAACATAGAGTGTACTCGCTGTAAATTAATTACAAATCTATTCTTGATGCTTTTGTGTCTAGAATGTGTTTAAAGAGTGCAGAAGGGTAATTTTGGGTTTAAAATAGAGAAAATAAATGCATTTATTAGGTGTGCTGTCCATTGTTTTCAGATGCTCACTTTTCGCTAAGTTTTTGGGAAAGTAATCCCCACAATAAATGGGGGTTTATTGTACTTTGTACATGTACAGCAAATTTGTTCTGCATTTAACTCATCCCTGAGAAGCAGTGGGCAGCAACAGTGTCGCACGTAGGAAAGGAATCCAGTTGTTGTGTCAGTAACTCAAAGGAACTGATTGGAAATTGACTTTAAACCAGAGCAATGTGAGTAAAACCCACGCATGCATTGGGAGAACATGTAAATTCCATTCAGACAGAACCCAAAGTCAGGTGTTGAGAGTTGTCCAAGCTAAAATCAAAACATAGACTTTATTGACATGAGGCAGGGCTAACAACTGTACCACTATGGGGCAAAAGCTGAAAAATACTGGTAACACAAACAAAATGGCACCTTGACTTACGAGTGCGCCAACTAACGAGCTACAAACTGTCACTTTTTTACCAAAAGTTGAGGTATGAGCAAGCATCAGAGACTATACATACTGTGTGTGTATCTCTAGCTCTCTCTCCATCCATTTTATGTACTGTTTTATCCTCACAAGGGTCTCGGGCATATATATATGTATACATATATACATACATTATATATATATATATATATATATATATACATACATACACACACACACACACACACACACACACACACACACACACACACACACACACATATATATATATATATAAAAACAAGTTATCTTTGTGTCAAACCTTCGCTAGGCCGGTTCTTGAGCAGCAGAACATTCAGAGGTTTCTCCAGTGGCTCCAATTCTCGAGCAGGACGTGGCATAGGGATGGGCATAGCGGCAGGTGACGGTGAGCGCTCCAGCCGGTCCCTGCTCCCACCTCTCTTTAGAGGCTCATCGTATTTCCTCGAGTCGCTAGGAATTCGTTCTCGTCCTCTCTCAAAACTGTGGTTACGCCCATGATCGCGTCCCGGGCTATGACTGTCCCTTCTGTAGCGTTGGTCGGGGCTGTTGTTGCGATCTAGCGCACGGTCGCTACGATAGCGTCGGTCTGGGCTGTAGTCACGGTCGAGGGCTCGCTCACTGCGGTAGCGCCGATCAGAACTATGGTCTCTGTCTAACGTGCGCTCGCTACGGTATCTTCTGTCTGGGCTATAGTCATGGTTAAGTCTGTGATCGCTCCTGTGATGCCGATCAGGGCTACGTTCTCTGTCCAAGGTGCGACCTCTGCTACCATCTCTCCTGTACTGCTGGTCGGGGCTCAGGTCTCTCTCCGCACTTCTGCCCCGTTCTCGTCGATCATAGTTCCTGTCATAATCACGCTCACGGGTTTGGTAGCCAGAATCTGTGTAGCCACCGTGCTCCCTCTCTAGGCTATGGTCCTGCCTGTTGCTGTACATGCTGCGACGGTCCTGATCATAGTTGTAGTCATCAGCGTAGTCGTTGTTGAAAACCCGGTCATCGGGTGAGCCAGGACGATTCAGGACATTTACAGGAACCTTTCTCGGTCTCTTGACTGTCTGTTAGTTCACAAAAAAGGTTTCAAACTAAATATATGTGAGTCGGAAATGTTTAGCTTTCTTCACAAACAATCAAACAAAGCTGTTTGAAAATGTCACCATCACAAGTTAAATATATCAGGAAGGGGAATTTGCATCTACAATGGGAAATAAACGGTTTTCAATTGACCCTTTTTAACCTTAACCGTTGGTATTACTGTTTCAAGTTTTAATTGTATTGTATGTAAAAAAAAAAAAAAAATGCTTAACTTACAATTTTTGCAACTTTGCCACACTTTCTGAGGGTTTGGACAGCAAAGGAATGAATGACCCCGTCCATGGGAATGGCGTTCACCTGCACCACTCTGTCATTCTCACTAAACATAACAGAGTTATAAAATGTATGAGTGAAACTCTTCGTAAGGAAATACATTAGTTTGTGTACCACAGTAGTGTGAAATGGGAGTCAATATTAACAGCAAACAATACAAGAACAATACTCAGAGAAGTCAAGTTGAGTTTAATCGGCTGCTGTTCAAACATATTACTCATCAATTGGCTCACAATGGAGGACTCGGCAGATCTAAACTAGTTGTTCCTCGAGTGAACCATGAGATTTTTTTGTCACTGAGTGAGGATGTGCAACATCGTTATGGATTGTTTTTGTGACAATCGATAATGCCCTTGCCTCATGACACAGACCCCAGTCGGACTCCAGAAAGTAGGTTGCAATAAAAATAAGTACTACTCATCTGCATAATCTGTGCAAACGTATTTGTAAAACAATTAAGTGGGGCAGCTTTTAATGAGTGAATAAATGATCTTTTGGATGACTGATGAATCTAAAACTAGACATTATTTCCCCTTGCAAGAAAGTGTGTGTGCCTCATGGTTGACAACCTTTCAAAGTCTGGAATTACACTGCAGGCCTAAACCCAAAAATCCAATTTATAATTTAGATTCACAGCGGGGTTTTAATGAATTTGTGTTGTTTGGGCAGACGTGCCCATGTATACGTCACTGTTCGGCATATTTCGATGACGTCAGACTCACATTGACGGGGTATACAGTATGGGATCTGTCTGTTTACGCTGTAGGCGCATTGACAGCTATCCGACACATATCAGTTATCTATCCACATTTGATCTGATTCAGATCTGAATATTGCATGCATTTTTTTTGTTGTCTTTGCACTGTCATGACTCATTTTTTAACTGTGCCACTTGAACCATGTACTGCAAATGCATGCTAGAAATAGCTAAAAGACAAATAGAACGATTAGTACATTTGGATAAGGATAACTAACAGTAGGGTTGGGCATCGAGAACAGATTGGAACCGGGACTAACGTTCCCGCTCTCCCAGAACCGTTCAAATTAAAACATTTCGGTTCCCAGTTTCGATGCTTAGTCCTCCAGCCGCGAAGAAGAAGAGGCGAAAAACAATGAAGAAGCGGCGTAAACCAACGAAGAAGAACGCGCACGATGACATGCTTGTGCCCAATGGCAGTGGCGAACAAAAGTGTGTCTTGTAAAAATGAATGACCAGTCGCCTCAGTGCAACACTTGGAATAAGATTATATTGTACAAAGGAGGCTTTCACGATGTGTAGTGTCTGACACGCTCCGAGCCTCAGCCTACACCGCGCAGAGCTTCAATGAAGTCACCTCTCAGTAAACTGGGTGAGTGAAACAATAAAATACGTCTATGCAAACATTGAGACAACTAACAAGGTAAACAGTTGCTTGCACTTTTGCACTGATGCTTTTTAGAGTTTATTTTAGTCTTCAAACCAACGTAAGCGCTGATGGGGTTACTTCCACACACATTGCCTTTTAGTTCATAGGTTTGATACTGGTTAAAAAGAACCTCGAGTCAAATGCTCATTTTAGTCTATGCTGCGGGCTGCTAAGAAAATGGATGTTCATAATTTGGACACACTTTATTTAAACCATGCAAACTTTTTTGACCCGGCCCCCCTAAAATAATAATAATGATTTGGAACTGGAATCACTCAAATTCAAACGGTGCCCAACACTAACTGACTGTGTAACAAGTTCTTTAAGAATGAAACAGCAATACACACAACAACAAGCCATCAGCTGGTCCTCCCTGCAGGACGTCAGACACCACAATTGATGTCTCGCCACTCTCCTCATTCGGGTTGTCTCGCCCTCCAGATACGGCGATGCCAAAGCCCATCTTTGGATCCTGAGAAACAATAAAATTATACATGAAAATCATGCAGAGGTTAAAGCTATTCTGTTTCCCTGTGTGTGTGTATGTATGCGTGTGTGTGCATGTGTCAGGGTGTGAGCGAAAAAGCAATTCAGTAATCCTTGTGGTGTGTTGCAGCTCCCACTGTATTATCATGGCTGTATGTCATTGTGATAGCATTTAAAACGGATTTTTGGTCCTGTAATTACATTTGTGAGCTCTGCAGTCACATGTGCAGTTCAGAGCAGTTGTGCTCATCGAACTTGTGTTCCGTGTATCTGTGATTAAAAGCTCTGCTAATTCATCATTTTGCGAAGTGTGTATGAACAAGTAAAACATATACAAAAGGTGTGATCAAACCAATCAGTAAAGACCTTTTGCCGTGTTCCGGCTTTCAAGTCTACCTGCCACTGTTCCAGTTTGCGCTGATGAGATTAGTTCAGAGATTTGACAAACCCTTTCGCTTTATCCCTTCCATCTGTACATAAAAAACACACTATTCATTCAATTCCCTCTGTTTTGAGCAGATGGCCAATGCTGACAGTGGGAGGGTCGAAGCGAACAGATATACACAAAATGAAGAAGACTCCTTTTTATTGACATTGTAAATTTAAATATTAGAAAGATTGTTCATTGTGTTGCAAGATAGATTTAGAATCGTGAAATACATTTTAAAGGATGGCATGTGTAATCTGTGTGTGTGTGTGGTATAATCTATACCTAATAGAGCACAATGTATTGGTGCCTAAAGGCACATATAGTTAGATATACTGTATGCATTTTTAAGTGTGCTCAATACAAAATATTGAAGCTCAAGTACCTGTAGTTTTCATTTTATTTGAACTTCAATAGGAAAAAATTGCAACATTAATATTTGAATGTCATCTGTTTAACGTAAAGATCCTTTTAATACACAGCATCTGTTGAAATTGAAATCGACATTTCTATGTTGTATCTACCTATTCACTAAGATGCCTGATAAATTATAGTGGACACCCACAATTCTTGGGGGATGGGGACAGGGCTGGACAGTTACCCCACAAATTCTTGAATAAGCAGGGATAAACAGCGAATATGATTTGTTTCAGTTGGTTCTGCAAAACGAAAAAAATAAAAAAATTATATATATACATATTTTCAAAACTAGGTGAATCCGCGGGTGCTGAACGGCGAGTATTTTGGAGTCTAATATACACTTATCAAGGGATTTTCTTCCTATGCTTCAAAATCTGAAGTTAAAACTATAACCTGAGATTTCTTACACCCCCTACTGCTGGAATTTAGCATTTACAACAAAGCGATCCGTCGCTGCGATATGACATAGGTTGTGCCGAGTCCGACTCCACCCGTCCTACCCTCTCCACTATATATAAGGCGTTTTTTTTTTCTATTCCCCTAGCATTATTGTATCTCTCATAAATTGTGTTAAATAATGTTGAAAAAAAAGGTCTCCTCTTCTTCCCACTCCTTGTGGGTGAATGTACAGCGTGGTATAACAGAAGTGTTGAAAACCGCATTGCTCAGCCGCCCATTGCTCAGCATAATGCCTCATATCCGTGCCGTCGTTTGCGGTGCGCCACCAACTGGGCCAGGATGGGAAATGAATCGGGGATTCACTAAATATAAAAAAAAAAAATATATTGAAAAATACACCAAGATGTTAGAAAAGCTGACAGGCTAAATCAGCATTGTGCCATCTCCTCTAGTAGTGGCTTGGATGAAAATTTTAAACAAAAAAAAAAGTTGTGCATTGGCATTTTAGGCAAAAGATTTATGGTCACAGCTGACTTGTTTGGAGTAGTTCTGAAATTGGAGTAGATTAGTGATTTTGGTTTATGTGATTACAACAAAGTTTTCAATGTTGCAAATAAGATTGTGATTGTACAAAAAAAATAAAAGGAGCCCATCAACATCCCAGAGATAAGAGTTAGCTGCATGGGTAAGAGTTCGTTTTGCAGCTCATGGAGTGTACCACCATCACACAATAGTAGCTAGAGTATAATCTCCTTTTTTACCATTTAATTTTGCGATTATTTAATAGGATTAACACGTCTACACCCATTGTTGACTTGGAAGCTCCCCCAAAGAGACTTACTTAACACATGGTAGAAGGAAATAAAATGTAGCCGCAGAGGCTAGAGTGTGACAGATGGCTATGAATTGGTTGAGAGCTGGAGGTCAAATGCCTGCAGTAGAGGACTTTTTTTTTCAAGCCACTAAATCTGCTTTTCTGACTACAATGAACTGTAGCACAACACAATGGGCTCATCATGATGATTAACTAAGCTAAACTGGTTCGCTCTGACAATTAACAAATGACAATCTGACCTTGTGGCAAGTTAAATGCTATTTGGCGCTGGTGCAGTGCAATAGTACGATATATATCATAATGCGATATAAAAACATCTACAGTACAATATAACTATCTTCCATATATATCCTTATTTTGATATGTGGGGTACTGGGGTAGCTTTATTGCTACACTAACTCAACTCAGTTTTATTCATAGAGTACTTGAAAAAAACAACCACAGCCGAAACAAAATGTTGTACATAATGTTGGAATTAGGGCTGCAGTTATCAAATATTTTGGGAATCAGGTAATTTACCTATTATCCTATTGATTAATCGAGTAAACGGATGAAAAATTAACTTTGAATTATTAAACAATAACATTTGCATGTGAGGTGCAGGTTTTTAAAATTTTTTTCCCCACTTTAGCGTCACCATCTTCATGTTCTACTGTAATATTTGCGACTTTGAGTGTGTAAGGCTTGAAAACCTGGGCCTGGCCTGGTGAGTGACGTGGAAGTCATTGAATGAGAGTGTAGCATTTGCTGGTTGTTAACTGGCTAACCCTTTAGCCAGTCTGCATGTGGAGTGACTCGGCGTGAGTTGTGACCATTGGCAGCTTATGTAAAAATGTGGTCATTTTGTGTTTGTTTTCGTACTGTTTGTTCAATAACGCAATTGAAAGTGCTCTGATGACTGAGTCGATCCTTGACCACTTGCATGGGCATTATACTATGTTCTAACTAGCAATGGTAGGCTATATTGTATTAGCTCAAATCGATACGTACCTTGTGCTGGCAATCACAAATGAGCAGCTTTGGTAGACATTGTACTTTATCTACCTTGTTAAATGTGAAATTAAGACAAACTTTGGACATTTGGTCTTTTACAGACACTGTCCTCCTGGTTCATCACCCTCGCGCCAACTTATTTATGATCATGATGATGTTGTGCGTGCGACTGCAGTACCATGAAAAAATTCTCTCTGCGAAGCTTCGCTGCAACCTTTTATCATCGAATGGTATTTTTTTGTTTTTTTAATTTATCTTTTATTCATTTTATTGTGTTTTCTGTATACATATGTATTTTATTTACAAATGAAGACAAGATAAGAGAAAATTGCCATTCACTTTAAGTAATTTTAAGGAAAGTACTTTATTGGGATGAATGAAGTACCTTTATAAGGATATCAATTTCGGGACATAACATTTGGTCCATATCGCATGGCACTAGTTAGTGTCCTGAATGAAACAAACAAATATTTCTAATGTAAGGCATAAAAAAAATTTAATAAAAACGTTTGGGTCAGTTGAACACTTCCACAAAAACCCCAAGGGACACGTTCATGAGTCATATGTTCACTGCTGGTCTAAAAATAGTATATTTGCAGTGTCTATAATTTGTCATTTAAACAGCACAAATCCCCCCACCCCCCGTTCATCGTCACTTAACTATCCCACTACAAATCTATTTACTGTAAGCAACAACACGAGGAAAAATCATTATTACAGACATATGAAATACAAATAAATAATAAATAAATATAAATATATAATTAAAACCTGGAATGTATCAACTATTTGTCAATAAAAGTGACTGACAAAGCTGATGAAACATCTGGTGTCACTTGTTACACCTTTTTGTCTGATTAATTAGTAATGGAAATAAAAAAGAAAATAATACATTGCTTCAATTTAATATGTTAAAAAACAAAACAAATAAAACAAACACAAATGCAATTGTTTATCCTAACTGTGTCACCATTCATTATGTTTACTGGAGTGTTATAATACTGAAAAATAAAAATATATTTTATAATCTTGGCTCAGGTTTTCCTGTGGAAAGTCTCAATGTCCTTCTCATGCTTGCGTGGCAGGTTAATTGAAGACTCTAAATCCGACCTGGGTATTATTGGGCCAGTAGGCTGCATTTAGGTGCACAGTCTCTGACCCTTACAAGGTTGGTATGAAGGCAACATAAAACATAAAATAAGTCTGGTGCGTTAATTTTGAAAAAACTGCTTTCATTTTGAAAGCGTCTCTCCACATGTAGCCATAGGAAATAATGAGAAGATTGTGTACATGTATATGCACATGTGTGGGCACTATAAGCGAGCAAGAGCAATGTATCCAAAAGCGACGATTGTACTCATGATAGCAACATTCATATTTCCTGCACCGCGGATGGAAGAGTGGGATTTATCCTGACAACACTAAGAGTGTCATACAGTATGATGTCATCACACTTAAAACATGTAGAAAATCAATACACAGTGTAGAAAATTTAGGGTGAATGTTTATTAATTAGTGTTGGAATGTTAATACTGTATTGTTATGTTCACAAAAGCACCTGTTCGGAACAATTTTTGGTCAATTATTGCTTTGGTTCGTAAACTTACAGCATTCACACAAAACGCTCAGTTGTGCTTTCTCTCATACTGCGTAAGCATTGCTCGCTCCATGCGTCACGCATTTCAAGAGTCCGTATTTGTTTTTGCTGTAAATTGGCCTTTACTATGGCTCCCAAGGCATGGCCATGGCTCTTGCCGTCCACTCCTTGCTGGGAGTCTGCGCCAAACGTGCGCAAATGTGACTTGGTTCTGGGGCTGAAAGGGTTTCCCTTTATTTCCGTTCATTTTAATGGGGAAAAAAAAGTCAGTTTGTTAACATTTTGGTTCACAAACAGAGTTGCAGAATAAATTAAGTTTGTGAATAGAGGATCCACTATAAGTTTAATATAACTGCTTGTAATTTTGTCCAACATTATTATTCATAATTGCAACAACATACACAGTTCTGTGAAAAAATATTGGCCCCCTTCACAAATTATTTTATTTTTGGATAGTTTCCCCCACTTTAAAGTTTGAGATCATCAAACAAATGTACCGGTAAATATCAGACAACAGCCAGGAGTGGCCGGAATACAAAGACAACCCGAGAGAACAGCAATGACTCATCCAGGAGGCCACAAAGGAACTCAGGACAACTTCTAAAGAACTGCAGGCCTCCCTTGCCTCAGTTAAGGTCAGTGTTCATGACAACAATAAGGAAGAAACAGGGCAAAAATGGGATCCATTGGCAGGGTTCCAAGGTGAAAACCAGTGACGACCATAAAGAACAAAGCCTCATATTTCTTTTGAAAAATAAATAAATACATTAATGAATTAAAAAAAAAGATTTCCAAGACTTTTGTGAGAATATTATATCGACTGACGAGATGAAAGTTGAGCTTTTTGGAAAGTGTCTGTTCGTTACATCTGGCATAAATGTAGCACAGCATTTCAGAAAAAGAACATCATACCAAAAGTCAAACATGGTGGTAGTAGTGTCATGGTCTTGGTCTGCTTTACTCCTTCAGGACCTGGACAACTTGCTGTGATTGATCGAACCATGAATTCTGCTCTTTAACAGAAAATCCTGGAGGGACAATGTTCAGCCATCAGTTTGTGACCTCAAAGTGAAGCACATTTGGGATCTGCAGCAGGATAACGATCCAAAACACACCAACCAGCAAGTCAACTTCTTAATGGCTTAAATAAAAAATAAAAAAAATTGAGGTTTTGGAGTGGCCAAGTCAAAGTCCAGACTTGAATCCGAATGAAATGCTGTGGCATGACCTTAAAAAGGCCGTTCATGCTCGAAAAACCTAAATTTTTGCTGAATTCAAACAATTATGAAAGGAAGAGTGGGCCAAAATAGCTCCATAGAGATGTGAAAGAATCATTGCCAGTTATAGAAAACGCTTGATTTCAGTTGTTGCTGCTGAGCATGCCCATGCAGTTATTAGGTTTAGGGGGCCATTATTTTTTTCCACACAGGGCCAGGTAACTTTTTTTTTCCTTAATAAATGAAATTACCATTTAAAAACAGCATTTTAAGGTCACTTGGGTTGTATTTGTCTGATATTTACATTTGTTTGATGATCTTAACCAAGAAGGGAAACGATACGAAAATATAAGAATTTGAGAAGGGGGTAATACTATTTCACGGCACTGCAGCATCTCTATACAAGTAGCATCTTATCAAAACATAATATAATTTATAGCTTCATATAAAGAAATTAATATGGAATGCAATTGAGGTTAAGATGTTGGCATGGCCTTCAACAACTGGTATAGTTTTGCTGCATTCCACAAAAGAGGAAAGTCTGAGTTTTCTGACCTCCAACCAGGAAAAGTGGACTGGAACGCCACTCAAACTGGGAGGTAGAAGTCGCAAAGTCGCAGAAAAAATATCTACACTGACTTCACAGAGTTGCTTCAATTTGATGTCACTCGACAATGGCAACCCCCATGGAGACACAGACCGTGAATGGTAAAACATAATTTACTTGCTTATAAAAATATAATTATCTAACCTTATTTTGCTATTCGACAAAACTTCAGGTCACACAACATAATTTGTACTGACTGCGTGAGGATATGTCATTCTGCCTGCATAAAGTTATTTGGGGAAATGTATGAAATGCTTCTAAGATATTCCTTTATTTATATAAATACAGCAAATTACGATTTTATATACGCCTACGTATATCTTACAAATATATATATAACAAAATACAATTCACAATCAGCCATTTTTGTTGTTGACATTCACCTGGTACGCTTTGAGGTTGTAAGTGGTATAATCCGAGTGGGATAAATCCAGTGTTAGTCATGTGGCCACTTAGCAAAATGATTTGCCCAGCCCTGCTTTAAACTGTTCAGGGAGCATGAATGATTGTATATTTGCCCTGCGATTGACTGACGACCAGTCCAAGGAATACCCAACCTCTCACTCAAACTCAGCTGGGATAGGTTCTGGCTCACACATGACTCTAATAAGTACAAGCAGTATAGAAAATTGATGTATGGATAATCAGTAATTGTACCTCGATTAAAAAAATGTTTGTTACAGCTGCAGGCTGGGTGCACACATCTGTTTGTTGGCTAACTGCAGCATGTTAGTTTGAAATGTTATGCTCTCCGTAAATCCCAACTGGCAGCAGCAATCTGTGTCTAAATTTAAATAAAAAGAATGAGACAAAGAACTGATGGACTCACCCTCTGCAGTGTCACTGTGTACTGCTCCCAGACGGTCTCCTCCATGACCGGGTTCTAGAAAGAGGAAGACAAGATTACCATCTTTGATTTAATTTAGCTGTACTGTTTAATAATGAAATAATGTGTGATGTAATGACAAATGCACTTCATTAGTCTGTGCCATTCTTACACAACCACAAGCTCTTAAAACAATTGACAGTTATCAGCGGCGCTGCATCAGGGCTGACTTTGAAATTGTGAAATTACTGAAGACTATTTATGATAGCTCTAGGGTTGTTTTTGTTCTTTTTTCAGTCCATGGCAATGTTTGATGCAAGTGCTCAAAGGGTTTTCTAAAGAACGACGACAACAACTGATATGAAGACAAATAATGTATCTGGTAAATGTTAGTATTCAACCAAAGTACAGACCAAGAAAAACACCATTGAGCATTACTTTTTGAGAAGCTGGATATCTGTAATTGGAGCACAAGTCACTGATCTGCTGTCTCTTACGCATCATAATCTCATCGCCATCATTAAAAATTATATTTCTAGGATTCAAAAACCCACATAATTGTTTTGTGCATAGTTTGTGCAGAATTCGGCAACAGATCGACGCCTTAGGGTTTGAGTTTTTGCAAACTACTTATAAGTCACGTTTGAAAATATCAAAATCAATGATTTGATATAAAAGATGACACCATTTTACCATTATCTTTCTTAACTACCCTACCATAGTACCAACATTGCCAGAATATCACTTGTGTCCACAGCCAAAAGAGCAACAACTGGTATAAAAGTTAGCCATTTTAGTCAAAACACTCACAAGTCCCTGCAGGATACGTATGGTTTTGACTGCATGGGCCCATTTCCGGTGCAGGCTGAGGACAGTCTTCATTTCTGGCACTCTCCTTCTCTTCCTATCGGTGTCTTTCCTTGATCACCGCCAGCGGTGCTCTGGCAAACTGATGTGCGCCGCAGACTCCTCCTTGGCCACAGCTGCACAACCACCAGCTGCTCTCTCCCTGCATCTGCCCGCCTTTGACGTAAGCGTGATTCTGCTGGCCTACATTCAGCATAAATCCTAGTGTTGTTTGGGGGCGTAAACATACAGACCAACCAACGCCTGTATGGCAGGCGGTGATTAACCTTCTGAGTGTGCATCATCATTCCAACAACAAACCAACATTTCTTAGGTTTGATTTTATGCTATGAAATAGCGAAGAGCATTCACATGTCTGCATAAGCAAACAAACACACTTGATAGAATGACAACTGGAGTTGGAAGCAAGAGATTTGGTAGGGCTACAAAAAGAAGTACAAAGAAATTTGTTCACCGACATCACATGACTTGGCACTAGACCCTCATCATTCATGACCCACTTTCTGATCATCTGGCCAACTAGGGAACAAACAGCAGCAGGGAAACTATGCAGAACGTGTGAATGATAGAGATGAAACTTAATTTTATGTCATGATATAATGACCATAACAATCATGTTTATTAGTATCCCAATATTACTAAAATATATACAGTAGGGCCTTGAGATGCAAGTTTAATTTGTTCCGTGAGCACGCTCGTAACAGGGCTGGGAAATAAATCAAAATTTAATTGTGATCTCGATTTTGGCTTCTAACGATCATAAAACATAATCGAAAAAAAATAAATCAATGTGCCGAACGCCGTGTTGTGTGTGTCCAAGTTCCTGCGTTGTGAAAGCACCCTGAACACACCTGTGTTGCTTGCGAGTGTGTGACGTACTGTATGTCATTCTGCCGTTCCTAAGCATACTTCACAACCGTTAAATACACCCCAGTTGGCGTTACTGTAAAACTAAACTCACAACAAAAAGAACGGCACACTTCATTTTAGAAACATTGCCAGCTTATTGCCAACACTCCATGGAAAACCCTATTGACGGGCTAGCTAAAATTAGCATTTGCTCACGGAAGGGCTTTACCTTAAATAAGAAATATTCACACACAAACGCTGTACTAACACATACAGACAGGTAACATAATACTCTCAGGAAAATATTCTTCCTAATCTGTAAAAAAATTTTTTAATTAATAAAGTTATATTGTGACTTTCCTCTTCTGCTCTACTACTACTACTATTTATTTTTACTCATTATTTTTATTAATATTATTTCACTATTATTCAATAATAATAAATATCAAATATCCATCACAATACTAAGAAACACATTGCCAGCATTCTCCATTCTGCTTGACCTAACAGCCGAACAGGACAACTCTAACCTTAAAATGAATGAAAATTCATTCCAGCATCCCCCTAAGAAACCCCAAAATTTGTGTCACTGTGTATTCTAATGAGCAATAACACTTTATAATACAGTACTTAATAAAGACATAGAGTAAATACATTAAATAGAATGTAAATAATTAAACCGTTTTTGCAATTTTGCTTCAATTCAATGGTCATTGTGGTGCTCCTTCTGGTGTGTATGCCTTGGCCACTTGGGCCCAATACTGACATCCATGAACACAGGCGCCCACCAGATGGGGAAAAGACGCGATTATAGACAATAAATACCGTAGTTATGGTGATAGTAACCACAAATGTTATATTTTATCAGAAAAGCCAAAACATTTTTTATCTCTAGCAATTGTCAACTGAAAAATCGAATTAAAAAAAAAACCCTGCAGATTTCAGTTATTTTAAATTGTCACCTAAAATTTTATCAGATTTAACTCTTTAATTAACTCTAGAGAATAAAGTTTGGTCCAAATAATTGTAGTTTCCTTCTCTACATCAAATCAGAAAAATACACATTTGGAATTTTATAAAATGGTGTATGACGACATGCAGGTTTGACTAGGTTGTGCACTGGTATTTAAAAACAATAGACCATGGAAGGAAATAATGTGTCTATAAAACAATCCAATCTGAAGCACTGACAAGAAACTACAAGATATAGTTCAAGTGAAAATGCAACTGGCAAACGGTTCAATCAGACACTTCTACTACGATGTGATATGATTGTGTTGGCTGCTGGCAGGGTGGCTTGCAGGATAAGCAGTTATTTCGAGAGTTTAGGCCATTATGTAACAACAATTCTCCCCCAAAGAGGGGCAAGTGGAAGATACAGTACAGGGTCACCCTTTAAAATCCCAAACAATATTTTAGAAGAAGAGGTATTTCTGCTCGGACTCAAAATGACATACACATACATGCAAACACCAAAGGCATGAAAAAGGTGACCCAAAAAAAAAAAAAAAAAACCAAAAAAAAAATAAAAAATAAAAAAACAACTATAAGGGGGTCTGGTGGGATAACTCAGGCCCCTGCAAAGAATTGTTTTTATTTTAACATAAATTAAGCAATCTGGAAGACTGAATAGTACAATAAGGCAAAATAAACTAATTTTCTTCACACAGAAAAAACATTTATTTTCACCGCTCAAGTACATGTTGATGTACAAATTTAAAATTAAAATGATATTTGCCTCATTTCTTTTCTTTTTTGTTCTGGCCTCCAACTTGAGCCAGGCCCATCTCCACCTGCACCTGATGCCTGCTTCAAGCTGTGCCACATGAATAGCATCCTCCTCTTTAAGCACTCTCATTCTGGTAAAGAATTGACTAAAATCATTGTCTGTTTCACTTCATTTGTCACTATTACCCTCTTCAAAGGCTAATCCCAAATGCACCTTCCAGGAAAATATTAAGTACAATATTTTTCTGTTTTTATTTGTCATTTCTGAATTTGAAGTTAGTTCATTCTGTGTTGTGACATCATCCCTAACATCGCTCCGTTGGTTACTACATTTAACATTAACATCCGTAAACTAATTTGATATTTGTATGCGCCTTTCCTAATTAATACAGGATGTACGAGCGGATCAACTCTTTTCGCTGATGTTACGTGTGCTTTGTGGTTCCGCTGGGACCACAACCAGGGCCACGACCCGCAGCACCGCAACGCGAAAACACAAAAGACCAGTGCAATAAATATGACACTGGCTGATCTGATGACCAAAAATGTTGCTTAAACGCAAGAATAACAATAGAAGATGTCCACTCCAGAGGTGAGTAGAGTAGCCAAACATTGTACTCAAGTAAGAGTACTGTTACTTGACAATAATGAGACTCCAGTAAAAGCAAAAAGTAGTCCTCCAAAAAATTACTTAAGTGTAAAAAGTACACAGTGAAATAATTATTCAAGTACTGAGTAAATAGTGAGTAACTTCAGATTTATTTTTTTTAAACTACAGCATGAACATCAATTAAAAAAAAAAAAAAAAAAGACAAAATAAAATGTGACTGTGCACATTCTGATCTTGCTGTGTGTGTGTGTGTGTGTGTATGCAATTTACTGCACGGTAAGTAAGCTGAACTATCCACGTTGGGGCAGACAGTGCCAGAAAAAATACTACAATACATGAAAGCTGTTGTTTTTGTTCATCTAAATGTAAACGAGTCGCGTGTCGTTGCCTTCATAGTGACGACGACCTTCCCAACATGGCCGCGACGTAGGCACGGCGATCAGCGGGACTGGCTTATCTACTGTTAATACCTATGCCCAGGAAGCCCAATAGAAGACGTGTGAGGTCATGTGACTTTCTTCTGTCGTTAGATTGGTGAACTAGACTTAAACATCACTAGCGGTTAAATGGGACTGGCGCCAAATGCAGAAGTCGTAGTCTCGCGCACGAAAGTTGATAAATAAAAGTAGCGAGCGACATTGACATCATTGTAACGGAGTAAAAGTACTGTTACTTCTTAACAGCAGACGCGGTGGAAGTGTCTCTTTCTGGTCTCGTCAACTTCTGTGACTTATCCAAAGCAGGTCCCGAGCGCACAGGCGGAACCTCGGGCCAATGCGCTCCCGTATTAGTCCGCCGTGGAGTAATATTCACAATTACATGGATGGTGGATGTGTGGAACGGATCTAGCTGCCACTGTTCAAGGAGTACGAAACAACCTATGATGTCAGCGACGACGGCAGTGACCTCAGACTCCCCACACCCCCAGAAAAAACTCATCGGATCTATACGATTCACGTAAATGGCCTATTTTGAGTTCAAAACGGCGCATTTCGCCAAAAGGAGAGTGGAAAATATTTTAACAGCATTCACTTCAAACACTGAAATAAGTCTATTGTCTTGTCTATTGTCTCTGTGTAAATGGATTACAGAAATAGTGAGGTTTACTGGTAGACAATGACATGAACTACAGCATGGCAACAAACATCCGAATGACATAATATTTTGAAAATGTCATAACCTTCAATATTTAGCCTATTCACTTTAACTGCACTAAATCAGAACAAGCACTGAGAATTCATGAGAGGCTCTGTCTGTTAATATTAGTATCTTACTACTTCCCTATTAAATGTATTGCTTTCTCATGGCCTGTGTGACACATTCTTGCAATTGTATTGTAGCAAACGCTTACTCGGAGCAAGTTGTAATTACAGGTCAATTTTCCCAACAACACAACTTGTAAATACATAAAGACGTATCAAAATGTAAGTAAGAGTTCAGTAAAGATATGGCAGTTGCATTTTCCAAGAATTCTTATTACAATCTAAACAAAGTCATCAACAACTGCAGCCAAGCACTTTTGATATGTTTTTGAGCAACACTCCTCACAGGGCAACACAACGGCTTATCAATATATATTAAAAATAAATAAATAAAAAATAAAAATGAAATGGGGGGTGAGGGGGCAAAACAGTGTTGGAGAAAAATGCTGTCCGAGGATGCCCCTTGCTGGCGAGAACGCGTAGGGCAAGTAAGGATGCTCGTCGTGACATTAGTACAACCAAAATGTGTAATGTAACTAATGTTACCTTTAGTTGAGTTGAACGACAAATATTTGGACAGGCTACTCAAATAGCACTAACGTATTGACAGACCATTGCACATGCCTTTGCGATGATCAACGATTAAACGCAACCAAAATGTTAGAAAACTAGCAGCAAGTTAGTACTCCTTAAAAATACCCATGGCGGTATACAGTAGATCCAGTACTTAACACAGTACATTAATGTGGCACACAGCAGGTGCAACAACGCCCAGTATGACTTTGCGTTTCTTTCCGATGAGACGCTGTATAACGGTAACACATTACTATTAGGCCAATCTGTTAACACCAAGTATACGCCAATGCTTTAAAACGAACACCACGGATCGATTTAGTACTTACTCTGAAATATTGAGTAGCATATCTGCTCAGGGAGAGCAAACCCCCTCCGTTCACAGGCATCACGCACTTAGCAATGGCTTAAAGATCGCTCAATGAGCGCGTCAACACACAATTCGACTCACTTTAAGACGAAAGGATCACAATCTTAAAATAGAAAAAACGCCCCTCCCAAATTACATTCTGCGATTGAAAATAAATAAAGAAAGAAAAAGTTAACGCAGTCATGCAAAAAGTAGCGCCGAGTACGCTTTGCTCGGGACAGATGATACCAAATGGCAGTGAGCGAGGAGGGGCGGAACAAAATAAAAACTAAATGGTCCAATGTGACAACAAACTAAATGCATTGTTCTACATCGCTGCTGCCCTCTAAACTACACGTAGATTAAGGTGATTATCATAAATTACGAAAACCGATTAGCAATTGTGTAAGGTGCTGACGCGTTAAATACCACCGTGATGGATCAGTCCAAAATTCACATTGACTTAAAGGCAACCTGCTGTGAGCCTTCGAGACAGGCAGCACAAACAAGCAGTAAGTACTGTACTGCAAATAACATACAAACACAGTGAACACCCGAGGACAGGAAATTATATTGTCTTCAGCTTATTTTGAGTAAACAATAGAAAATTCGTGTGTTTGACTGTTGATTACAATTTGATCATTAAAACGTCACTTTAACAGCCTCCACAATTGTGACATTTTGGAGCCCAGCTGCATTTGGATTTGGTTGAAAAGGACGTTTATGAATGAGGAGAATAAGAGCAACCCATTTCCACATCATTCCAACAATGTTTGGATGAGGTTAAGGTCATCCAAACTCTCTGTGCAGGTCAGGCAGACCCAAACAATAACAAAGAGCCATTGAATAAAAGCACACAATGGTATGTGAAAAATGCAAAGATATCATACATGAGTCAATGAGGCATCAGTCTGGAGAAAAATAGATTACTGTGTGCAGCGGCCCCACAATAGCCTATTAATGTTACATTGTATGTGTTTGTGTTTCAGTATTATCTTCTGTACCAGGCCAAGCACACAAAACACCACCTGGCTCTATCAGCATAGTTCAATTATTCAACACATTGAGACATTAAATTAGTCCACTCAAATGCAGTTCAGTTTCTCCAGCCTCAATAATTAGTCAGACAGTAAAAACAATGAACTGTCCAGGCAGATGCTGGTTAATTATCATTCGGCATGCAGGAGGGGTCACATATACTGTTTGTGTTCAAATAAAGGGCAAGAAGCCTGGGAAATACTGAGTCAACCAAACTCTGATAAAATGCAGTTGTGCCAAGAAGAGAAGGCTTTGTTTTATTTTTGGACCAAGTACTCAACTCAGCTTTACTGTATTTATATAGCGCTTTCACAACAGCTGCAGATGTAACAGAGTGCTGTACATAAAAACTAAATTAATGATAACACAATCAGAGGCAGCAGAACTGGGGAGGGGTGCACTGGTGGCTGTGTGCCCCCAAAATACTGTGCCCCCCACTCCAGAAGTTGTTCTGCCACAATTGAATACAATCATTCATAACCAAACAAAATATTCTTCTCCAATTAAAGTACACCATATATTCCTTCACATACAGGAGGTGCAGAGTTTAATTATATCTTGTTGTGGCATGTTGTTTGAAGTTTTTAGTAGATGTGAGGAGGAAAACTGAAGACTCAATGGACCAGTATGAGGGCACCGGGATCATAGATGTTGCGATCAAAGCGGGCATGCTGTCATTCACGTTTGCTACAAGCCGAGTTTGAAAGTAAACAACCAACTATAGTTTTCAGATAGCCGATATTTTGTCTGTTGGTGAGGAACACACATACAGAAACATTGGTTAAATTCTACTGTCCCATTTAGTCATCTCTCTTACTTCACTTAACTTTTTGAGAGCAGAAACATTCTTGTCCATATCACCTTCGGGACGCAAGTAAAAAAAAAAAAAACAAATAAATGTGTAGATCTCTTAGTGTGAATTGATGGAATGAAAAAAAAAAAAAAAGGTCATGCATGAAAATTACTATAGTACGTCTACATGTAGCTTTCTGTTAGTCCAAATTGTACCAGTGCCAGGCAGGCAATAACTCAATATATTGTTTGCTTCAGAGTGAAATACTCCCAATTTCTCATATCATAGGTTGATGAAGAAATGGAGCAAACATTTGAACATCCTTCAAGGGTGCAGTCGGTCTTTAGCAAACATTTAGACCAGACAAGAAGCCATTTGACTCACAACACCATCATCTTGCACCATTTAAATCAACGTACCATCATAATAGCTGAATAGCTGCGCGAAGAGAGGCGACGAAGATACAAGTAATGGGCTTCTCGGGACCAGCAGAACTTGCGGTTGGACTTAAAAAGAGCAGTTGTGGTCTGGTCAGATCCAGGCTGATCCCTGTGAGAGAAAAAAAAAAAAAATACATTTAAAAAAAATCATATGACCGAGTAATATTATAGTCTTACTTTTACAGTATGAAATAAAAGTTAAGAAAATACACTGAACAAGTCAGAAAGGGTATACAGTACAGGATCTGTATTAAAGTTACACCCAATCTAAAGATTACATTGTCATATTCAATCTCCAGCCACACAGCATAAGGTATGCCTGTACAAATTTAAGAGCCATAGAATACAAAAACTAGGGCTGGGCGATTAATCGATTGAGCTGATTAATTTGCCAAGGTGCACTGCATACACTGACTTCATGGTTGCGAACGGAGAGGAGCTAGTTTACCAAAGCAGAATCTGAGTTGCCAATTTAGCAATTCGGTCACTATATTTAGAGACTTTTCTGATGCCTGTAGCGGGTATTTTTCAAAAAAGTGATGAGCGAGTTTAATTTCTTGGAAGAAACAAACAACAACGGGTCAATCACAGAGAACATTTCCAAAGAGAGGATGCACATTCACGCAAACTAAAATCAGTTACCAGTATTTATCCACAAGTTGGAAACCTTTGACTTGAGGTATGCTCTTCTAAGCCAGAAACATTTTGCAGAGGTCACCTTGCCTCACCTGCTCAACTCTACTGTAGATGAGAAAAGAGCATGAGAGAACTGGATTACTCCTATAACCACCTGAGCCAAGCAGTTTGACGATAATTTTTATGTTAAATTGTTGAAATTTAAACATTTTCGTAATTTGTTAAGCATCATGTACAACCCCAATTCCAATAAAGTTGGGACGTTGTGTTAAACAAATAAAAACAGAATACAATGATTTGCAAATCATGTTCAACCTATATTTAATTGAGTAGACTACAAAGAATATATTTAATGTTCAAACTGATCAACTTTATTGTCTTTAGCAAATAATCATTAACTTAGACTTTTATGGCTGCACCACATTCAAAAAAAGCTGGGACACGTGGCAAAAAAGACTCATCAATGTGTAAAGGATATCAATGTCAGTAAATACAGTTTGGCGCTACATCCGTCAGTTCAACTTGAAACTCTACAATGCAACGCAAAAGCGATTTATCAACAACACCCAGAAACGCCGCCGGCTTCTCTGGGCCCGAGCTCATCTAAGATGGACTGATGCAAAGTGGAAAAGTGTTCTGGGGTCCGACGAGTCCACATTTCAAATTGTTTTGGGAAATTGTGGATGTCGTGTTCTCCGGCCCAAAGAGGAAAAGATGGTATGGACGCAAAGTTCAAAAGCCAGCATCTGTGATGGAATGGGGCTGTGTTAGTGCCAATGGCATGGGTAACTTACACATCTGTGAAGGCACCATTAATGCTGAAAGGTACATACAGGTTTTGGAGAAACATATGCTGCCATCCAAGCAACGTCTTTTTCATGGATGCCCCTGCTTATTTCAGCAAGACAATGCTAAACCACATTCTGCACGTGTTACAATAAGCGTGGCTTCGTAGTAAACTAGTGCGGGTGCTAGACTGGCCTGCCTGCAATCCAAACCTGTCTCCCATTGAAAATGTGTGGCGCATTATGAAGCATAAAATATGACAACGGAGACCCCGGACTGTTGAACAGCTGAAGCTGTACATCAATCAAGAATGGGAAAGAATTCCACCTACAAAGCTGCAACAATTAGTGTCCTCAGTTCCCAAACATTTATTGAAAAAAAGATTGATAACAATGCTCCTGTGCTTTGTTAGTCCAAGACAATAATAATAATAAAAAAGAACACAATAGCCAAGGCAGCTGTCTTTGTAAAAATAGATCTCTTTGTACAAAAAATTCAGCATGTACAAAATGTACAAAGCTATAACATTCTCTTTTCAACCAATCAGTTTGGTAACGTTAGCAACTGTTAGCAAGTAGCAACTCAAAACTTTTTTGGGCTATAAATGGGGGAAAGAAATTAGTTTAACACCAACGATAATTAACAAGAGCTCAGGTTTTTACTTCCAGGTATTTACATCTGATGCTGGTACACAATTGAAAAGATAGTATTTGTAACGGAACAGATACAGTAGATTGAATTGGAAAAGACTTAATATTTTGTGACAAATCCTTGATGATTACACTCTATTTTCAATAGCAGTACCAGTGATCTGCATGTCCAATCAAAACGGGTCTAAACCTGTGTGCTCCCAGTTGGGCTGAATCTGGGCTGAACTGATTTCTCATACAATCCAATAACCAACATGATTCCAGACTGATAGGGCAGCATTGCTTTGTGGGTGAGGAAAGCCAAATGCATGATAGAACCTGCTGCTTTTCCACACGCGGAACAGACTTGTCAAAGTATGAGGGCAAGACATTTCTAGTTATTTCTGGAATGGTGCACAAATTAACTCCAGTACAAAAAGTTAACAGCTTGATCACCTTGTTAGGTGGTGCTGAGGCAAGAAATGTTGGTATCTCCTTCCAAGATGTCCCTGAATACCAGCAATGATACAATCAACCAACAGAATGCTATAAACATGTTTGTTGTTGAAATAATTCATAATTCAAATATTTTTGAATTATTTTCATTTCAATACAACTCCACAAATGAAACTGGCCTTCTTAGAGTTGTGGTATACAGCTGTCAAACATTGGCTGATGGAGGCTACTAAAGCCTTCTACATTTGAAAAAGTATACTTTTGCTGACTCAAAGAAGGTACATGCAGATGGGATGGAACTTTAGTTATGGTGATTTGACTTATTTTTTAACATTGTCAAATGTGAAGAAGCAACTTAATGTGGCCAATTTTGTTGCTTTTTGAAACATACTGTAGCGTGTTGGAACTAGGTGGACAGAGATGGGTGGGAGAGCTTTTGGCACCACTGCATTTGAGTCTGGGTGTGGTGGACTGTTCTAAGGCTGTATTTCTGGATAATTATTACGTATTCCTGGAGTAATGTTTTATTTGGGGCACAATAGATTAAAAGATGACTACCATTTGTTTCATCATCACATATCATAATTTCTCGTGTATCATGCGCACCCCCCCCCCCCCAAAAAAAAAAAAAATGTCAAAAGACTAGTGCGCATTATTCATAGGGATAGGAGAAAATGAAAAAAAATTTCACATTTATTAAATGTATGCTGCCATCTAGAGGTTATGAAAAAGCTGTACACAATCCATCCATCCATTTTCTACCGCCTATCCGGGTCGGGTCGCAGGGGCAGTAGCTTTAGCAGGGGCGCCCAGACTTCCCTCTCCCCAGCCACTTCATCCAGCTCTTCCAGGGGGATCCCGAGGCGTTCCCAGGCCAGCCGAAGGATGTAGTTTCTCCAGCGTGTCCTGGGTTGTCCCCGGGGTCTCCTCCCGGTGGGACGTGCCCAGAACACCTTCACCAGGGAGGCGTCCGGGAGGCATCCGAATCAGATGCCCCAGCCACCTCATCTGGCTCCTCTCAATGCGAAGGAGCAGCGGCTCTACTCTGAGATCCTCCCGGATGACCGAGCTTCTCACCCTATCTCTAAGGGAGAGCCCGGACACCCTGCGGAGGAAACTCATTTCAGCCGCTTGTATCCGGGATCGCGTTCTTTCGGTCACGACCCACAGCTCATGACCATAGGTGAGGGTAGGAACGAAGATCGACCGGTAAATTGAGAGCTTCGCCTTTCGGCTTAGCTCCTTCTTTACCACAATGGACCGATACAAAGTCCGCATCACTGCAGACGCTGCACCGATCCGCCTGTCGATCTCCCGTTCCATTCTTCCCTCACTCGTGAACAAGACCCCAAGATACTTGAACTCCTCCACTTGGGGCAGGATCTTGTCCCCGACCTGGGGAATTTCTTTATGGTTATGTTTTGTTTAATGATCATGCTTTTCTGAAATGCTTGACGGTTTAATTTGAATCTCATAAAAATAAAATGTGTTTCAGCTTGGTCCTTTATTGTTCTTCTTTAAAGAATTCTACACATCTTACAAATTCTGCCTGGGTAATCAAACATATGAGCACAACTTTGTGTTTTCTCATTTACTAATACAAAGAGGGCTGTGAATTTCAAAATGACAGCAATTAAATAACGTATTATGTGTTCAAATAAAGTGCTTAACTGAAAAAACTAACAAAATACAGGTAATACTTCATGCTTTTTTTTCTGAGCCGCTTCTCCTCACTAGGGTCAGCGGGCGTGCTGGAGCCTATCCCAGCTGTCATCGGGCAGGAGGCGGGGTACACCCTGAACTGGTTGCCAGCCAATTGCAGGGCACATACAAACAAACAACCATTCGCACACACAGTCACACCTACGGGCAATTTAGAGTCTCCAATTAATGCATGTTTTTGGGATGTGGGAGGAAACCGGAGAGCCCGGAGAAAACCCACGCGGGCACGGAGAGAACATGCAAACTCCACACAGGTGGGCCGGGGATTGAACCCGGGTCCTCAGAACTGTGAGGCCGACGCTCTAATGCCACCATGCCGCCTTGTTTTAGGATGATATACATAATTCCTTTAAGTCATAATACAGTACTTAATGCCACATGACTGGATTAAAACAGGTTTTATATATCACAGGAGGATTTAGGAGAGAACCCGCAATAAATCTGGCTATTTTCTATACTACTTCACGTTATGTGGCTTTTTTTGGCTGATTAACAGAAATTCCTTTAAACAGCTAGCCTCAGTGTTCAGTTTATTTTTTTTTTAGATATATCAATTTTTGGGCGGCACGGTGGGCGACTGGTTAGAGCGTCTACCTCACAGTTCTGAGGACTGGGGTTCAATCCCCGGCCCTGCCTGTGTGGAGTTTGCATGTTCTCCCCGTGCCTGCGTGGGTTTTCTCCGGGCACGCCGGTTTCCTCCCACATCCCAAAAACATGCATGCTAGGTTAATTGACGACTCTAAATTGCCCGTAGGTGTGACTGTGAGTGTGAATGTTTGTTTGTTTGTATGTGCCCTGCGATTGGCTGGCAACCAGTTCAGGGTGTACCCCGCCTCCTGCCCGATGTTAGCTGGAATAGGCTCCAGCACGCCCGCGACCCTAGTGTGGAGAAGCGGCTCTGAAAATGGATGGATGGATATCCATTTTTGAACTGTTTTTTGGACAAGGTGTTACCTTGCAGCATTTTAAATGCTGTCACATTTGAATTAGGTTGCACGTATTGGATTTGCCATTACAGGGAATATCAAAATAGGTGGAGATAACAGTTTGATGCCACTGTTATAATAATATTACCGCATAATAATTCAAGTACATTATTATTTTGAGAACAATTAACTGGCATGGAAATGTAGAACAATAAAAATAGATAATAAAATAAAAAAATATAATTAAAACAGACCAGGGATATGTTGCGGGACAGTGGGAGACTAGTTAGCACATCTGCCTCACAGTTCTGAGGACACTGGTTAAAATCCGACCTCGCCTGTGTGGAATTTGCATGTTCTCCCCGTGCCTGCGTGGGTTTTCTCTGGGTACTCCGGTTTCCTCCGGAGTACCCAGAAAAATAAGGCTCTGAAATCATTAAAAAAATAAAGCCCGCCCCTGAGCTGCAGGACTGTGTGGGAGTGTCCGCTGAAGGCGCTGGAGACGAGCCCTTCACCTGACTTCAGCCAAATAACTTCGCCAAATTAGGGATGCTTCACCCCCATTGCCATCGACATTGCACTGCGACGCAGGGGCCTTTCACACTGAACAAGTGCAGTGTAAAAAGGCCTTAACACACGCAACAACTCCGACTCTGACATTTTAAACGACGTCGCCATGGCCGAATGAGCTGTTTAGCTCCTTAGCTTGATATCTATTTAGCTACTTCGCTCACGCGCTCTGGAACATAATACTGTAAATGGTTAACTTTCTCTTACTGTAAGTGTCTCTGTTGTGTGGATGTACAGTAGGTGCGGCGCGTGGAGCAAGGCTTTGGAGTACTGGATGGACCCAACGCCAGTCCGCCGCCGGTCCACGGGCCCATTAGGGCTAATACATACGAGCTAAGGTGGTAGTAGCAGGCCACTTCGCAATGAAGCTGTCCAACTCACCATTGGCTTGCTGCGTGAGCTGCGTGCCGGGTAACAACAACAATGAGAATTTTTTTGAGTCTGGAAAAAATTTGGGTCCATTTTATTTATCAAACGGTAAGTCGATATAGTAATTATAGTAACAGTCCAAGATTACAGTAGGAAATATACAGTGGGTAAGTATTCAGACCCCCTTACATTTTTCATTCTTTGTTATATTGCAGCCATTTGCTAAAATCATTTAAGTTCATTTCCCCCCCTCATTAATGTACAGACAAGCACCCCATATTGACAGAAAAGTAGTCAGATCCTTTGCTGTGACACTCATATTTAACTCGGGTGCTGTCCATTTGTCCTGATCATCCTTGAGATGATTTTACACCTTCATTGGAGTCCAGCTGTGTTTGATTATACTGATTGGACTTGATTAGGAAAGCCACACACCTGTTTATGTAAGCCCTTACAGCTCACAGTGCATGTCAGAGCAAATGACAATCATGAGGTCAAAGGAACTGCCTGAAGAGCTCAGAGAGAATTGATGCAAGGCACAGATCTGGCCAAGGTTACAAAAAATAATTCTGCTGCACTTAAGGTTCCTAAGAGCACAGTGGCCTCCATATTACTTAAATGGAAGATGTTTGGAACGACCAGAACCCTTCAGAGAGCTGGCAGTCTGGCCAAACTGAGCAATTGGGGAGAAGAGCCTTGGTGAGAGAGGTGAAGAATAACCCAAATATCCCTTGTGGATGAGCTCCAGAGTTGCAGTCGGGATATTGGAGAAAGTTCTAGAAAGTCAACCATCACTGCATTCCTCCACCAGTCGGGGCTTTATGGCAGAGTGGCCCGACAGAAGCCTTTCCTCAGTGCAAGACACATGAAAGCCCTCACGGAGTTTGCTTAAAAAAAATAAAAAAATAAAAAAAAACACCTGAAGCACTCCAAGATGGTGAGAAATAAGATTCTTTGGTCTGATGAGACCAAGAGAAAACTTTTTGGCCTTAATTCTAAGCAGTATGTGTGGGGAAAACCAGGCACTGCTCATCACCTGTCCAATACAGTCCCAACAGTGAAGCATGCTGGTGGCAGCATCATGCTGTGGGGTGTTTTTCAGCTGCATGGACAGGACGACTGGTTGCAGTCGAAGGAAAGATGAATGCGGCCAAGTACAGGGATATCCTGGATGAAACCTTCTCCAGAGTGCTAAGGACCTCAGACTGAGCCGAAGGTTCACCTTCCAACAATACAATGACCCTAAGCACACAGCTAAAATAACGAAGGAGTGGCTTCAGAACAACTCCGTGACTGTTCTTGAATGGCCCAGCCAGAGCCCTGATTTAAACCCAATTGACCATCTTTGGAGAGACCTGAAAATGGCTGTCCACCAATGTTTACCATCCAACCTGACAGAACTGGAGAGGATCTGCAAGTAGCAATCGCAGAGGATCACCAAATCCAGGTGTGAAAAACTTGTTGCATCTTTCCCAAAAAGACTTGTGGCTGTATTAGCTCAAAATGGTGCTTGTACTAAATACTGAGCAAAGGGTCTGAATACTTCTGGCTGTGTGAAATTTCAGTTTTTCTTTTTTAATAAATCTGCAAAAATTTCAACAATTCCTTTTTTTCCCCCTTTCATTATGGGGTATGTGTCCATTGAGGAAAACTTTTAGCAAATGGCTGCAATATATACAGTGAAAAATTCAAGGGGGTCTGAATACTTTCCGTACCCACTGTATATTATTACAAAAAGCAATGCTTACAAGAAACTAAAGGAGTGAACATGCTCGGTGAGTTCTGTCTTTTTCATTATACATATGGCAGTGGAGTCTATTGCCATTTTTAGCTGTCATCTGACACTAGCTTCCCTGTGTTAATCTGGCAGCTAAAGCAAACATTTAGAAGCACATATGGAGAGGTTTTGATTTTATTTCAGATTCCAGTCAACTGCAATGTTGTGGCACTGAGGTCATGACTGATAGTGTGTGTCTCTATTGCATAGCGCTCTGGGATGAGTTAAGGCAACCTTTCTTTGTACAACATTGCCAGTGAATGGATGAACAGAAAAAAAATTCTCTTTTTTAGCCAGCTTCTTAATGTTAGCATTATCAGTCGGTAAGTCACAAATAACCGGCCACTGCACCAGATGTTAGAATATTTGTATGACAGATCTATATATAACAGATCTACATGAACCATGATTTACTTGCATGTCAAAAGATGCACAAAGTACTGGAACTCACCCAGGGGGCCTCCACAGTTTCCTGCCTGGTGGAAGAAGCTCTCGTTTGTTAAGGGGTACGATCCCCATTGCTGCCTGCATGATCGTAATGAACTTCTTAAACTTCATCTTCTAAAAAACCTCCGACGCAGAGCATCACACAGATCGCATCATCGATTAGCAGTGTTCCATTTTCTAACGAAAACCAGAAGCACCTCCACATCCTTCCTCATCTCCTTCCGCATTGCAAAGACTCTAAACTCTTTCTTGCTGCTTCAATGCATAGTCTCTTCATGCCAACAAGCCTCAAAGCAGCGATGATGCTGTAGCGTGACTACTACGAGTCTTGTCCCCGACCGCACACTCTTGACAGATGTCCTTTTGGCTTCTCCCAGTGATGGAGGATCAAAGGAAAACAAACGGCCACGTTCCTGCCAGGCGGTGGGCCGGCCGAGGGAGGATGACAGCACGTCACTCTTACATAATTGTGGAGCTTCTCTGAATATTAGACTAATGAAAACACAGCTTCTGCCATCACCACAGCCGCTGCTGCTGCCGTAGGGATAACTGTGGCATTAAGCCCTTGACAGATCATGCATGCTCCCCGCCCCCTTCTCCTCTAATCCCTCAACCAGGCTAAGTCTTCTCACCATTTATACCCAGACAGAACCATACTACCTCACCCTCACAACTACACACACCCTTCAGCCGGGGCTAACCCTGTTTGGTGGGTTAACTCAGGACAGAACTTAATCTTTGACTTCTGAAAATAACCAACAAAAGATCAGTCTTGATAGTAAGGTGTTGTGTATGCATGTGTGTACATGTGTGTGTGTGTGTAATTGTAATTGCAAATTTCACTGAATAGAGAATGATATCAGCATGCAAAACACATTTTGAGAGCATCATCAGGATTTTGAGAGCATTATCCTGATTTTTATGGGATCCAACTATCCATCCAATTGCTATACAGTTTATCATCACTAGTTTTTCGGGTGAGCTGGACTATCCCAGCTGACCTTTGGGTAAGAGGCGGGGTGCACCCTGAACTGGTCGCCATGCAATCGCAGGGCAGATATAGGCAAATAATCATTCACACTAACATTTACACCTAAAGGCAATTTAGTCTTCAATCAACCTAACATGCAAGTATGGGGAGAAAATGCAAACTTTGAAAAAAGAATGCCACACCGTGGATTCTAACTCAGAAATGTGAGACAGAAGTACTGCCCACCATGGCACATTAAGTGATATACAAGTGACATAAAAACCTCAAATGCCACGTTTTTGTGATATGAAAAGTCACTTCAAAAGACGTTCCGTTGGCTGTGTTCAGAATTATGTATTTATTAGTTTGGCTCTGTTATAGGTGTTCAGGATTTAACCCCTAGGTGGCAGCAATGCAGTAAAAGTGCCCAGTGTGCCGGAAATCAAGAAGTAGAAGAGACGAAGAAGAAATGTGACATTATATTAAATTAATGCTGTGCGGGGATCTATAAATAATGTAGATTAAAAAAAAAAGAGAAATACAAAATTTATTCATGAGAATGCCAAACTGACCAAACCCGACCGTGCAGAACAAGTAGCTCAGACAGTGACGGCCGGTCCATTGTGAAACTATTTGCATGATTGCTAATGCTACAAAGCTAGCTGCTAAATGCTAATGTAAACAAACTCCGTGTAGCACTTTCTGTCTCGTTCGTGATCGGCAAACTACTATCTTATTATCTTCCTGCCCCATTTACAGAGCAAACACAAAAACAAGGGCTTCAAGTACCAGGAAAAATTAGCTACTATATTTTGAATGTGTGAGGGATACATTTAGACAATGAATTACTCAAATAAGCATTGTCGTGTGCCAGTTTGCATCGGATACAGTCTCCATTAATCTACCCTTCTCTTAGCACATGGCACCGTGAGGTCCTAACAATATGACAGCAGTGTATTCATAGCCTCAGAAGAAACTAGTATAAGTCACAATCACAACATAGTCCGCGGCGGCGTGGGGGGTGTAGTTGGCTAACATGATGACAGTAAAGCCACACAGTTCCCAAAATTCATTGTGACATGCAAATTTTAATTCTTACAGCAATAAAGACGTTGTTGACGATGTTAATGTGTCTATGTTATCAGTAGTTTCGTTGAATGTGTGCCTTACTGTCACATTTTGGTTGACTTATGGCGCACGATGTCATTATCAAACAGTGACTTAAGTTTGTAATATAGTCACCTCCCAGTCAATTCAACTGGATACTCAGCATAGCCCGATTGAGCATTGCTTATTAATAACAAATATTTCTTTAACTATATAGTGTACACAGTTGCATGCCAACTGGGGCAAAGCTAAAAGCTTTCGTCGATACAACATGCGGTTTCGGCCGTTTCATATCAGTGTTTCGTCCGAAACTGAAAATGCACTTTTGGGCCATTTTTGGTCGAAACATTTCGGTAGCCTCGATTTCAGTGCATCATTTGTTGTTTTCTTTTTCCCCCTTAAAAGATGTGGTGTGTAAACTTTTTATATCGACTGTATGTGCAAAAAATAAAGCAGGTCAGAAACAAACATTCTACACCTAACAGGGTGTAACAAAATTCGGAGGCAGTCTGTAGTGGGACAGGAAACATACTGTATGTATTTTACATCTCACAGTTGTCAAGGTTTTATTTTTTTTTCTGCCACAATTGGTGCACGCTGTCTCGTTTTGCGACATTTGTCACGGTTCTCATGGCAAGCTAGGGTGTATGGTAGTTGTTTCGTCATGTTTCATTCACAGCGCGTCTGGCATGTGAATGTTTACGGCGCGTTGGGTTATATTACGATCTGATACGGCACCGGCGGTATGGGAAGGTGTATAAAGCCGGGCCCTGCAGAGGAGCTTCGTTCCAGTCTGCTGTGCCCACAAATGTGCTCCAATGTTGGCCAGCACCTACATTTCATCCGTAAAAAGCCTTGACAGAACATGTGACACAAAAATATGTCAGACTTTGATCAGAACGTGAGAAACGTGAGGGACCCCGTCAGAATGTGACAAGCCGTAGTTACGCGGAAAAAAAACCCACGCAAGCACAGAGAGAAGATTCTACACATGAAGGCTGGAGGTGAGATTCAGGTGAGGTAGATTTACTAACCACTCATTCACTGTGCTGCCACCCCTTTATTTTGTATTCCATTGTATTATGTATTGCAAAGTATTTTACGGATTCCTGGAAGTCTGGAGATCAAGCAGTGGCTATAATTGAGATAGAATTAGACATAAAATTAGATTAAATTGGTCCCTTTTTCAAAATCGTCATCAGCTGAAGCAAACATGCTGCTGCTCTGTCCTCAGACATGTTGTGGCTTGACTGATTGTTTTGCGCACGCACAGAAAGACATGCATGTACTTGTCAGTTGCAAGACAGTTAATATTACATAATAATTTTGGATCATGGAGAAAAAAAATTAATCTTGGCCCGCATTATATGGCACAACCTTATGGCTGACTTGCATTACTACTCTATGATTCTCCTGTGTGCATAAGTCAGAAAAGGCGCTCTGACTACTGCATTCTCCCGTCAATTCAAATCTGTCATTTACACACTCTCACTCTAGTTACACACACTGGGTGGAGCAACCCTGAAATGTGGGCATTATCTGTCGAATCTGGCAGCCCGCTCACTCTCTCATGGACTTAAGCGCGTTTCATCTTCTGCACTCTAAATCTAGCGCCCCGTAAAGGTGAGACATTATATTGCACGTTTTGATTCAGTTAACTGCTCCGACGGCTCAGTGACGGGCGGACAACACATGCTGACGGTGCAAGGACACACACGGCCCATCAACCCTCACCTGCGCTCACGGTTTACCCAACAGCCATAATGTGTCTGGACTTTACACCGATCTGATCAACCTGATCGGTATCGGCCGATAATTAGCATTTTATGCTGATTGGCCGATCGGCTTTCATGTCATAATTCGCCGATCCGATCAATGACATCATCGATCGGCTCCGCAAAAGACCTTTACTCCGTGTCGCGCTTATTTTTAACCTTGTTCCGTGTCTTGTAGCGTAGTACTGTAACTATTTGACGGCCAATAAAGTTTTTTCAATTTTGTCGGTGAAAAAAGACGTCAGTCCCTATTTTGCGGTGTCTCAGACAAACAGCATGTAAGTTATTTGCAGTTTGTGCACAACTGAAGTACGTCGTGTGGAACGTCATCTAAATGCGTAAACACAGCAAATTTGATCGGGCACCTGAAGAATGTACACAAGGAGGAGCATGCCGCGTTCAAACCATGCAGTGTGGAAAATAATAATAAAAATAAAAGGAAAATCCAAACGGACGCAAACTCTGGACAACACCTGTCCATATAGCCCGGACAGTGAGAAAGTTAGAGTAAGCATGTCATTAACAGTATTGCAATAAAGTCATTTGCTACAGTAAGTAGCAGTAAGCATCGATTATTTCTGTTTTGTTGATGTAATTTTGATTTGACCTAAATTTATGTCAGTGGCTAATCCTTGAATGCCCCCTAGAGGTCATTGATGTTTTAACTTTTGTCTAAAATGTTAGAGAATACGTTTGTTTGAAGATACTCAAGTATACAGTACACAAGTATATATAGTAATTGAACAAGTCATGTAAACAGACACATTGCTCCATCTTGTGATCGGACCGGTGATCGGTTATCGTTTTTTTAAACTTGCTGATCGACTCCAAAATCCTGATCGTTTAAAGCCTAAATGTGTTCCGACCACATTAAGCCGGCGACTGATTGTGGAGATAAATAAATATGAAAATCTGAAAAATACTTCACTAAGTCACACCTCATGGATTGTTGCACACACGAGGCGCTTATGCAAGTCATTTCGAGAGAATGCGCGTACTTTGAAGATGTGCAAGCCAGGTGCTTCAAAAAAGACTGGCCGAACGGGAGAATATAGCCCTATATGCACCACATCCACTGTCTAGTGGGCACTGCATGCCTGTGTTCCATGTTTTTGGTTTTGCCAGCATTTCAAAAGTAATAATTGATGTGAAATGTAACAATCGATTCAGAATAGATTACATCTGTATCACAGTGCATTTAAGAAGCGAATATTTCTGCCAACCCTCATGAATTGTACTGTATAATTTGTAATACATTCGCAGAACGGGACATGTCATCTTTGAGGAACAAACTATGTGAATTGCATTCACTTTTACAAAACAATGAAAGACAACAAATCTGTAACTTGTTCCTGGGTCAGCAGCTGACTGCATGCAGGCCAACATGTCCTGGGAGACATGACATACAGAAAATGAATAATCTCTGTGTCCTCTTGATGAGCTGTTCGCCATTGCAAACACTGGCCAGGATTTATGTTCCAGGAGCTTGGATGTCACAATGGCAGTGCCATGGGAGCTACTGGAGCTTTCAGAAATCCTTGCGCATACCCTTACGATGAACACAGTGGCACAGTGCGGGAAGCAGGGAAATAACAATCAGCTATTTTTAAAAACGTTGGGGTAACGAGCACAAAAGGAGGCAGTAGAAAAAGAGATATAGAGTAATATTTGCCAGGATGGATCGGGGTGGGCGTAATTTACAAATGCCATGTGGAGGAACACGCTCACAACTGATAAAAATCAATAATAATCCACAACCTACTCTTACTCGTTTTCGTCAAATCTCATTACGCTCCATATCTTTTGGTAATTGTTAAACAAACATGGATGTGTGGCTGTGATTTGTAAAATTAATAAAATATGTTTTTTTTACATTACATAAAACGAATAACCTCACCAATGTCTGGGAATGGCCAGGAGAAGGATGAAGTTCCAGCACTCAAGTTACTAGCAAACTGAATGTGTTATGTCAATGTTTAGCATGGTGTTGGTAGTGAAACAGCTGCAAGTAAGCCCAAGAACTGGAGCAACTGAAGCAATCTAATAGCAGGATGGTGTGTTGCCTCTGGACAGATCAGTGGTTTGTTGTTATTTGTAGATGCCTATGGGCTGGGGGCAGCAGTAAACACTATCACAGGACAGTTTCTCAGCTGCACGAAACGATAATATATCCTTAATCAAATACCGTATGCAGACATGCAAATACAAAAGGCATGAAAAAGGTGACAAAAAAAAGAAAAACATTGAAGGGGTGGGGTTTGGGGGGCATCCCCATGACCAGCAAATATATCTTTTTTTAATTTAACATAAATTAAGCAATCTGGAAGACTGAGTAGTACAATAAGGCAAATTAAACAAATGTTCAACATGTAGAAAAAAAAAAAACAATTTGCCTCATTTCTTTGCTTTTTTTGTTCTGGCCTCCAACTTGAGCCAGGCCCATCTCCACCTGCACCTGATGCCTGCTTCAACCTGTGTCACATAAATAGCATCCTCCTCTTTAAGCACTCTCATTCTGGAAAAGAATTGACTCAAAGGATTGTCTGTTTCACTTCATTTTTCACTATTACCAACTTCAAAGGCTAATCCCAAATGCATCCTCCAGGAAAATATTAAGTATAATATTTTTCTGTTTTTATTGACCATTTCTGAATTTGAAGTTAGTTCATTCTGTGTTGTGACATCATCCCTAACATTGCTCCGTCGCTTAACACATTTAACATGAACATCCGTAAACTAATTAGATAATTGTTGGCGCCTTTCCTAATCAATACAAGATGTACTAGCGGATCAACTCTTGTCGCCGATGTTACGTGTGCTTCGCGGTAATGCTGAGACCGTAACCAGGGCCACGACCCGCAGCACCTCAATGCGAAAATACAAACGACCAGTGCAACAAATACGACATGGGCTGATCTGATGAGCAAAAATGTTGCTTAAACATAAAAGTAGCAATAGAGCATGTCCGCTCCAGAGGTGGGTAGAGTAGCCAAATATTGTACTCAAATAAGAGTACTGTTACTTGATAATAACGTGACTCAGGTTAAAGTAAAAAGTTGTCCTCCCAAAAATAAAGTGTAAAAGGTACACAGTGAAATAATTACTCCAGTACTGAGTAAATAGTGAAGAGCGACAGAATGAACATCAGGTTAAAAAAAAAAACATTACAAAATAAAATGTGAATGTGCAAATTATGATCTTGCTCTGTGTGTGCGCGCGTGTGTATGCAATTTACTACACAGTGTTTTCTCAAGTTATAAGTGAGCTGAACTATCCACGTTTGGGCAGATAGTGCCATTAAAATACTACAATACATGAAAGCTGTTGTTTTTGTTCATCTAAATGTAAATGAGTTGCGCGCCGTTGCCTTATTAGTGACGACAACCTTCCCAACATAGTTGCCTTATTAGTGACGACAACCATAACACGTAGGCACGATGATCAGTGGGTCTGGCTTATCTAGTGTTAATACCTATGCCCGGGAAGACCAATAGAAGACGTGTGAGGTCATGTGACTTTCTTGTGTTGTTTGATTGGTGAACTAGACGTAAACGTCACTGGCACTTAAATGGGATTAGCGCAAACAGCGCCCTATGCGGAAGTCGATGCCTCGCGCACGAAGTAGTTGATAAATAAGCCATAATTGATCGAATACAAGTAGCGGGTGACATTTAGATCATTGTAACGGAGTAAAAATACAGTTACTTCTTAACAGCAGAAGCGGCGGAAGTTTTTTTTCCTGGTCTCGTCAACTCCTGTGACCTATCCAAAGCAGGTCGCGAGCGCACAGGCGGAACCTCAGGCCAATGCGCTCCCATATTAGTCCGCCGTGGAGTAACATTCACAATTACATGTGTGTGTGGATGTTGGATGTGTGGAATGGATCTCGCTGCCAGCGCTCAAGGAGTACAAAACAGCCTATGATGATGACAGCGACAGCAACCCCGCCCAGGAAAAACTCATCTGAGCTACAAGATTCACGTAAATGGCCTATTTTGAGTTCAAAACGGCAAATTTCGCCGAAAGGTGACAGATTTGCATGAATGAGTAGGTCACATTCTAAAGACATGCCACATAGATTTGCAAAGCGAGTGATGTGCCAGTGCATGTCTCTCTTGTGTTGCATTTGGATGTGGAAACTGGAAAGCTGCCAAGGTTTACAATACACTTGTAAACCTTGGCAGGTTTACAATACACTTGTAAACCTTGGCAGGTTTACAAGTGTATGGGGGTCACCATTAGTGCAAGTGTGACCAATATTACAACCCCAATTCCAATGAAGTTGGGACATTGTGTTAAACATAAATAAATACAGAATACAATAATTTACAAATCATGTTCAACCTATATTTAATTGAATACAGTACAATGACAATATATTTAATGTTCAAACTGAAAAAAACGTTATTGTTTTTAGCAAATAATCATAAACTTAGAATTGTATGGCTACAACACATTCCAGAAAAGCTGGGACAGGTGGCAATAAAGACTGAGAAAGTTGAGGAATACTCATCATACACCTGTTTGGAACATCCCACAGGTGAACAGGCTAATTGGGAGCAGGTGGGTGCCATGATTGGATATAAAAGGAGCTTCCCTGAATTGCTCAGTCATTCACAAGCAAAGATGGGGCGAGGTTCACCTCTTTGTGAAGAAGTGCGTGAGAAAATAGTCGAACCGTTTAAGGACAATGTTCCTCAACGTACAATTGCAAGGAATTTCGGGATTTCATCATCTACGGTCCATAATATCATCAAGCAGAAAATCTGCAGAAATCACTAGATGTAAGCGGCAAGGCCGAAAACCAACATTGAATGCCCGTGACCTTCGATCCCTCAGGTGGCACTGCATCAAAAACAGACATCAATGTGTAAAGGATATCACCACATGGGCTCAGGAACACTTCAGAAAACCAATGTCAGTAAATACAGTTCGGCGCTACATCCGTAAGTGCAACTTGAAACTCTACTATGCAAAGCAAAAGCCATTTATCAACAAGACGCAGAAACGCCGCCGGCTTCTCTGGGCCCGAGCTCATCTAAGATGGACTGATGCAAAGTGGAAAAGTGTTCTGTGGTCCGACGAGTCCACATCTCAAATTGTTTTTGGAAATTGTGGACGTCGTGTCCTCTGGGCCAAAGAGGAACAGAACCATCCGGACTATTATGGACGCAAAGTTCAAAAGCCAGCATCTGTGATGGTATGGGGCTGTGTTAGTGCCAATGGCGTGGGTAACTTACACATCTGTGAAGGCACCATTAATGCTGAAAGGTACATACAGGTTTTGGAGAAACATATCCTGCCATCCAAGCAACGTCTTTTTCATGGACGCCCCTGCTTATTTCAGCAAGACAATGCCAAACCACATTCTGCACATGTTACAACAGTGTGGCTTCGTAGTAAAACAGTGCGGGTACAAGACTGGCCTGCCTGTAGTCCAGACCTGTCTCCCATTGAAAATGTGTGGCGCATTATGAAGCGTAAAGCACGACAACGGAGACCCCGGACTGTTGAATAGCTGAAGCTGTGCATCAAGCAAGAATGGGAAAGAATTCCACCTACAAAGCTTCAACAATTAGTGTCCTCAGTTCCCAAACGTTTATTGAATGTTTAGAGAAAAGGTGTTGTAACACAGTGGTAAACATGACACTGTCCCAGCTTTTTTTGAACGTGTTGCAGCCATAAAATTTTAAGTTAATGATTATTTGCTAAAAACAATAGTTTACAAGTTTGAACATTAAATATATTGTCTTTGTAAAGTATTCAATTAAATATAAGTACGAGCATGATTTGTAAATCATTGTATTCATATTTTATTTATGTCCAACTTCATTGGAATTCGGGTTGTATTACACAAGCCACATCTCATATAATCAGGCCTCTAGACTGCAGTCACTGTGCATGAGCTTTGTCACTTTTTTTTTTTTTTATATATATAAACTTCAACTGCATGGCCTTGCAGAATGGTTGATCCATATGCCTTTGTGCTGGAACAGTTTTGCTGTGCAACAGGGGAGTTTTAAATACTCCCTCTGCTTGCTTGTAACTGTTTTCATTTTTCTGATGTTTATTGAAAATGCAACCAGACAGAAAATGGTTTTAGGGGACAGACAGAGTGGACAAGGGGAATAGGGGTGAGAACCACAGCAGAACAATAGTGAGACATCCATCCATTTTCTGACCCGCTTCTCCTCAATAGGGTCGCGGGCGTGCTGGAGCCTATCCCAGCTATCATCGGGCAGGAGCCAGGGTGCACCCTGAACTGGTTGCCAGCCAATTAAAGCCTATTGCGTCTCTGTCAAACTTATTAGTGGAAGAACACTATATCACATGGATGTTAGTCAACTGGTGTAGAGAGTTGCTGAGCCGGCACATTGAGGAAGGGTGTGCCACCCCTCCACCCACAAGGGGGGGACCGAGCCAGTCCAGTAGGAGACCGACCTCCCAGGACCCAGGGAGGTCCCAAGCTCAAACGAAGCACCCCGACCAGTCCCAATGGGAGGGGCACAGGCACCGGAACACTTCCCCCCATGCCTCCACCGCCCCCTATCAACCCCCTCACACAGCGGGCCACACCGCCGCCATCGCCCCCACCATCCCTGGAGAGCTTTGTGGCCCAAGCCACAAACATGGCCCAACGCAGCTGCCACTTAATAAAACGGTCATAACCCGCCAAAGCGGGCCCATGTTAAGAGCTCGTCGTGAGCGAGGACATGCGAGGGGGCCAAGAGATGGGAGAGGAAGGCGAGGCTCAATGCGGGGGTGGACCCTCATCTCTCCGTGGCCTGACAACCGGGGGGTGGGGGTTGTGGGGCGCAGGCCCCAGGAGTCAAGCCAAGAGAAATGTGAAAACCTACCACCCACCTTATTACTATGGTTACCAGGTCCCCGACTGTCAACCATTATCCATGTACAGTGATTGTGTGTGGTGGGTTGTAGTGCATTAAAATTGGAGAGATTGGTGGGGGTGAGTCACAGTCACAGGGCAATAATGACCTGTAACTGTCACCCTCACCCTGGCCAACCAGTTCCCCAAAGGATATGTGAATGTATGTGGTGCATTAAAAATCCACGGGGAAAAAGCATGGCAGGCGAGAGAGCAGGCCGGGGTGCCGGGACACCTGGCCGAGTGTCCTCCCCAGCCCGACCAGGCACAGATGTGCCAACACCCAGCCCGGGGCCCGCCCCATCATGCCTAGTTCCAGTCCCCCAGGGGACCCTGAATGAGATGTGAGTGTGCCCACTGTGCGGAGTATGTACAGAGTGAGGACTAAAAATGTGCAGTGTGGGTGAAGTAAAAGGCTAGACTCCTGCGGCTCCAGCTCGACAGACCACAGAGAAAAGGGGGGCAGCCCCTTCCCAACCTACAGCTAACCCCCCACCCGCTCAAACCAACCATAGCCCAGTGAACACAACAGGACACAGAAGGCAGGCCCGACCGAAGCGGGAGGCACTGACACCCTACCATAAGCCCCAAGTCAGCCGGGGACCCCACACAGTCCGAGGGAGAGAGGGACGATGACCACGGCAGGAGCACCCCAAGGAGAGGGAAGAGGAGGACACAGGCCCGGGACGCTGCAGCATGGCCCCCTAGTCCCCACCCGGAGCCCATGACGAGACCCACAGAGTGGGGCCAGCGGGCCCCTCCCCGGCACCCATGGACAGAGAGCAGCCCCGGGACCTGCACCCCCCAGGATGGCAACACGAACACAACCAGGCCCATGAGAAGGAGGGGGAAACAGGCCCAGCATCCCCAGTGGCCCACATTGCAGATCTCGAACGATAGGGGTACAAATGCATGCAAAGCGACCCAAAGGCATGCACAGGGTTAAAATAATGTTAAGAAATGATTTGCTCACCTTCCGTTGCATATTACACTACATGCTGGCACGGTGCACGACTGGTGAGCACATCTGCCTCACAGTTCTAAGGACCGAGGTTCGTCTGTGTGGAGTTTGCATGTTCTACCCATGCCTGCGTGGGTTTTCTCCGGGCACTCCGGTTTCCTCCCACATCCCAAAAACATGTGTGGTAGGTTGATTGAAGACTCTAAAATGCCCCTAAGTGTGAATGTCAGTGCGATGGTTGTTTGTTTATATGTGCCCTCCGATTGGCTGACGACCAGTTCAGGCTGTACCCCTGTCTCTCGCTTGAAGATAGCTGGGATAGGCTCCAGCACGCCCGCGACCCTAGTGAGGATAAGCGGTACAGAAAACGGATGGATGGATTACATTACATTTCTGGATGAGATTCTTTCCCAGGCAAACAGAATCAAGCTTCAAGGTTCACTCTTCTAATGAAAGGTGACAAACCTTTATTAAAGTCATCCATATGCTTATTACATTTGGCAGAGACATTTTCTCGTGTTGTATATTCTATGACAATATTTTGCCATTGGTGAAGGTTGGTAACTTGTTTATCTTTCCAGTTTAACAGTATTGTTTTTTTTAGCAATAGCTAGAAATACAAGTATTGGTTGAGCATGTTTATTTGGAAGATCTATACCTTTTAAATCACTCAGCAGACAAAGATTAGGAGAAATCGGAGTTCTGCATTTCGAAACTGAGTATAGTTTCTGTGTAACTAGTGACCAGAAGCGCTGTACAGGTGTACAATGCCAAAGAGCATGAAAATAAGTGTCACTTTTTAAATGGAACTTGTTTTCCCCCCCCACATTTATTTTTTGGAGTGCATAGCCATTCTTTCATAGAAACAATGTAGCTAGAGTTTTTGGTCATCTTAATGCTTTTACATAAGCATTTAGTTTTTCTATCCCTTTTCCTGTCCCATCATGCTGTTACTCCCGACCAAGGCGGTTATGCAATGCCCATATGCAATACATGTGCAAGCCAGATGGAGGGACACATGCCACTCACAAATCCCTGTGTGTGTTGTGTTCAGAGATAGAGACACCCATAGTCATTAATTGCATCTGTCAACCACAAGTTAAACATGTATCAAAGGTAAACAGATAAAAAAATTTGTGGTACAAAATACAAATATAGTAAAAAATTGCAAGGAATGGATGCAGTGATGGATGAAAGTTATTTTTATGAAAAAAATCAAAGGCGAAATATAGCAGATGATGACTGAGAGGACATCAAGGCATTAACAATGGACACCAGCTGGTGTGTTCCTCCCGACTGACTCCAGTCCCAATCAGCAAATCAGACAACAAAGATAACAGCACAAAGTGCTGCCTCTCAATCGACCCAATAAAAGTGCAACTGTCATACAGGGCTAGACTGACTAAGTAACTGGATTACCGTTGTATAATATATACAGAAGAGATGTCAAAAATAACTGGTATCTGTAAAAGTACTGATAACTGCAAAAAACAACTCTGGCAAAAGTAAAATGTACTGAAGCCACTCCCTTAACTAAAGTACAAAGGTACACACTACACATAGTACAAACAAAAGTACACTAATAAAAGTACTTGTAAAAACTAAATTGACATTTTTCAACCCAATAATAAAATACATATAGTGAAATTCTTCTCTCTCTCCAGATTTCAGGCGTTCTCTGGTGGCAACGATGGACATGACAAACACAAATTGAAAAAAGGTAGGCTAAAATGAAAAGATGAGCATTTGTTTGTATTATTGAAATGAAGTTATATACAGTACAACATAAAAAAAAAGCTACATTTGTTTCACACACATTTATTTGCCCTCTGTCAAACGGGAGGAGTGGTGGGGGTGGATTATTGACTGAAACTAGTCAAAAATTAGCAAATTATGGCTATTTTATTTTTTACTATTATTATTATTATGTTTTCCAGTTTTATTTCGGCAGCGGGCAAATAAATGTATTTTAAACTTTATTTCTCAAACGTGAAAGAATTTACTGCCAGGGAGCCAGACGTCAACAAGCTAGCCTTCTAAAAAGCTAACGTGGTTAATTTATTGCAGGCACTTTTGAAAAAAAGACAATAAAAATACAGCTGAGTGTGAAGCGGCTGGGATGAGAATCAGCACCTCCATATATATATAATGTGTACATACACATATACAAACGTCATTAAGAAAGTAGTTTCACATTTAATTGATGCCCCACGTAAAAGATAGAAAGATACAAATTGGCACACTCCGGCCCCCACACCCGCAGACTCGTGTGACATTTGCGTTACAAGAACCTATCCACAAAGAGATTAGAGTTTACAAAAAAAATTGCTCTTTTACCGCAAGGAAGAAAGACGAGAATAAACCTTTTAAAGCAGAACTCATCGAAGCTAATATGTTTGGGAGCGGTACAAAGTCCAAACATGTCAGCAAAGACCCACACAAGCAATGTCGATATGCAGCGCGGTCGGGGATCAAAAGCGTATATCATACCTGGTAAAACTCCACTTTCCTTTTCTCGGTGTCCCCAGATGAGGTTATTCCAAAAGTACAGGTGGCTTGAAACCAATATAGCGCAAGATGTGGGTGTAAAGGACACGTTTGTTGTGTTGCTTAAATTCGTGGTCCAAATATGCGCTACTTCCTGTTTCTCACAGGTATGTGGGCGTGGCTTAGCAGCGGCAGGCAGGTGTTTTTTTTTTTTTGTTTTTTTGTTTTTTTAGAAAAGTTTCAGTTGTGCCCAGTTGAGTCATTTGTCCTCATCAAATACGCTGGGAGAAAAAAAAGTCCTAAACTGACTCAGTTAATTTTGATTCAATTTTTAAAAAAACTGATCCGAAAGGTTAAAGCGTTTGAGTTTGGATTTAAATCACCGATCTAATTAATATCTTGGAAAAGTCTATCGAACGCTCGGCTCGTGGTCCACAGAAACAATCGAATTGTTTTCTGTACAACTTTGCCATTTGTTGTTGATGTGGAACTTCCTTTTGATTTCAACCAAAATACATATGAGCTACCAGGAAACTATGTTCTATTTATGTCTTTGCCGGCAATTGTTTGCAAAGGAAATGAACATATACTATGCTGGTCCTTCTCAACATTGATAGCAAAATATTTAAAAATTCATTTAATGGGCTTTGTGGCAGATGTTTGCATCTATTACCCTTACTCTTTTAGATATGTGATGTTGGGCTCACACTCCATAAAACAACCAAAATGGAGAACTAACGCACATTAATAGAAGTTTTTAAAAAAAAACAAGAAAAAAAGATTTCATTTTAGTCAATTAAGTGTTTTTTTTTCCAGCCTGAGATACAATTTTTATGCTGCGGTTTGTTCTTTTCCTTTTCAGATAAAATTGTCATTTTAATAGTACTTTAATAGTGGTGGATGCTGGTCCATGATTACAACAGAGGACTAAAATAAAAATCCACTGTATGTATACAGCTCCATGCCTTATATGACCATGCTATTAGTGCGCCCTCTTGTGTTTGATTGAACATGGCAAATGTCCATTGCGTGGGTGTACAGTAGTTTGCATTGGTGAAGAACAATATATTGGGAAGTATTTTCGGCCGTTTTAGACTTCAGTCTAATATGTAACCTTTTTCAGCCTGGCAGTACTGTGAATAACTACTACTGTACAGTAAATGCCGTATTGTTAAATCAATAGAAAATCACAGTTGTGCATTTGGGTGTTTCAAGAGAAATAATTAAGCAAGACTCTATGTTCGATAAAACAATAAAACATTACAATCACAATCATATTTCACAAATTGTATTATTTTATGTCTATACTAACGTTCTCCATAAAGGTGTAACAGTTCTGCATACAACATTTTCTTCCATATCTGTATCTACAGAGCCTCTAAGTCCAAATCTAAAATTGCACATATTTTACAGTAAGTGATATTCCATTTCACAGAAAGAAAACCATATTACACAGTCATACGCCCTCAAATCACTGAAGGACATCTGATTTTGAAACTCTTTAAGGCACACAAAAAGGTGAAACGATAGCAAGGGACAATATTTCCACAAACTGTTAAGTTTGGATGCAATGTAATAGTAAGCAAAAAACATTAATATAGTGGGAAAATAAATTAGATGTGTGAATGATTGAGAACATATTTGCCCAGGGATCCAGCCACTGAGAGAATTTGAACATTTACACAGAAAATAAAAGCAATTGTTAAATTAACACCATCAGTGATGTATTGTAGCAAAACCGAGCTGTACTGTATGTGTGATTTGGTGTGAAAGTCATACAGAATGCCACTTCTGATTGGGTTTACACGAAATGAAATGTCCTGAGCATGTAAATGCCTGTCGTTCACATCACACATATGCTATTGTGAGGTCTTAAACATGTATTGACATTGCGAGAGGTCATCGTCTTCTAAAGGCATGGCTTCCTGGAGAGCATCCACCATCTTTGTCTTCTCACTACAAAACAAGACCACCAACAGTTTTATTGAAAACAAGAAAAAAGAAAAAAAACACATTCATTTATGTTTACCAAAACCCATCCTTGATTCATTTTTTACATATTAAATAAAATAACACATCTTGGCTGATGGTTCAGGAGAATGCTGATATTTTTTCGGAAAATTGTGAAAAAGGAAAGAAGTCAAATAGAAAACCAAGCCAAACTAGATCCAGGTGAATTCTCAGGGCGTTGAATCGATAGCAACTGCACTGTTCTGGTGAGAGCAGTTGGACCAACCACAACAGTCCAGTTGCGATCGATTCAATGCCCTGAGAATGAAATGACCTGGATGAATGAGAATATTCACAGGCACTATAGACACAGGTGAAGATTTAAAATAAAACAAAAAGAAAAACAGGACACACAAGTAAAACCTCACCCTAGAGCTTTGGTACCTCACCTGAACCAACATTTCCTCCTCTACTCCATCTAACGGTTTCAATCATCTGTGTCCATGTTTGTAGTTGTGCCGTGTGTTTTAAGTGTGCATGTGTAATGCCCAGCGGGGAAAGCGAAAATGAAAGCGTGTGACCAATTTAATGCAGTTTTTTTTTTTTTTTTTGTCTGGACCCTTCTGATCTCATTCAGTGAGTCTGACCAACTTTGCTCATATTCATGCTCATGTTGAGTTCAGATGTGAGTAACAAGAGAAGGAAACTGAGGCCTGAAGCCTTTACAATGCATATACAGAACTTGTCCTTCAATATATAGTGGTGCCTTGAGATACAAGTGACCCGAATTTCACATTTTTCGAGATATGAGCCATCGTTCCGTCGATTATTTGCTATGAGTTGAGAGTGCAAACTTGAGATACAGTAGAAGTGTTGTATAGTGGCGGTGAACACAACACAACTCACTACGCAATAAGCAGCACTTGGGCAAATAATGAATATTATATAACATAATTCTTCAAAAAAGACTTCAAGCTATTAAACGCCACTTCCAGTTTTAGTTGACTATCAAACTAAATATAAAACATGCAGGATTACTGTAGACTGTGTATTTAAGACAGCCTAATACACGCATATCATAGCTTTTAGTCTGCTACCCTAATGCTAACGCTTCATGAGAAACACCATATATTGTTACTCAAGCTGTGACGTTTGGTTAAAGTCAGTTGTCACTATGTACAGTAGACTACTTCTATTTATTGCATACATTTTGTTGAATTTTTAAAAAATGATTATTATACTCCTAGAATAAAAAGACTACTGTAAGTGGTTTTACCCATAGTTAATTTCCTTTGAATGTGACCACTTTCTGTCAATAGATGAGAAAAGATTACCCCCACTTCTCCAGGCTTTCCACATTGCCTGGGAATAACTACTTAAAGAGGCCTGACAAACAGCTTCATATAAGCCTGAATGAGGTTTTGGCGGTTATGTAAGAGAAGTAGCGTAGAAAAACTCATGTTCAAATATTGAGTGGGAGCAGAGGTTCCAGGCTCACCAGAGTCAAACTGCCGAGATTTAAGAAGGTGGGAAAAACTCCCAGTAAATGAAGGAGCTTCCCAAGAAAGATTTTATGCGTGCAGAAAGGCAAGTGCTAGTTAAGTATTAAGATTGTGATATAGTATCCGGTTAAGTCAGACCTGAAATAAAAACACGCCAGTAAATTAATGTGGTTACATCACAGGATCCTTCAGTCGTGTGTTGCACTTGCACCACTGAAAATTGCGATCAAGTTTTGTTGATAGCTACTGTATATGCCATCATACAAAAGTTACCTGCATCTGCACACCATGAGAAATATTGTATTGTTACAAGGTAAGACTTGCTGACGAGGTTGATGAATTATAATAGCAGTCCGGCAGACTAGTCGTTATGTCATCTTGAGTTGATTGCATGTTACCTAATTTGGGTTAACTTTACAGCAACAAAAAATCAAGATAGCCCACAACAGTAACTGATTACAACAAATGTCATTTTTATACTGGCTTGCTGAAATGTTGTGCATTCCTCTCCATTGCTTTTCTGTCTATAGCTTAAAATGAATTGACACACATACACAAACACTCCTGTCTAAATTCCTTCATTGTATTTATTCATGCTACTTATTTAGTGTACTAATTAATTGTTTTTATTGTATTCCATACATTATTTCATTTTATTATAAAGTCTGACCTGGGACTAAGACTGCAACGAAGCTCAAGCTAGACGTCTTGTATGCATCACATTTTCCAGTTTTTTTAACGACAATCTTGTGTTTATCATCCATGTTGAATACACATTAACTTGATGTTAATTTTAATGTCATTAAATAAAAAAAGTAACACACATAAATTCACACATACACACACACAGAGACTTGAAGTGTGACCCCCCCCACGAAGGATAGGACAGAAATAATGTGTATTTCCTCCTTTCTTGTGTTTTTGTTTGTTTGTTTGTTTACATGTAAAAAAGTGATACATTTGTAGCCCTACAATATTTGTATTGGAGTTATCCTGTTGTTATATACTGTATAATGTCTCTCACCGGAATATCAGCCTAATGTTTCAACAGTAAACAACAAGTACACTAACAGGCACATTTTTTTAACTCACACAAAATCTCACTGATACAACTTCCCTCTGCAAAAGGTTGGCATGTGTATTTGGATGTTTTTAACCCAAATCAGGAATAGAAAGAACTGGAACACTTACGGAACATGCAGAGTGTTTATATGTGAAAAACGTCAAGCATGCAGATACTGTATTTGATGTATATTTCATACCAAGTAGACATCCAGTTCAGAGTCTGAGTGGCTTCTGATGAGAGCTGGCAGAGGATCTTCCAGTGCAATTGTTGAACTGGAGACTCGCCTGTGCTCACTGCAGCATAAATAAATGCAGGTCAAAACAAGCGCCACTGTGATCGTTCTAAAACTAAAGTGGAATTATATTTGAAGGTATTGTGGAGGTCCACAACCTGTTCACTATAGTATTTTTCTATGTGCATTGTTTACTCTACTGCAAAGAACAGCAATGTCCTTTTATAATTTATACAGTAAAAGGACCATGTATGCGACCTGCTATCAAGGTTCCCTTCATCAGTAGACTTGAACGTAACAGCAGATTTAGGTAGAAGATCTGGTTGCTTGGGGGAACTGTAAACTGATGGAAGAAGGAAACATCAGAAAATAAAATGTGAGATATTTCACAATGACTCGTGGATTAATTTTTGTTGTTGTTGGTGGTGTGGTTTGTAACGTTGTCATTGGTAGAGGAATGTCAATGAAGAACAACAGACAGTAAGAGACAGTAACATTTTCCCAAAATAACGTAGGGAATTACAATACAACACTTATTGTTACCTTCTAGGTTGTCCATGCTTTGTGCTTTCTTCTTCTCCCACTCATCCTTATGAGGAGAAAGTATTTCCTGAGAGGCTGACTTAACTGCACAGAAAGAAGTTCTTCTTCCTCTTAGATGTTCCTCTCAAAGCTATTCAACAAAAAAGTGCAAGTGTGTTAAGGAAACGCTTATTCTTTATCAAGGCTTTATAACACACACCATGATAGCCGAATAACTCACAGAGGATGCGTTTGAATACAACTGAGCCCATGAATTTCAGAAATCTGTCTGCATAGAAATTGGGCCTGTGAACTGACACCGTGTCCTGAAAAGCAAGGAAAAATGAAAATCAGTCTCTCTCTCTCTCTCTCTCTCTCACTTTCTCTGTCTCTGTCTCAATGTCTCTCTCTCTCTCTATCTCTCTGTCTCTCTCTCTCTCTGTCTCTCTCGCTGTCTCTGTCGCTGTCTCTGTCGCTGTCTCTCTCTCTCTTTGTCTCTCTGTTTCTGTCTCGCTGTCGCTGTCTCTGTCTTGTTCTCTCTGTCTCGCTCTCTCTCTCTCTCTCTGTCGCTCTCTCTCTCTGTCTCTCTTGCTGTCTCTGTCGCTGTCTCCCTCTCTCTGTCTCTGTTGCTGTCTCTGTCTCTCTCGCTCTCTGTCTGTCTCGCTGTCTCGCTGTCTCTCTCTCAGTCTCTGTCTCTGTTTCGATGTCTCTCGCTGTCTCTCTCTCTCTGTCTATCTCTTTCTCTCTGTCTCTCTGTCTCTCTGTCTTGCTGTATCTCTCTCTCTCTCTCTCTCTCTGTCTCTCTCGCTGTCTCTGTCGCTGTCTCTCTCTCAGTCTCAGTCTCTGTTTCGATGTCTCTCGCTGTCTCTCTCTCTCTGTCTCTCTGTCTCTCTGTCTCGCTGTCTCTCTCTCTCTCTCTGTCTCTCTCACTGTCTCTGTCGCTGTCTCTCTCTCTCTCTCTGTCTCTGTTGCTGTCTCTGTCTCTGTCTCTCTCGTTCTCTCTCGTTCTCTCTGTCTCCTGTCTCACTGTCTCTCTCTCAGTCTCTGCCTCTGTTTCGCTGTCTCTCGCTGTCTCTCTCTCTCTGTCTCTCTCTGTCTCTAGCTCTCTCTCTCTGTCTCTCTGTCACTGTCTCTCTGTCTCTGTCTCTCTCTCTCTCTGTCACTCTCTCTCTCTCTCTCTCTCATTCTGTCACTCACAGACACACACACGATTGAAAATATGTGATGGTACATACCCCATCATGTACAAGAGATTTCCAGGAATGTTCCATCTTCTTAATGAACCTGACAATGAAAATTATGTATTACATCATCCACATTACGAATACTAAACACAATATAGACGGTGTGTTCATGAGAGGCACTGTAAACCTGTAGGACTGAAGGATGTCGATGATTCCTAAAAAGATGAGGAGGTTTTCATCTTTATGCTTGGCCGGAATTCCACCAAATCTGAAATGAAGAGATTTGCTAAATTAATCCACTTAATTTGCTCCAGGATCTGTGAATGGAAGATGCTCCTTTGGCTATAGATATTCATGAATTTGTAAAAACTGATTTACAAAAGTTTCCTCACGTGTCATCATCTGCCACTGGTTCTGGGTCCTTCACAGTCCCCTGGATAGATTCCAGGGCAGTGGAGTAGAGAACCTTCTGTCCTTTCCTGCTGTCACGTCTGCTCTCTCTGCCCTTCACCTTGTGGTCTAAAACATGGATACCCAGAAGAAGGCTGTAGTCCATGATCTTGAAGCTCTCTAAAACCTAAAAAGAAGAACAACTAGCAGTTGAATACTGAATTTTATTCATTTTAAAGTTGAAATTGAAGCCAAGGGAAGCGTGGTGAATGAGTGGTTAGCCCATCTGCCTCACAGCAATGTCCTTTTATATATTTGATGTTTGGGGGCGGCCTGCGGCCGTTCCTGTGTAGAGTTTGCATGTTTGCACCCTGCTTGCGTGTTTTTTTTCCGGGTACTGCTGCTTTCTCCCACATTCCAAGAACATATATGTTAATCAAATACTCTAAATTGTTAATTGTTGTGAATGTGAATGGATATTTGTTTACAAGTGCTCTGCTCCTAGCTGGTGACCAGTCCAGGGTGTACCCCGCCTCTCGCCCAAAGTCCGTTGGGATCGACTTCAACTCACCTGCGACCATCATGAGGGTAAGAAAATGGATGAAAGTAGAGAAATAGGTGTGCTCTTGGGCTGGTTCTATTGCTGAGACGACCCTAATTGTAATTTGTTTTTACAGTCCTTTTATAATTATGTGAATCAAAGTACAATGCACATCAGACTTTTAAATAATCTCCCGACTGTCCAATAAAAGATCAGGTCTAAATTAAGTGGATTTATTATGTAACTACTGTACATGCCAAACAACACTTTTGTACAACCAAGCCTTAATCCCTCCGGGCAGATCGTAGTCACAAAGAATCACTGTACTTGAAAACAAAGACTTCCTTGAGCTAGGATCTATTACCTAATACAATGAGGTCAGATGAGCCAGTTTGTGCTGCAGAGTTCAGCTTGATCATATAAGTAATATGCTTAGTTCTACCACGTCTTAATCCTCTTGGGCCAACATACAGCTCTTGCATGCAGCTCTGCATGCAGCCCTTAGGTAGCCTTGGTGTGGCTTGACTGTCAGACAGTCAACCCTTGTGCCTGTCATCAGAGATTGTCAAGACACAGAAATTTTGCAAAGAGAGGCTTTATCAATCTGCTGCATCCTGTGCTTACTTAAACGGAAAGGCTTGTGGCGGTATTAGCAGCCCTAAATGTGGCAAAATAACAAATGCCACATGCAGGTTTGTCACTCTTGCCAAAAGACTCACGAATATTGAACTAATCTTGTGCATAAAACACGGTTGACTTAAGGTCCCTGTGAAGTGAAAATGAATGTCTTCTAAATTTGACACACCACAGAGAAGGAGGTTGTTAACAACCCTGCCAAATTTGAATGATTAAAAAAAAAATCATCACGTATATAAAATAAGTGCCCCTGCGATTGGCTGGTGACTGGTTCAGAGTGTACCCCGCCTCCCGCCCAAAGATAGCTGGGATAGGCTCCAGCAGCCCGTGACCCTAGTGAGGATAATTTGTAAAAAAATTGATGGATATGGAAAATTAATGGAATAACAATAATAATAGAAGCACATCATTTGTACAAATAGCCTTTCGAGTCATACTTGTAGTGCATCTTCATGGCAATAACATTATCATTACTATTATTATTATCCATCCATCCATCCATGCCTGCTATGTTTGTAGGTAAAAATAAATAAAATAAATAAATATATATATATGAAACGCACCCGGCAGTCTCTCTGCAGAGTCTTCATCAAGGCGCTGTGGGTCTCTGCATCAAAGCACAAGCCTTCATGCATCTCTTGGAAATCCAAGTCTTTGAATGTAGGTGAAGACTTTGTGCGCTCTTTGCGTGAAGCGCGCCGTTTGTACGAGGAGCCTTTCAGGTCGTACTTGTAGTGCATCTTCATGGCACGTGGCAGGACATTGTTCATCACCACCACACGGACAGTGACGGCACCACACTGAATGCAGTAAAGGCCATAGAACTTCGGTAGCAAAGTCCTCGGGTTCTGATTCAAGTTCTACAGAAGTGAAAGCAAACATTTTCAATTAAAGATGTAATCAAATAAATACTGTATGTTGGGTTTGGCAAAAATAAAAAGATGCTGATAATCAGATGTAGGTGACATGTTAAATTTATGGCCCTAACATTGCTGTCAAACATCTCATCAACATGCAGCCAAGCTGAGCCATTTCTTTCCATCCATTCATCCATCCATCCATCCATCCATTTTCTTTTACCGCTTATCCTTACTCGGGTTGTGGGCTGCTGGAGCCTATCCCAGCTATCTTCAGGCGGGAGGCGGGGTACACCCTGAACCGGGCGCCAGCCAATCGCAGGGCACATAGAAACAAACAACCATTCGCACTCACATTCACCCCTACGGGCAATTTAGAGTCTTCAATCAACCTACCACGCATGTTTTTGGGATGTGGGAGGAAACCGGAGTGCCCAGAGAAAACCCACTTACGCACGGGGAGAACATGCAAAAGCCACACAGGCGGGGCCGGTATTTGGACCCCGGTCCCCAGAACTGTGAGGCAGATGTGCTAACCAGTCGTCCACCGTGCTGGCGCATTTCTTTCCATATTATCCAGATTTTCTATTTCTCTCTTTAATATACAATATTTGTGTATAGAAGCGCAAATACACTATAGGGACAAAAGTTTTGGTTATCTTAATATGAATTGCTATTCCTCAGCAAACCAAAAAACCTTAGACCAGGGGTCACTGACATGGTGCCTGCAGGCACCAAGTAGCCTGCAAGCACCAAATGAGTAGCCCCTGGGATTATTTTGAAAATAGCTCAGCAGTGATGGGACATTGTGATTTCCTAGGAATTTAGGTAGAAGTGATCATTTGAAAATGTAAACAGTTGCAGAAATTCTTTATTGATTTGTATCTGTTTCCTCCCAAAAATAACTAATCATTGTTAATAAATGTAAGAAATCATTACCATAATCAGCATCTTCAATGTGTATCATTAATTCATCAACGCAAATTCGTTATAGGTGTATAAAACTCATAGGTCTTTGCATTAGTCGGTACCCAAGAAGCAGCTCCCAGTTTCAAAATGGTTGGTAACCCCTGCCTTCGACAATCACACTCTATGATTCTCTGTGTCTCAATGCATGTGTTCAAAGAGTGAACAAATTGTTTGTTTGTTTGTATGTGCCCTGCGATTGGCTGGCAACCAGTTGAGGGTGTACCCCGCCTCCTGCCCGATGATAGCTGGGATAGGCTCCAGCACGCCCGCGACCCTTGTGAGGATAAGCAGCTCATAAAATGGATGGATGGATAATATATATTTATTCACCATGTAGTAGCCAGGAAGCAGCTTCTGCAGAAACTCTGCCTCTTTATGTTGCACAGTCTTGATAATGAACTCATCATCACTGGTAAGGTAAAACCAGGAACTGCTGGCACCAGGGTTGGACAGCTCAATCAGAGGCTCATTACAGATGGAATACTGAAAATCACAATTATACAGAAGCCTTATCTCAACACACTGTCATGATCAAATAATGATGATCTCGAGCCTTTGTAGGGGTTCTAAATCACAAGACCCCTAAAAATAACACTGTTGACAGTAGTAATTATAATGCATCATTTAATGTTTTATCACTATACAATATCCTGTACACTGTACTGTTTAGCTTACCATTATGATTAGGGGCTGAGCACCCCAAAAATTCAGATCCGGTATTTACTGTACCTCTGGATCAGGTTAATGAAATGAATCCAGTTGGGTACCAAATCTCACCAGATAATCGTCTGGTTTGATGCCAAAGAGTTCACGAAAGTAGCGGAATGCCAGTGGTGCATATGTTTTGAGGCGGAAGTCGGGGTAGTGATGTGCTGGAGTCATGTTGCTGCCCTCACTGGAAAACAAAATGGAATTGTAAATGAGCTGTTAGTTGAGGTTATCTAGAGCAGTTGGTTTCCCAAAGATGCATTTTGCTTTTGGGGTTTTCAAATGTCATTTTCAAGAAATAACAAAGAAAGGAGAAAAGAAAACACTTTACTTAAGACAAATGTGTTTTCTTAAAACACATGATTTATTTCTTGGCTTATTAGTTTGAGTTGAAACAAAAGTACCTCGGCAAGAAGACACTCTCTACCACAGAGAAATCCTGCATGAGAACATCTCTGTCAGGTTTGGAGCTCAGGTTTCCCACAGCGTAACCTATAGCCAGCTGGATGGCTCCTTTTAGGGCAGCTGGTGTGGGCTGAAAGAACCAGAACAATGCTAAAATGCAGTCATTTGAAGTCATTTATCCATCCATTTTCCGTACCACTTATCTTCACGAGGGTCGCGGGCATGCCAGAGCCTATCCCAGCTATCTTTGGGTAACATACCCTGAACTGGTCGCCAGCCAATTCAGAGCAATTTAGAGCAAATTTAGAGTGCTCACTTAACCTTCCATCCATCCATTTTCTGAGCCGCTTCTCCTCACTAGGGTCGCGGGTATGCTGGAGCCTATCCCAGCTATCATCGGGCAGGAGGCGGGGTACACCCTGAACTGGTTGCCAGCCAATCGCAGGACACATACAAAAAAACAACCATTCGCGCTCACATTCATACCTACGGGCAATTTAGAGTTGCCAATCAACCTACCATGCATGTTTTTGGGATGTGGGAGGAAACCGGAGTGCCCGGAGAAAACCCATGCAGGCACGGGGAGAACATGCAAACTCCACACAGGCGGGGCCGGGGATTGAACCCCGGTCCTCAGAACTGTGAGGCAGACGCTCTAACCAGTCGCTCACCGTGCCGCCCTCACTTAACCTAACATGCATTTTTTTGGAATGTGGGAGGAAACCGGAGTACCTGGAAAAAACCCACGCAGGCAAGGGGAGAACATGCAAACTCCACACAAGTGAGGCCAGAATTGAACCCGGGTCCTCAGAACTGTGAGGCAGATGTGCTAACCAGTCATCCACCGTGCCGCCGTAAGTCATTTAGTTTACATTTAAATTAATCTTTCAATTCCCAGCAGAAAGTGACCGTGTTGTCTCACTGTATGACCGAGTCTACGTGAAAAAAAAAAAAGCGCTTTGGGCCGCCACAATTCAATACTACAAATTGAAAATACTATTCTTTTAGGGAGCTTGTCAGCCATTGGCCCTTCGAATCATCATCACTTTTCTGCCCCTTACAGCGCAAGATAATAGTGCTCAGTTTTGATCTGAGTCTAAGATGCATTCATTTAATGACGTGTCTGTTATTGTGGTATATAAGCTCACTATAGTCTGGCACTAAAGTTGGTGATTGTCAGAATGACAAAATTTATTTTTGTGCCTATTACAAGAATGAATTTGAAACATTACATTGAAGTAACATTTACAACTTAATTTTGGTTTATCATATATGTATGCTCAAATTCTTAACATTTCTTTCGTTCAAGTGATAATGGTAAAAAGGAGCATTCCCAACCATTTCAACAAACTGCTCTACAAGATATACTGTAATAATATTAAATATTGATTGGTCTACCAAATGATAAGATACATTTTTGTTGATTTAATTGTAAAATTGTTTTGTAGGTCCCTGAAATTTCTCAACAATTAAAAGCAGCATACCTGATGCAAAATAATTAGAGGTGCAACAATTAATCAAATAATCAACAACTAATCTATTATCAAATTAATTTAACTGTTTTGATCATCAATTCATCATTTAGAGATCTTGTTTAACTTAAAACTGTTCAATTTCAGCCTCTTAACAGTCAATATTGTCCAATGTTTGTAGTCCTCCATGAGAGCAGACAGATTTTATTTTTGATGCATCAAAATAAGACATTGCAAACATCTGCTTTTACTTAGGAAAACAATGACAACATTTCTTAACATGTTTACAGACCACACCATTGAATGAATCATCATCAATTTGTGTTTTTGCATTTTCTACGCTGTCAATTTGAACTAATGTCCTGTCGAATGAAGGGATCAAGTTAAAAAAGTTTTTTACCCAACTCACTGATTAATTAAAAAAAAAATAATCGACAGATTAATCCATCCATCTGTTTTCTGTACCGCTTCTCCTCACTTGGGTCGCGGGCGTGCTGGAGCCTATCCCAGCTATCTTCAGGTGAGAGGCGGGGTACACCCTAAACTGGTCGCCACCAAATCGCAGGGCACATATAAACAAACAACCATTTGCACTCACATTCACACCTACGGGCAATTTAGAATCTTCAATCAATCTACCATGGATATTTTTGAGATGTGGGAGGAAACTGGAGCCCCCAGAGAAAACACACGCAGGCACGGGGAGAACATGCAGACTCCACACAGGCGGGGCCGGGATTTGAACCCCAGTCCTCAGAACTGTGAGGCAGATGTGCTAACATTGCCGCCCGACAGATTAATCGATTATTAAAATAAATGTTAGCAAAAATCATAAAAAAAACTTAATTTCCATTTCATACATTTTAGACAAGAATGTGTTTGATACCAAAAATGTATCACCAAATGTTTGAAAAATTATTTGTTGTGTTTGAAATGATACATAACTGCACCCTGTGTTTGCTTGTTTTTAAATTGGGCTTGAATGAGATATAAAGATAATTTAATGTACTTAATCTAGACTAAATATCACAATCATCCACTTACCTTTTTGTGATCTTTTGTCACTTTGGAGGCACGGCTTCCTTTCCCTGAACTGATTATGCTGCTGGCTGACATCTTTCAATGAGACAGAACTTACAACGTAAATGATAAGGGGGAAGTTAGGATGAGGCACACCAGGTTCCTCTTTACCATCAGTGACGCCTTGAATGGAAATTACTGGAACTGCATTTTCCCGATGAAGTGCTCCTGTAGAGAGAAGAAGAGTCACACAGTGTGGAATAATCTCAGTACAATACAGTCCTCTTTATGTTCTGGAGAACAGTTCTTTACCCTCTAGATCTTACAAAATTGTGCAGCGCTTTCAGTCCAGGGCACAGCTTTCTGCGTTGTGAGGGTCCTTCAGTGTTTGTGTCCCTCTTTAGCCCATGAAGCCGTCACAAAAAAACCTTGATCCCAGTTAAGAAGGATTGGCAAAAAAAAAAAAAAAAAAGTTGCTTACCCAATCCCCCCGTTTTATAACAGAGGAAACAGAATGTTTAGATAACATACTCATGCATTATCTCAGAGGCAAGGACATAAAATGGCAACAACAAAAAACATTTCTGATTAAATGCCCTAATAAAGACTAAGTAGTGGCCTCAGACGATTTGATTTTGTACTCTCGCAGGGGCAGTTTCCAGTCATATTTATTACATCATTTTAACAATTACATTTTAAACCAATAATAAAAAAAAAATAATGTCTCTAATATCTATTTTAGACTGACTTTAAGCTTTTCATGAACTGCCCTAGAAACAAGCAATGATGTTAAATGGTGTAGATTTATGTTCTTAGCACTAAGATCCAGTATTCGTCAATGGACGCCACATACAGGTAATAATACATTATAATTGTCCCACAACAATTTAGTACAGAATCATATGAGAAGTAACACATTAGGATTTTATATCCACAATGAATAGCACAATTACTGTGGCTAGTGCGAGTTTTATGTGCTTGAAGTGCAACCCCTGCACCGCCAAACAATTGTGAATCCTTAAGAAACATACTACATAAAAATGATAGATATGTTGTAGTGAATCATAATAATTTGCCATAAGAATGCTCTATTTTTCGATCATTTCAAAACATTCATGAAACGTGTTAATAAACAAGTTTTAAATATAACCCCAAATAAGCTCAATGGGTGAAGAGGAAATCGTGGCGGCAGATGAACTCAGACGTTGATAAATAAACAACAAGATAGGAAACCTCAAAAGCTATATTTGCCATGAACAGAAAGTCACAGGAACCAGAGTACGACAAGAAATCCTTCGAGCAGCAAGCAACCACACGGAACATTGAGCTCGAGCTGCATAACACACAACAAGGTGTTAATATGAAGTGAACAAAAACAGGGAGCTACAATATATAAAGAACATAATTACAAAAAAAAGACAGGTAGGGAAGACACAAGGAAAGGTAAGAATATAATTGCCGAGGGTGAATATTGTTTATACAGATTAGCAGCTTACTTCAATGAATGGTCTGAACGCCCTGTAACAATTGGTTTCAGGTTTCCTCAGTAGCAAACATGATAAACTGAGTGACACAGTAACAAAAGGGTATGGTTTAAAAAAAACAACAAAAAAACATGGAGTTTATGGTAAGGGCCTGAGTGCGGACCTGATTAATGAAAGGAATACATGGATATGTTACAAAAATAAAGTTCTTATTGTGGCTGATTACACACAACTACTTACCAAATCTCAGACTTCCCCCTGTTTATTGTGTGAATCAGATTTGTTTCAAGTTGGTCACTGTTTATAAACATGTACGTAACGTAAACAACGTCAAATTCAACCTGTTTGTATAAAAAGTAACGAACTGCACTTTGCATAACTTGCAGCATTTTGGTTACTTTAAAGCTTATTTTATATCCCTCACCTTAAGCTATGAACCGCTGTGGAAGGGCGGCAACTTATTCTATTTGCATAACATTTTAGGCATATCCAACATTGTGCAGTGTTTTGTATGAGTATAACATTTTTGGGGCAGTGGGCTGTTACTTTGGCCCATTGCCGCTCATGGTTCTGTCCCATTATGAACAATAAAACGCTTTTTATGATCCATCAATCTACAGTATATATTTCTATACCGCTTGTTCAAGATATGTGGGGAGCTATCCCATCGGTCTTCATTCGAAAGGCAGACTTTAATTGAACCCATATCTCTGCACGGAAATCAGGTAAGTAAACTACTTTAGGGCCTACCATCAGTGATGCATATTATATGACATTTTATTTGCCTATGAAATTGTAACGAGACCATTTTTGAAAGATGTGTTAAAGAATATGCTTGTAATGCACAGTGAATGTGGAGATAGGTGTGTTTTTACTTGTTTTGGTTTGACAGGTATCGGAATTCTGATAACCTGCTTCAGTTCTTATGATGTACTGTAGGTGACGAGCACTTCCTCTTGCTACACTACTGTCAAATTATCTTCCGTATGGCTGGCAGAAAATGATTATCGTTAGTAAGAGGAAATCTGACGACAATTTTAAGTTATTTGCAAAGTGTCCCAAATGACTCCTCATTATTTATAATAAGTAGAAAGTCTCATGAATGAGCAATAATAAATGTTGTCTTACCTAAAGAGGCTTGGTTTAATGAAGAAAGTCAGAGAACGTCATATGAGACAAACTCTGCTGCAGGCTGACTGTGGTGAGAAGCCAAATACTGCAATGACTTCTTCACCACTTCCTCCCTCTCTCTCTCTCTCTCTCTCTCTCTCTCTCTCTCTCTCTCTCGCTCTCTCTCGCTCTCTCTTTGTCTCTCCACTTACCTGTTGCACTTCATAAGGCAAGCTAGGTGTCAGTGGAAGGCCAGAGATTTCACAGCCTTCTCTCAAGCTCCTGTTTTATTTTCTGTAGTACAGATCCTTTTCAGTGTCGTGAAAAAGATGAGCGAGACTATCTCACCCTGGATTATCGGGCTAACACATAGAGACAGACAACCAATCACACTCACATTCAAGCGTACAGTCAAATTAGACTTTAATGATCCTAACAAACATGTTTTTTGGTATGCGGGAGGAATCTGTAACAGAAAAGCACGTGCATAATAAGGTCCACGTTGGCGTACTGTAGATTTGGACTCGGAAGCTTGTTGATGTGAAGAAACGCTCACTCACAGTTTTGTCCATCTATCCATCGCTCCATCTATCCACCAATCCATCCATTTTCTGCAGAGCTTGTCCCGATGAGGGTTGCGGGTGAGCTGCCGCCTATCCCAGCTGACTTTGGGCGAGAAGGCAGCACACTCTGGACTTAGCACGAGCTAATCAGGGCACATACAAGCACAGAAGCATTCACACTCATGTTCACGCTGGGTGTCACACCTCATTCAATTGCCACTCATTGGCTTTTAGGGGCCATGCACAGTCTAATATGAAGTGTAGTGGGCCAGACAGGTTAAATAATTGCAGAATTTGTTGTTTTCCCCTTTGTCTTAATACATAGCCGTACAAATACATTAGGAACACCTCTTTATTTCATGAACTATACTTTTACAAAACATTAAAAACGACCTCAGATTTTTTTGCTTCAGTTTTTGTCCATGTTTTCATCACCTGCCTTGTAAATACATAAACATACATACATAAAACATAAAATATATAGATTTTATGGCATTGCATGGACAATAGCACAATTCCACAGCCACAATGTAGTATATATTGTAGCATCTGACCAGACGTTGAGAGGATCGATCTCTAATGTACACGAGATGGGTCACTGTCAACCATAACCACGCCAAAATAAAAACAGCGGACAAGGCTGCCTGCTTAGACATTTGACCCACTACAGAGAAGTGTGTTGTTAACAACCCTGCCAAATTGAAATGTTTGTTGTCTAAAATGAGGCACGTTTCTGCTCTCAAACACTATGGGTGTGTGCGCTGAAACCCCACCCTGCTCAACTGTTAGCTTTCAATCAAATACCACTATGCTTTGCATCAATCCTATGCCTACACATCCCTACATATTTGAGCCTCGAAAATATATCCGCTTAAAGCCTCCAGTGGCTGGAATACACTGTATCCCACCGAGGGCGTCACAAGGCTTTCCATGCCACGACAAGGGGTGCTAGCCACCAGCTAGCTCACAAGCTAACCGGGGCGCTTCTCCATAGTTGGCCGACGGGCAGGCAACAGGCTTGTCCGCGGCCTCACCTCCTAGCTTGGTGTTATGTCCAAGCTGGACATGTGGGTCCACATAACATAGACACATCAGGAAAAGTTAACCGTTTATTAAACACAGCGGCACGTGTTATTCAGCCTGTGGCGCCCACCTTACATGGGAGACATTTGAGCATATACTTCCTGCTTGTTATGTACCCACAATGCTTTGCGTTGTAGCAGCCAAAATAACACAAAATAGATAACATTTGGGAATATAAATAATGTCACCGAGCTGTTCTGTAAATTTTGGCATCCAGGAAAATTAATATTTGGGGTGTAGACATGCAGTAACTAGCTGCACTCTGTCGTGGTAGAAATGTGGCAAGTAATTGAAACTGAGTAACATCTGCCTCACAGTTCTGACGGCCCAGGTTGAAATCTGGCCTCGCCTGTGTGGAGTTGGCATGTTCTCCCCGTGCCTGCGTGGGTTTTCTCCGGGTACTCTGGTTTCCTCCCACATCCCACTCTAAATTGTCGTAGTTGTGAATGTGAGTGCGGATGGTTGTTTGTTTGTATATGCCTTGCGATTGGCTGGCAACCTGTTCCGGGTGTACCTCGCCTCTCACCCAGAGTCAGCTGGGATTGGCTCCAGCACGTCCGGCCCCCTAGTGAGGATAAGCGGTACGGAAAATGAATGAATAACTCACAATTGTCGGATAACAATTATGTTTTCTTATATAGCGGGGGACGGGGTCCTCATGCCGGAGTCGAAGTGTGTCAATAGGCACAGTTTTTTTCCATGACAAAAAAATACGGAAAACTGAAAGGTGAAAAACAGTTTGAAGCGCATCTCCAAATCGGATCACTATACATAGTTGTCAGTCTTCGCACAGGTTTTCAGCAGTTATCTTCCAACTTGTATTGAGAATGAAATTTCTTAATTCACTTTACAGGGCCTTTGCCTTCTGCTCTACACCCACAGGCTCCCCCTTCTTATCTCAAGGTCTACAATCACAAACCAGGGCGATACACATCTCGTAGCCGATACACATCTCGTTGCCGATACACACGGTATGCCACAAATGTTATTTCAGGTTTATTTCTGACCTCTAGACCCACACCCACCATATGTTCTATTTTAAAGTGCCTAAAGTAGAGTAAAGTAGCAATCCATCAGTAATCATCTCATAAGTAATCTGAGCAGCATTTCAGCTCACTGAGTTTTACTAGTACTGTCAGCAGACAATAAGTAAATACAGTAAATGCAACAGTTTCAAATTGGTCAATGTAATGAAGATTAACAGACGATTGAAATGGTGAGTGAGACTCCATTTTATCGATAAATTAAGGTAATAATGTCTCCTTATTCTTTTTTTTCCATTACCCCCCCAAAATGAATTAATCTACCTTACAACCTAACCTTATTTTTGTGTTATTTTGATTTCATTTTCAGTTATTCCCTTGGTTTTCCCTCATTTGTTCCTCAGCAAAACACTATATATTTTCTTCTTTTTCTGTTATGTATTCTTAATATATACTTTCTTAGCCTCTACCTCCAAATCTTTTTGACCCTCTCTCTATTGTCCCCTAAGTGGGTCAGAGTTCAAATCGCTGGAGGTTTGTTTGGGAACACCAGAGGGGACAGGATGCCTGCTTGTTGACAGTCAGCTGGTTTGAGGCCATCGGCTCAGTCCTTCAAGATTCAATATGTAACCTTTGTCACATTTGGCAAGGGAACAGCTACTGTATAAGAACGATTCCTCCTTTTGCTAAAACAATTGCTGCTCCTCTTTTATTGATAAGTTGATTAGGTTCATATTAATGTGAATGTGCCTTTCTTACAATAAACTATCCCATGTGAATCAATTCTTTTAAAAACACAAACCCAGTGTATACCACTATATAGTATGTGTTTCCTTTATCTTCCATTGTGTACAGTCTCATCTTGTGAAGTAGTGTATGACCCAACAAACCTTATGGTCTGGCACAGGCAGGGGCACTTCCTGTTTACATTCTGGACTTGTGACTACTGAGAGAAAAGAGCAATCACACGGTTTGTTATGATACCTTCTAGTACACTTAGAACCTTTACTGTGAACACAAGCTCAACCATGGCAGGAAATAAGCAACTGATTCAGACCACAAAAAACTACTATAGATAGCGAACTATAGATGTAAACACGCACAAATAATTTTTTTTTTTCAATCTTGACTTTCCTTTGTTGTCACCATGTCTTAATCATATTTAAACTTTGAGTTTTGCATATAATGCATACTTTAAGAGGATTTACAAATACAGCAGTTTCAGAGTCTGTATATTTTGGTGTGAGCAGGATACATTGTTTTTTTTTTTCAGAATAATGTGGAAGCCAGAGCCACATGACTCGAGAGGGAAAACCTTTATTGTCGCTGTCCCTGTGCTCAAGCAACAGGTGAGACATTTTCAGACAGGTGGTTTACTTTATTTGCAGATTGGTACCATCAGACAGCATGCGTCATCATCAAACACTGTCAAAACTAGGTACAAATAAATGTAGCATCAGTTCCAAGATCAAGACAAAATACAGTTAAGCATATGCATATATTTTTAGAAGCACAAACTGAGACTTTTCTGTGTGGAGAACCCTTACTTGTGTAGCTTTTCTCCATGCACACAAAACATCCATCCATCAATCCAACCATTTTCCTCCGCTTATCCGAGGTCGAGTCGCGGGGGCAGCAGCCTCAGCAGGGAAGCCCAGACTTCCCTTTCCCCAGCCACTTCCTCCAGCTCTTCCGAGGAGATCCCGAGGCGTTCCGAGACCAGCAGAGAGACAAAGTGTCCGCCTCAGCAATGGAGGCGTGGAGCATGGTCCACTCGGACTCAATGTCCCCCACCTCCTTCGAGACGTGGCTGAAGTTCTGCCGGAGGTTGAGTTGAAACTCCTTCTCATAGGGGATTCTGCCAGACGTTCCCAGCAGACCCTCATAATACGTTTGGACCTGTCGGACCGGCATCTTCCCCCACCATTGGAGCCAACGCACCACCAGGTGGTGATCAGTTGACAGCTCCGCCCCTCTCTTCACCCAAGTGTCCAAGACATGCGGCAGCAAGTCCGATGACACGACCACAAAGTCGATCATCGAACTACAACCTCCGGTGTCCAAGTGCGAAGTGCACGTGTGGACACCCTTATTGTTGAACATGGTGTTCATTATGGACAATCTGTGGTGAGCACAGAAGACCAATAACAGGACCCCACTTTGGTTCTGATCGGGTGTGGGGGTTGGGGTAGTGGGGGGTGGTTCCTCCCAATCACGCCCCTCCAGGTCTCACTCTCATTGCCCACGTGAGCATTGAAGTCCCCCAGCAGAACGATGGAGTCCCGAGGGGGAGCGCTCTACAGCACCCCCTCCAAGGACTCCAAATAGGTCGGGTAGTCTGAACGGCTGTTTGGTGCATAGCCACAAACAACAGTCAGGACCCGTCCCCCCACCTGAAGGTGGAGGGAGGCTACCCTCTCATTACCGGGGTGAACCCCAATGTACAGGTGCCAAGCCGGGGGGCAATAAGTATACCCACACCTGCTCGGCGCCTCTTGCCGTGGGCAACTCCAGAGTGGAAGAGAGTCCAACCCCTCTCGAGAGGACTGGTATCAGAGCCCAGGTTTTGTGTGGAGGTGACTGTGTGGCTGTCTAGTCAGACCTTCTCGACCTCGCACACCAGCTCGGGCTCCTTCACTCCCAGAGAGGTGACATTTCACGTCCCTAGAGCCAGCTTCAGATCGCCAAGGTCCCTGCCTTCGGTCACCGCCCAGCTCACAATGCACCCGACACCTATGGCCCCTCCCACAGGCGGTGGGCCCATGGGAAGGGGGACCCACGTTACCCTTTCGGGCTGTGCCCGGCCGAGCCCCATGGCTGCAGGCCACCAGGCGCTCGTCTTCGAGCCCCACCTTGCCCCGGTGACCCGCGTCCGGGCAAGGGAAAACACAATCCAATAATTTTTCTCGTCATAGGGGTCTTTGGAAAAACACTAGGTTAAAGACTCGGGGATCTATTTTCATCTGCATCAGGCAGCGCAAGGCTCGCTGGAAATGTTTGCCAATTTGGCAGGTCCTTCTGTGCCAAGCTGGTCATTCTAGCACATTGATAGTGTGTCCCTGGATATGCATCTGGTGGAGTGACTTTGGTGGTTGGTCACAAAAAGTATTGACCCTGAAGTAATGATGATCTCGTGTTAATTTACTGACACATTTACCTTACTTTGTGCAAAATCTGGGCCAGTTTGTTTCCGGATAATTTGCATTTACAGTACAAGACATGAAGAGATCCTTGCACCGTATTTAGCAGAAAAGCAAATTTCCATCTGTAGTCCAGAACTTAACATATAAAAAGCCCAAATTGGGGTACGCAACAACTCACAGAGACTCATAAAATATGCAATGCAATGCATCACAGATTCCATTTTCAAAACATAGTGCGAGGATAATGACAATGTAGTTGAACATAAAGCTATTATTGTGTTTTGATGAGCACGGTGGACGACTGGTTAGCACATCTGCCTCACAGTTCTGAGGCCCGGCGTTCAAATCCTGGCCCCGCCTGTGTGGAGTTTGCATGTTCTCCCCGTGCCTGGGTGGGTTTTCTCCAAGCACTCCGTTTTCCTCCCACTTCCCCAAAACATGCGTGGTAGGTTGATTGGCGACTCTGAATTGCCCGTAGGTGTGACTGTCAGTGCGAATGGTTGTTTGTTTATATGTGCCCTGCAATTGGCTGGCGACCAGTTCAGGGTGTACACCGCCTCTTGCCCGAAGATAGGGCTGGGATAGGCTCCAGCACACCCGCGACCCCAGTGAGGAGAAGCGGTAGAGAAAATGGATGGAATGGATGGATGTGTTTTTATAAATGGCAACAGGTTAATTGTGTCTTCTGCCATCTAGTGGAAGACCATTTAATTGTTCTGCCGCTGACTTCACATACTGTAGCTGGCATACATGAACACATCAGATGATCTGCCACTGGTCGATACAGTACAGTACAGTATGTGCCCTGTGATTGGCTGGCAGGCACCAGGGTGCATGGTGCTCTCACCCAAAGTCAGTTTGGATATGCTTCAGCATACACATGACAATAATCAGGAGTTTAGGAAATGGGATGCATGGATGAAAACTAACAGATGCTGCCAAAAACACTAAGTTTGCTGTCACTACTGCTGATAATGCAGAGGCAAAGCAAATGCTAGCTCAGCGTGGCAGTCAGTTATGGTTTTTGTTTGCGTTTGACTTTACGGCCAAACCTCATAACCTCTGTGTGGGAGGATTCCTACTCGCCAGGAGTCTTGAAAGCAACATAATTTCTGCTACTTTAGTTGTGGGCAGGTGTGTTCTGACTACTACGTAGCATAAGTTTAAATGTGATTGGTTAATGCTGACTACAGGGCACTCACCCTTAAATAGCATATTCCAGGAAATTGGGAAGTCAGAAATACATTTCCAACCAGCATCGAGGGAAAGTGCATTTGAACTCAAAGTCAGAGTTCCTACTCGTGAACTCTGGGAGAATTAATGTAGGGATGCAGTCTTTGACATGTGCACACAGAGACGCACTAAAAGAACACATTCATCTGTATTTACTGATTACATTTACTAGAAATGACCATTTAACTAACAAAACATGTTCTGCATGTTCAAGAAATTATCAAGGCTGGAAAAAAGTTTAGGTCGGTTTGTTGTCAGGATGTGACAGAAATGCTTTAGCAGTCAGACCTTGGAAGCTCCAAATACTGTATGTCTAACTTTTCACTTCCCAGCAGACTTTAACACAGAAATAGAAACATATTACATTTTTTTCTTTGAATTGCTTCTCCCCCCTCCAATTAAACATAAAATTATTTAATGCTTTCTTTGGTCTAATTTTCATTGATTTAAGAAATGGCGAGATGGCCAATTTCAAAACCTCAACCTTATAAGTTCACTGGTCTTGTGTTTTACACGGACTGCCTGCCACTCCCTGCATAGCAGGTCTTTGGTTTGTTCTAGCATTAGCTGGAGCACAGAGCGCTCACTTTCAGCTTGACCTCGCTCAGACAGAGAGCATGATGTCCCGTGGGGTCGAGTAAGAGCTGAGCATTTTCTGTGACAATCACTGAGGTGAGAAATGGGAATGATTGACAGCTTAATGATGCAGCTGTGGAGCACAGCCAATCATCCCTGATTAGCTGCAGAGACAATTTGTTCATCGCTACAGAAATTTGATTAGATTTAGTTGTCAAGGCTCATACTGGCAAAGATATAACAACCTAAAGGATTATACGTCACTTGTAATGTATCATAACCTGACAGAATTGTGCATCGTAAACTTCATCAAACAATAGGATAACTGTGGAAGTATTCAACCACAGGTGTCCTTGTTCTCAATATCAGGACAGTAAATTGCTGTCAAGTGTGATTGTATGCCATGATAAGGAGCAATTCACAATTGGTGTTACATAGAACCTTGCCCTTTAATGTTTTTAAGTCATACATAGCCTTTAGCCCAAAACAGCATAGGATGGATTGCGGCTCTGTGTCGGTGGGAGTATAGTGTGAATGATGGGATGTGTGCCCTATGCTTGATATGTGGCTGAAACATTTCAGACATTTATATGTTTACTTAGTTATATAATTTGTGGGAAGAGTTTGGGAAGACCACTTTCAGTTCCAGCATGTGTGACTGTGGCCCAGTGCACAACTTAAAGTCAATAAATGATACAGTTAGGTGTGGACGAACCCGGACATCCTAACAATCAAACACTTTTACGATGAACTACAACAAATACTGAGAGCCACGCCCCCTCGTCCAAAATCAGTGTCATCTGACCTCACAAATTTTCTTCTGGATGAATGGACAAATATTCCCACCGATACACCCCAAATTCATGGAGAAAGTCATGCCAGAAGATTGGAAACTCCCGTACAATAGCTTCAAATGGGCAACCGATTCTACATTTTCTAACGTTTTCCTGCTGTAGTAATGGCCAACAATCCCATTACATTGGACAATATAATGTATTTTACTGATCTTTTAAGATACGGTAAGACGTTTCTCAGTCAGTTGCTTTGCATTTCATTAAGCCAAACAAAAAGTAGTAAATGTTAATATATCGCAATCAACAGTTTCAAAGCATGTTTCTCTCATTCCCACCTGTGTTGGACTTGTCCTAGCAGCACAAGGTAGTGATTAACTTTTTTTTTTGTTTTACTATCAGAAGCACATTCTGTCACCTTTATCCACTCTCCCCACCCCCAGCGTCATTGGAGTTCTGACAGGTGCACCATTAAATGAGGTGAATACCCAAAGTTAAGACGTGCATAGGAGTCTATGAGGTGAATCTGAGGGGCAGGGAAGACCCGTCCGTGTGGGTCTCTGGTATGATGATTCGAGATTGGAAAAAAAAATACATTGCCAGGGAATATTGGACTGCTGCAGTGTCCACTGCTGCCTCAAGAGCATCACAATTTAGAGGAAGAAACCTTCCGTACACCACTGAAAGAAGAGCTCTCCTGAGGCAAGACGCATGCATCAGTGTTTCTTATTAGGTGAAAAGCTGAGCGGGCTGCAGAACAGGGAGTCTCAGCAGTTTGTCCACAGTGGCTAAGTTCTTCATTTGTACAGGAATGGAGATCAGGATGAGTGACACTAAGGAAGATTTTTTAAATTGAAAATGCTTGGTACAGATTCTTATCTGTAATTTATCAACTCGCTCAGTTACCCCATTGGATGTACACGGGCAATCTAATGGGTTCCAACTGAAAGATGCACCAAGTGACAGCGACAGAACAGTATTGAATTCACAATGTATTTATTATTGCGATTGATTATTATCCCATACCATACTATGTGAGATGTTTCTATATTTCTTTATATTTCTATCCTTCTTTATCTTTCTTGGACAGTGTCCAAGATATATTCTGTATGTCTATATATGTATGTGTATATGTCGTATATGTAAAATTCAATCGTGCAGCTGTACCTAATGTGAATGCCAGTGAGTTACCGTATGTAGTTTTGTTTTTTCATTTAATTATTTGGGTCACTTGAGGCACCTAAATAAACACTGTAATGGTTAAAAATGGCATGTTAAATGTGATACATGAACTGTAGCTGAAACAAGTGCATAAATGAAAGGAATATCATCTACACAGGTATACACATTGTACAGTATAGTTGAGGGGTCACGTGGCAAAGTTAAACAACAATTAAGTGTTGTACATAGGAAACATAACAAATGATATCATTAAATGTCTTATTAATTGGTGAAACATTTTTCGTGGAACTACCAAGGCAAATTTAGAACTATGTAGATATTCCTGTTATTTATTTTAAGAGAACAACTGGCCTCTCTCTTGTGCCTTCTGAGCTTATAGCAGCTTCATTAAACACATTGGCTCACTTCAGCGGGGAAAAGAGTTTCATCACCACCCAAAATTATTTTTCTTTCTTTCTTTCTTTCTTTTTCTTTTCTTTTTTTCCTTTTAAACACACTACATTCTTATTGTCATTACGACCCGGCAAATGACCTGTAGGGACATTACAGGTCGAGTGACACAGTGATCATTGACACGCTAGAGTTTTGTCATGGAGCACTGACTATTAGTAATGTAATTTTCATTTGTATTCACTTCATTTTCATTCCCCAGTATGGTGTTGTTTTTCCTCGGTGCTGACAGAGAAGAGAACATTCATGAGGATTTACTGACCTCTAAAGTCTTTAAGTGGAACAGTAACCATCAACAACTACAGTATTGTACTCCAATATTTTTAACTTAATAAGATTGGGCAGTGGGCAGTTTGGTATTCAAACTAAACAAGCCTGGTGGTGTTGGTTGTATTGACTTTATGTTGTTTATTGACCTTTGTGTTGCAATAGAGACAGTTTTAAATGACCTTTAGTTCATAAAGTTGATTAGTTATACTGCACCTCAAATTTGGTGTGTGTGAATTTCTCACTCCTTTTGTATATTGTATATGGCCTGGAAGTGTTTTTCAAAAAAATATTTACTGTATTCATGACTTTACTACACTGTTAGGTTAGTGATAGAAACTACATGTGTCCGGCTTACGTACACATGTAGTTACATCATTGAAGGAGAGAAGGTCAAGTAGGCCTACTGCAGAGGTTACCAATCTGGTGCCCAGGTAATCCGCAATGACCACGAGTAGTTGTAAAGGCAGTTTACCAGTGATAAGACATTTGGATTTCCAAGTAAAAATGTAGAAGCGATCATTTGAAAATGTAAACACTTGCAGAGATTTATAGAAATAGAGTGTTGGCTCTTGTATTTATCTGTTTCCTGCTTTGTTAAATCATTGCTGAGAATTATTGTGAGAAATCAGTAATGTGATCAGTGTCTTCATTATCGCTAAATATCATAAAGGTAAGAAAATGTGTTAATTCACGAGTGTGTATCAATCGGGGAGCTCTTCGCATTAATCACTACCCAAAGAGGAGCTCTCAGTTTGAAAGTTTGGTGACCCCTGGCCTACTGTATTTCACGTCTTTTGTCCCGTATTGGCCGTGTTCCATTTATCGCCACGAGATGATGTTAAATACAAACTTTAAATTCCCCCTCTACAGCTCACAATAAATTTAAAGCATTCGACCACCCATTTTTCAGTCACATTTTGACTATATTATCACCACCTTATTATCTAGACATATTTGTAGTTCGACAAGTCTGTCCAAAATTATTGATTTTTTTTTTTTTGTGAACGATGATGCAGTTTTAGATCAAAGAAACTTTACTTTGCACATCTTGAGTCCCTGCATGACTCCATGTCATGTGGCACCAAGCGGGTCTGACTCCTCTAATACCAGGTTGTTGCATTGAGCAGGACTAGACCAGCTGTGCTTAATGTGGCAAAGAATGCGGCGCTTTATACACATATTAAACTCCCACTATGCTGTGGTTCAAACTTATTTTTTAACCCATTTTTCTCTTATGTGCCTCTTTTGTAGATCCCACACATATGGAGCTCTAAAACAGAATATTATTAACTTAGATGAGTTGAGGAAGACAACTGTAACTTTAAATAATAATAATAATAATAATAATAAATGCGGCATGGTGGGCGACTGGTTAGAGCGTCAGCCTCACAGTTCTGAGGACCTGGGTTCAATCCCCGGCCCCGCCTGTGTGGAGTTTGCATGTTCTCCCCGTGCCTGCGTGGGTTTTCTCCGGGCACTCCGGTTTCCTCCCACATCCCAAAAACATGCATTAATTGGAGACTCTAAATTGCCCGTAGGTGTGAATGTGAGTGCGGATGGTTGTTTGTTTCTATGTGCTCTGCGATTGGCTGGCAAACAGTTCAGGGTGTTCCCCGCCTCCTGCCCGATGACAGCTGGGATAGGCTCCAGCACGGCCGCGACCCTTGTGAGGATAAGCGGATCAGAAAATGGATGGATGGATAATAAATGCTTCTCCTGCATATGTAATTTGGCGAGGGTTTTATTGCTTGCCATGTGGGAGACTCCATAATGTCAGGAGATGTCACGTTTTGCCCGTCTTACTACACACATACCAGTTTTTACAATGTTACAGAACCCACACACGTTAAGGAAAGACATATTTTTAAAAAACACACAATCGAGATATGCCCTCTACTTTGTCCCCAATCAATACCAAAGCTTACGTACCTGTGAGGGACAGCATGTTGCCACAGAGCAACCAGGCTGCCACAAAATATAACGACAAAGAAAGAGTAGTAGAAGTTGTAGAGTATAGTATTAGTAGTTGGAGTAGTTGTTAGCTGATCAAGTTCCATTGTGGTCTCTTCTCTTCTCTGTTTTATTGTGGTGAATAATGTGGTGTGGAGGCGAGTCCGACTCTATCTAGTCGGAACTTCTCAACCTCACACACCAGCTTGGGCTCCTTCCCTGCCAAAGAGGTGACATTCCACGTCCCTAGAGTCAGCTTCTGTAGCTGGGGATTGGATCGCCACGGTCCCCGCCTTCGGTCACCGCCTTCGGCCACAGCCCAGCTCACACTGCACCCGACCCCAATGGCCCCTCCCACAGGTGGTGAGCCCATGGGAAGGGGGACCCACGTTACCCTTTCGGGCTGTGGCCGGCCGGGCCCCAACGGTGCAGGCCCGGCCACCAGGCGCTCGCCTTCGAGCCCCACCACCAGGCTTGGCTCCATAGGGGGGCCCTGGTGACCCGCGTCTGGGCAAGGGAAAACCAAGTCCATCGTTTGTCGTCATCATAAGGGGTCTTTGATCTGTGCTTTGTCTGTTACCTCACCTCGGACCTGTTTGTCATGGGTGACCCTGCCAGGGGGATAAAGCCCCAGTCAGCTTAGCTCCTAGGATTATTGGGACACACAAACCCCTCCACCAAAATAAGGAGACAGCCCAAGGAGGGGATATATATATATATATATATATATATATATATATATATATATATATATATATATATATATGTTTTTTTGTTTGTTTGTTTGTTTTTTTTGTATTGTGGAAACAGATTACAATATTATTGTAGAATACAATTTCCAACCAAAGTGAGTAGTTGACAACATAACAGCAGTGCCTGTGGTCATTGGTATTGTAGTGGTTCACATAGAGCTCCCTCATTCGCACTTGCCCTGTGATTGACTGGTGATAAGTCCAGGGTGAAGCTGGCCTCTCACTCAAAGTCAGCTGGGATAGGCGCCACCTATTTGAATACCACGTAGCTAGACAGACAGCAATGACTGAGTTCTCAATACTCAGTAGTTTTGAGCAAAAATGCTGCAGCAAATGAGTCTTTAATTTTTCTCCAGCTCCCCTCCCCAAATTGAAAGGAGGAGATTAATTTTATTGAGTGACAGCAAAAGGTCAGATTTGGAACGCTATGCCTGATTTTCTGAAAATTAAGATATATTTCATGGGAAGATCAAAACAAGAGCTCAAAATTGAGCCAATGGGAACAGAGATCAAGCTGCAATAACCACAGTGATGGAGAAATAGAGGGATTCTGTCAAGGATTAGATGCAGACATTTATAAAATATGAAATTACATCATCTTTATTTGAATATAGCCCAATCTAAATTTTCATATCTATGGATGACTGTTCAGCCAAAGAATGACATTGAGCTGATATAACTAATTTGGACTAACACAACACCATCCATCCATCCATTTTCTGAGCCAATTCTCCTCACAAGGGTCGCAGGCGTGCTGGAGCCTATCCCAGCTATCATTGGACAGGAGGCGGGGTACACCCTGAACTGGTTGCCAGCCAATCGCAGGGCACACATAAACAAACAACCATTCACACTCACATTCTCACACCTACGGGCAATTTAGAGTCCCCAATTAATGCATGTTTTTGTGATGTGGGAAGAAACCGGAGTGCCCGGAGAAAACCCATGCAGGCACGGGGAGAACATGCAAACTTCACACAGGTGGGACCGGGGATTGAACTCAGAACTGTGAGGCAGACGCTCTCACCAGTCGTCCACCGTGCCGCCTAACACAATAGGTGAAATTGGTTCATATAAATGTAAAAAGTATTGTTTTGACAAACCCAGCAAATTCTTTTGAAAGTGATGTAATTCAGAAGAGTATAATGATGATATTTCAAATGGTTGTGTTCATTATTTTTTCCTCATTAGATTTTAAGAGATTAATTAAAGATAGACAACACAGAAGCATTAATTCTGTCAACTAAAGGCAACTCCAAGGGGAAAAGGTAGCATACTATCCTACAAGAGTTAACATTTTCATTCTGATTCTGGCTGAATTACATCATTTTATATGCCTGTCTAACTAATACTTTGGCTCTAATACCACAATTACAGTGCTAAATTTGGACCCCCAAAATGCTGTACTATGCCATTAATGGAGCCAGTCAGTCTTTGATCTGAATCCACAATCCAGTAGCTGCAGGACAACATTTCTCTCTGACAATAATATGGCATAACAACATCTGCAAAGTGTTGTAATGGCAAAATCAATACATGGACATACAGAGGCCAGCAGAGGAAAGTGGAGATGTCTCGCTTAACTTGTGCTGTATAAACTGAACTTGAGTATTAGACATATTAAAGCCTGACATTCTCTAAGAATTTGGAATTGAGATTTTGGAATAGCCACAACTGAAGAAAAAAAAAAAAAAAAAAACATGTTGGATCTCCCTGTTATCCCCCCCCCCCCCCCCCATCAATATACAGTGGCAAGAAAAAAATATGTAAACCCTTTGGAATGACTAGTTTTTCTGCATGAATTAGTAATTTTTTATTTATTAATCTGAGTGCTCTAAAAAGCATGGGGGGAAAACTAGAGTTTTTAACCTGGACTTAAAAACATGCACACTTGGGGCTGACGTCACTTCTGTTTGCATTTGTGTGCAGCATAATAGCTAAATACTGCTTCATCATGTTTGCTTTGAACTGTGCTCCACTATTTGACCTGAGTCTGTCGATCTCAGAGCCCTACTGGGTTTATATTCCATTAGCATTTCATTCATGTATTCAGGACTTAAACCGTTTAGTGATTTATAGTACAAGTAGCAGAACTTTAAAATCTGTTCTAAAGCTGACTGGAAGCTATTGTAAAGACTTTAGAATTGGAGTACGTTGCTCTGACCTCTATGTTCTAGTTGAAACCTGAGCCGCAGCATTCTGAATGAGCTGCAGCTGTTTAATGCTCTTTTTAGGGAGTCCAGTCAGAAGACCGTTACAATAGGAAAGTCTACTTGAGATAAAAGCATGGATGAGCTTCTCCTGGTCTGCTTGACACATGCAAGCCTTCACTCTGGATATGTTCTTCAGATGGTAGAACACAGGTTTAGTAATTGATTTGATATGACTGTTGAAAGTCAGGTCGGAATCTATCAGAACACCAAGGTTTCGGACTTGGTCTTTGGTTTTTAAAGAGAGTGACTCCAGGTATTTACTAACAGCAATCCTCTTTTCTTTATTACCAAAAACAAGCAAGCAAATGGGGAGAGAGCAAATGGTGGCGGCTCCCTGACATACTGTACATTAATTGCATAATGGTAAAAACATAAACAGCTTTATCGCAACTATGTGTGTTGCACAATTTACATGTTGCCCTTCAAACTCTGCAGATACAAGTGCAAGAATAATCGTAACTACTCATTAAACCCACTACACTCTTGTCTTTACACATTTATACAATCATAATCTATTTTGCTGTCTGCTATTGTGTGAATCCAAAATGTCTGCCACATCCTGGTACTTGAGATCACAGATCCCTCTGGTGTATTGCAGCAACTGAATGATGCTTCTTCCAGTGACTTAAAGGTCGCTTGAATGACATAGAAGGACCATTTGTAAATGAACCAAACAAAAAAGTTTTCATAGAAAAGGCATATTCAGCAAGAGGAGAAAACTCCTCTGTATCCAAAAATTTTTATTAGAATCTTCAGAAAACATGTCGCAAATCATGAAATATCATTTGGGACACATTCTTAGAAACAAATGAGTGAACGATAAAAACTGCCAATAATTCAAATACTCATGCCAGTAAAATTAATTGATTTTCAAAATCAAATTCAGTGTCCTGTCTTTACCACCCGACCCACCCATTTTCTTATCCTCACTAGGGTCGTTGGTGTGCCGGCGCCTATCTCAGCTCACTTCGGGCGAGAGACGGGGTACACCCTGAACTGGTCACCAGCCAATCGCAGAGCACATATAGACAATCAACCATTCGCACTCACATTCACACTTATGGCCAATTCAGAGTCTTCAATTAGCCTACCATGTATGTTTTTGGATAAAAACCCGCACAGGCACAGGGAGAACATGCAAACTCCACACAGGCGAGGCTGGATTAGAACCCGGGTTCTCAGTACCGTGAGGCAGATGTGCTAACCAGTCGCCCACATTATTCATCTAATTATATGAAAATGATGCGTATCTGAAAGCCTTAATCATCAGTTTGTCGTGAAGCAGATTGTCTTTAAAAAAAGTTTCAGGACTGTTGCTACTCTCCCGAGGAGTGGCCTTCCTGAAAAGATGACTGCAAAAGCACATCAGCTAAAGACTTATAGAAAACTCTAGCACACTCTCAACATCAAACAAGAATGGAGTTCATGGGAATACGTTACCGAGTAAGAAAACATTGAGAGCACCGGGATATTCGACAGCCACTTCCTCCGCACCTCACAGTAATCTGATACCTCTGCCATTGTAAACATGGAGGCTACTGTATAAAGCTAAATAAAACAAAATTCAACGTAAAAGGTGCACCCTGTACCTGCAGTTGCATAACTATGCACAAGCATGCCTAAGCACCATATCTCCCTTAGATACATAATTCCAGAGCAGAATGTTGCTGGTAAACAGAAGCAGAATGTTGCCGGTAAACGGAACAGTCTACGGAGATGTCTGACCAAGGACGTTGTGGTATTGGCAGGGGTCGCAACTCCCTAGAAGGACGTTTACGAGAGGACTTGTTAGCAGCACATACCTGGCAAGCATTGACATAATTGGGAACATACCTTCTAACATTGGGGCACCAAAAGCGCTGTTCGACCACAGATTGAGTCTTGGCAATGCCCGGGTAACATACAGTCCGGTTAGTGTGATCCCAGTGAATGACTCTTCCCCTTAAGGTCGGAACCACATAAAAGCTGTTTTCAGGGCAATTTTCAGGGCTAAGAGTGTTCTTCACAGCCTCCTTTACCGTAGTCTCAATGTCCCAAACAAAAGCAGAAACGAAACATGACTTGGGCAAAATGGTTTTAGGGTCAACGAATTCTCTGCCCAGAAAATGCGCAATAAAGCATCTGGCTTACCATTTTTAGAACAAGGTCGGTAGGATGACGTGAAATTGAATCTAATGAAGAACAGAGCCCATCTAGCCTGCCTCGCATTTAATCTCTTAGCAGACTTAAGATATTCCAGGTTCTTGTGATCTTTCCGTACTAAAAACTGAGTATGTGCCCTCTCTAGCCAGTGCCTCCACGACCACAGCCACCTTGACTGCCAGCAGTTCACGGTCACCAATGTCATAATTTCTCTCGGCTGGGGTCAGTTTTTTAGAGAGATAAGCACAAGGATGTAATTTACCATCCTTGAGACATTTCTGGGAGAGCACTGCTCCTATACCGCCATCAGACGCATCAACCTCTACCACAAACTGCTGTTCGAGATCTGGCAAAGTGAGGATGGGAGCGTAGGTAAAGCTCGATTTAAGTTTCTGAAAAGCTGCCTGACAAAGCGGGTTCCATACAAAAGGTCTGTGTGGTGAGGTAAGATTATGCAAAGGTGAGGCTATAGAACTGAAATTCCTAATGAACTTTCTGTAGAAATTAGCGAACCCTAAGAACCTTTGTACGTCTTTACGTGACGTGGGAGTGGGCCAATTAGTCATGGCATCAATTTTGCAAGGGTCCATTTTTATTTCACCTGGAGCCAGCACGAACCCCAGAAAAGAAATGGACGACTCACATTTCTTAGCCTTGACATAAAGTTTGTTCTGTAGTAACTGTTGCAACACAGAGCGGACATGAATGACATGTGAGTCTCCTCCTCCGGGGAGAATATCAAAATATCGTCCAAATATACAAAAACGTACACATTCAACATGTCACGCAAGACATCATTGACAAAGTTCTGGAATACAGCTGGAGTGTTAGTTAGTTCAAAAGGTATCACCAAATACTCGTGATGTCCCGTTGGTGTGTAGAATGCTGTTTTCCATTCATCCCCCTCCCTTAACCTGACTAGATGATATGCATTTCTTAAATCGAGTTTTGTAAAAACCTTGGCTCCCTCCAGGAACTCAAAGGCGGTGGAGATGAGAGGAAGAGGGTACCTGTTTTTCACGGTTATGTCGTTGAGACCCAGGTAATTGATACAGGGTCGGAGAGTCTTGTCCTTCTTGTCCACAAAGAAAAATCCAGCTCCCGCAGGGGATGAAGATGGGCGAATAATCCCGGCTGCAAGTGATTTATCCACATACTCCTTCATAGCCTTGTGTTCCGGCCCTGAAAGAGAGAATAACCTCCCTTGTGGGGGTGTGTTTCCAGGCAGCAGGTCAACTGCACAGTCGTAAGGGTCTGTGGGGTGGAAGAGATTTGCCTTGGACTTGGAAAAAACGTCTTTAATGTCGTGGTAACAGGTGGGCACTTGAGATAAACCAGGATCCCTTGATGGGGTCTGTGGATTTTCATTTGAAACATAGCCCTGAACATCACATGGAGGCTTGAAACAGTTCTGGGTGCAATTGCTGCCCCATGACATAACCTGCCCAGGTGAACGAGGCACCGGTGGTGAAGATGCTCTCAGGAGCAGGTGTGTATGAGACAGGGGGAAAACAACAAACTGGAACACACATTCATGACAGCTCCATCCCTACGCTCCGTCCTGGTGCCTCGGGTACGGGGGGCAGAAGTTGAGAATTTTCTGTTGTCAGTCCCAAACTATGGAACAACCTCTCAGTGCACATAAGACAAGAACCCTCACTCTCCATTTTTAAAACCCACCTTAAAAACACGTTCTTGTTTCTTGGCTTTCAACACAGCTAGAGCCTCTGCTGTTGTTTTAGTGTCTAATTTGTTTTGATTGTTTTTACTTGGTTATTGTTTTATTTTTTTAATATAAATTATGTTATATTCAATTGTCTAATGTTTTTCTTAAAAGTGCTCAATAAATAAAATTCAGTTGAGTTGAGTGATACAGAACAATAATATTTCCTGACTCATTTTGAGCCTCTAGTTATTTTGATTATTCAAGGTGGTATAACTGCTGTGTCGAACGATAACATCGAGTATACAACACTTCTACATTGTGGGCCCATGCAGGGGGTGCATGAGCAAGTGTATCATAAATTCAAAATCCATCTTTTATAGTGTTTTTATATAGTACAGAGTACCCTGCTCACCTGACACCCTCGTTAGCTGGAATAGACTCGATCTTCCCCAGGACCCCGAACAAGATGTTATTTTTTTTTAAACAGATCTATAGGTAATGTGTAGATTTACTTTACCTGAAATTCTATGAATCTGCAAATACTGTGTTCATTACTGTAGTTACAGAGTGATACACACAAATACAGTACACTGAACAAAAATATAAATGCAACACTTTTGTTTTTGCTCCCCTATTTCATGAGCTGAACTAAACAACTCCAAGACTTTTTCTATGTACGCAAAAGAGATGTTTTTCACTGCGTGACGCAAATGGTGTTCACACCAGATACTGACTGGATTTCCGAACACCAATGTTTAGAGGTTGATTGAGCGTAAACAGTTTTGGAATAGATGTACCTGTCAAACAAAAACAAGACGTAAGAGTGGAGACTGTAAACCTTTTGACTCCAATGTCAAACAACAAAGGATTACAAGTAAGCTGTTACTGTATCTCAGTCTCACCCTTAAATGGTTTTGGAGGTGAAAGAGAATCACAAGAGAGTGTTGTGTTCACTGTTCTCTTCTGCAGAGAATGTCAAGCTCTCTGGTAATGAGGAGAGCCTGGATGCTAGTGCCTGAACTCATGGGCCTAGTTGCTGTCTCTGAGGAAATAATTAAGACTGGATCTTAATGGAAAAGCATCACACTTTAACTTTCAAATTGCAGAAAACCATCTGTCATGCTAACCTTTTACATTTGGAACAGATTCCAATATTCAATGTGAGTGTTAATCTGATTTTCACTCTTATGAAGAGAAAAGGAAAATCAACCTTCAGTGCAACTTTCAAAACAATTTGCTTGTGTTTCATGTATTTGTTTATGTTTTTAATTGATGCATAATCTAATATTTTCAAAAGCATCTTGGCGTATTTTTACGGTGGAATGGAAGTGCAAAACAATACAACAAAACAATATAAACAATTTTTACTTTTCAGAAAACAAACGAACAAAATCCAAAACACTTTTTCATTTCTGCCTTAACCCCAACCCTAGTCCTAAACCTAACTATAATAAACTTATTTTTAATTTTTTTTAATTTTGTACAAATGTGATACATATTTGGGATGGACATCTTGTTACATCTGCGTAGCCTACCTTTTCCCGCGATGCAGGAGCCAATCATGTTGAAGCGGCGGTCTTGCCGTGAAGGGGTGTGGGATTTCTAAGAATGCGTGTTGGAATCTTACACGTCAATCTGTGATATGGGACGGTCACTTTCCGGTTTGTCTCAATTGCAATTTTTTTCGTCTTTTGTAAATGTGTTTCTGCTTTTGTTTATGTGTTTTCTGAAATGTAAAAGTGTATTGGCTTTTGTTAATTTGTTTTCTGAACTCTAAAAAGTGTTTTGTTTTTTGTAAATCTGTTTTCTTGTAAAAGTGTTTCGTTTTTGTAAATTTGTTTTCTGAAATGTAAAAGGTTTTTGGCTTTTGTTAATTTGTTTTGTGAAATGTAAAAGTGTTTTGGCTTTTGTTTTCTGAAATGTAAAAGTGTTTTTCAATTTATGATATTGTTTTGCACTTCCAGGCCACCGTATATTTTCCTTCCTCTTAGACATTCTTTGGTTTCCCTCTAATTCAGTATGAAAATCAAATTGCAGACACTTGAAACTTGCTTGAGCGCACTCAATTATCATGAATATATCCAATTTCATTTGTTCTCTTAAGCCTCATTCAAAAAGGATTACGATTACCGGGGCGGTACAGAATGGCATTTTCACTGTGCGCCTTTGTAATTTATCTCATTGTTCCGGATACAGGTTTAACCACGTGGAAAAAACACGCTATGGTCTGTCATACACATGGGCAGTCCAAGGCTCCCTGAGAGAGGCTCAGAGGGGTAGAGAGACAAAGATTCTCCATCGCATACGCATCACATCACAAATACTTGAGATAAATAATGATGTCATTTACAGTGATCAATGATCATATGTTATTATTAGTTCCATTAGGAATATATCATAGATCAGATTGCCATGGGATCGATAAGGAACCAATACAAAAAAGTGCTATTATGGAGCCATGTATTTGTTTTGTTTTGTTTTGTTTTTTGTTGAAGAAAAATCATCAAATTTATTTGAAACTCGGAAATGGACCTTAGGAAGGAATTATTTGTCTTAAGGTTTTGAAGTATTGTTTTGATTGCAGTGTAGTTCATTCTTCCCGTGTTCTTATAGATTTCATAGGGACATGGCAGTAGATTGCCCCTTAGTTGTCAGGACAAATTGATTGATTGAAATTGAATTCAGTGAGGACAGCCAAAATATCCTGATAAAACAATGATACAATCCCATGAAGTACTCCATGATAACAATAAACAATGGATTTAACCTGTATGAGTGAGTCAGTTTTCTGCTTTAGCACCACCTTGAGGCAGGGAGTGGAACAACAACCACATTCTTTTTATTCCATTCTTCGTGTGTGTGTGTGTTAAAGTAACCTGCAGGATGAAGCTATCAGGAGCCATGGAGGTCCATCCATCCATCCATCCATTTTCTGAACCGCTTCTCCTCACTAGGGTCGCGGGCGTGCTGGAGCCTATCCCAGCTGTATATGATTAAATGAATAAATATATATAGAATAGTGTCTACCATTTCTAGCATGTTTCATAAGGTACAGTGGGCTTCTTAAATTTGAGGGTTACCAGTTAGATATTGCGCTCCCTCAGTGAGAGTGTCCTTGAGCTCAATGAGCCGCTACAAGCTCCTGATGGTGCAGTTGGCACCGTGTACGGCAGCCTTCACCATAAGTGTGTGACTGTCTGTGAATGGTCATTGAGGTAAGTGTAAATAGAGACTCAGCAAAGTCATTTTAAAGGAAGCCAAAAAACACTGGCCTGGAAAACCTGTTGAAGCATAACTTCTATCAACAATGGGACAGCTCAGTCAGAATCTTTACACACAGAAGGCTCATTGAACACAACTCATCCATCCATCCATCCATTTTCAACACCGCTTATCTTGGTTAGGGTCACGGGGCGCCGGAACCTATCCCAGCGGACTTCGGACGAAAGGCGGACTACACCCTGAACTGGTCGCCAGTCAGTCGCAGGGCACATATAAACACGGACAACAATTCGTACTCACATTCACACCGTCACTGAGTGGGAACAGAACCCATGCTGCCCGTACCGAAGTCAGGCGAGTGTACCACTACACCATCAGTGACTTGAACACAATTCAGTATATAAATAAATAAATAAATAAATAAATAAATAAATAAATAAATAAATAAATAAATAAATAAATAAATAAATAAAAATGGCGGCATGGTGAGCGACTGGTTAGAGCGTCAGCCTCACAGTTCCGAGGACCCGGGTTCAATCCTCGGCACCGCCTGTGTGGAGTTTGCATGTTCTCCCCGTGCTTGCGTGGGTTTTCTCCGGGCACTCCGGTTTCCTCCCACATCCCCAAAAAAAAACATGCATTAATTGGAGACTCTAAATTGCCCGTAGGTGTGAATGTGAGTGTGAATGGTTGTTTGTTTATGTGTGCCCTGCGATTGGCTGGCAACCAGTTCAGGGTGTACCCCGCCTCCTGCCCGATGACAGCTGGGATAGGCTCCAGCACGCCCGCGACCCTAGTGAGGAGAAGCGGCTCAGAAAATGGATGGATGGATGGATATATATATCCATCCATCCATATATATATATATATATATATATATATATATATATATATATATATATATATATATACAAAAAGCCTTTGTCAAGTCAATAATGTCATTGGCTCAGTAGATGTAATACTGATGCCATGCTAGTAGTAGAAGAAAACTTTGCAGGCAAAGTACGTAACATTTTATGTTTCTTTCAAAAGGCTCATCTCGGTCACATTATACAGGAAGAAAGTAAGCCCACAAGGTAGTAAAAATGAGTAAAAAAAACCACACAAACAAACATGTTTGAAGAGCTTCTTCCAAACAGGGATCAGGGCAAATGAGACCACGGAAGAAGCCAAGTGTGTGTGTGTGTGTGTGTGTGTGTGTGTGTGTGAGCGTTTGGGTGAGGGGCAGGGAACACCCTGAACTGGTTGCCAGCCAATTCCAGGGCACATATAGATAAACAAGCATTCTCACCCACATTTACACTTCCACACAATTTAGAGTCTTCAATTAACCAAAGAAGTCTGATTTTGGAATGTGGGAAGAAACCGGAATATCTGGAGAAAACCCACGCAAGCATAGGGGAAACATGCAAATTCCACATATTCATTAATAATTAATATACAGTATGAAACATAAGGATTTACAATTCCTGCGAGGAACATACAATGCAGTCATACACCTTAAAAGAAGCTGTGGCTTCATCGTAATAAGGGGGAAATAATGTCTTCAAAATGTTCCTGTGTGTCTGATAGCTACCACATCTAGGTTGTAAAAAAGTTGAAGCATTGTTTTGTTGAGGGAATATGTATATGTTTGCCGTTTCAAGTGTGACTGTCAGAATGGCTTCTGCAAATCCATATATCACAGTGGGAAACGATGATGGCTGCAAGCGCCGGGAGAGGCGAAGGCACTCCAACTGTGTCTGAAATGAGAGATGCAAAGTGCTGCTGTCTCAAATTTAAAAGACAAATTGTCAGTGGCTTAGTGGGAGCCCCATAAGCCTGTTAAACAAAACAACGACGTGCTTGAAATGATGAACTATATGGATAACAACTGAGGGAGCAGACATGATGTCTATCAACTGCAGGGATTTGTGCGATCTGTCTTAACAACACATCAGTTGGAACTTTAATCTGCTGATTTCATTTTCTGTCTTTACACAGTGTGTGTACAATGTGACAGAACTAAAGTCTCAGAGTTAATTGGGGGTAATTCATTTTAATTATCAAGCAGACAGGCGCAGTTTGTACAGCAGATGGGTGGTGCACTCAACTCCACTATCCTGTCTGACTCCTCCACTTCCATCTTTGTCACTTCTTCCTCCTCCTAGCCCCAATAAATCATCAAGGGTCACAGGGCCCCGCTTGGGGCCCATCTTTCAACAGCAGCCGGGGCAGGGGAGACTTGCGCGAAACGTAAGACGCCCCTGTTACACTTATGTGATGACTCCTCCAAGATGAGAAGTAATCAACCCCTGACAGCTGCTCCAAAAAGACAAACAGTAGGTTCTTAAATCTTCATTACTCAACAGTAAATGAGGTTTGTTTTACACACACACACACACACACACACACACACACGCATGCACCTCAACCGAGGGCCGTGGTAATGGTACCTATTGATTTCTTCTCTCCCCTTCACCAGTCAAGCATGTAGAGTTTGGATGCTGGGTAATGAAATTACCTTTGCTCTGGAGGATGTCAGGAAAATATAACAGCTGGAGAAAGGCTCCTCTGTGAGCACGTGTGGTAAACACAGCACCTGTTTGCGTCGCCTTGTTTCTCAACCAACTGCGGCGCGTCTTGTCTCAATCAACACATCTTCCCTGCTCCCACCAGGGCAGTAATTCATTCATTATTCATCTAATTAGAAGTGCTAAATGATGGAAATGACCTTCGTTCAACTGAGTGGGAGCCCATTTGGACACTGTCAGACACTATTAGACATTCAGCGGAGCGGGTCTCCGAAAGGGTCAACTGTTTAAGTTCAACCCCGCCAGATAAACTGTGACGTAAGTTATGAAAGCAACAGGGGGCCTGTTGGCGTGATTGTGTGTGGACAGTAAATGCAATCAGTAGCCAGACACAAAGATACAACGGTGTGAGTCACAGTTTAAGAGATGACATAGAAGTACGATGTTCATTGTGACAGGGACATTTGAGTCAACCGGAAGTGGGTGTGTTTTTATTTGTTAGTAAGTAAAGTACACATCGCTGTATTAATTAACTCTGTAGTTGTAATTGATTAAAATTCCCCACAGTGCATTATACATGATATCTCTTTTCTTTCTTTTGAATAGCTGCCTTCCTTCTTTTCGTTTACCCACAAGACTGGTGAGTCAGGGACAGGTCACGGTGCTATAACGACACAGCAGCACAACAGTCACCTTTACTGTTGTTCTGGTCATGGTCACGCTATGCATGCATAAAATGTCATGCCAAATTGTTTAACATTAAATGTGAGGTTTCAGTTTCAGCATTCTGAGCATGATGATTGACCATCATAATCGAAGTTAGTGTTTCGCATACATTTTCTGATGATGAAACACAACACACTAATAAAAAAAAAAAAATACTTTTTTTTTTTTTTTTTTACTAACTAACTTCAACAGTATAGAGTGCACCCACAGAACGTGAATGGTTTGGCAGCTGTACAATGTTGTGTTTGAGTTTTCACCTCGCGAAACAAGTGAAGTGTGGTTCTAAAGTCGAGTTTAGTTGAGTTCATGAAAATGGGGCAAGAATGGATGAGACACCCTTGCCTCTCCTGTTCGTAATTTGTAAAGTGCTTAGCATATATTTTCTCTGGCTGGCTTTTCTCTGAAACTAAAAACGGAATGGTAAGGTTTGGTACATTTTATTGTTTTTAATTAATTAATTAATTTGACCTTTAACAACATGTAGCATTTAGTGTACAAGACAAATGTCAATTACGTTAAAATGGTACTTAAAACATGTTCTGCGGAGTATTACAATAGTATTATTATATAGTGGGGCATTGTGGGAATATACAACCACAGGCCATCATTGATGTTTTAGTGTCATTCAAATGTTTTTCATCTTTTTAAAATCTTGAATCAATTGTCAGATAAATGCATTGTTCTTCTCATTGTTTGTGGCATTTTCGCTGGACTTGCTTCCAAGCTTCCTCAATACCTCTCCAAATAGAAGGAAAATGTCCCAAAAGTGACAGCAACATCCATCTATCCATTCATTTTCTGAGCCGCTTCTCCTCACTAGGGTCGCGGGCGTGCTGGAGCTTATCCCAGCTATCATGGGGCAGGAGGCGGGGTACACCCTGAACTAGTCGCCAGTCAATCACAGGGCACATATAAATAAACAACCATTCGCACTCACCTACCCTGAAATGCTCCCCGGGCGCTTCAGCTGCCCCCTGCTCCAGTGTGTTCCACTAACATGTGTATGTGTTCACTCTGATGGGTTAAATGCAGAGAACAAATTTCATGTGCATGCATGTTCATGACAATAAAAGGTGATTCTTCTTCTTCGTCTTCTTCTTCATCACACAAAGTCTGTTCATACACACATGTAGAGCGAAAAACCAACAGCATCCTCTGTGCCATCTTCTGGATTTTGGGAAATTTGTCTGCGCTTAATGAAGCATAAAACACATCCAGTTTGAGAGTTGAGTAGCCGTTTTTCAGATAAAGGTGTTTTGCTGCAAGCCTGATTTTACCTGTGAGCCATAGCCACCAGTTCCTGCGTTGATTGGGTGTTAGCATAATGTGCATGCTTGGTAGAAAAGTGAGGGCTGATGTTATATTCCTCTAAAAGCGCAATGGTTTCTTAGCAAATTAGACATACAGCCTTTGACCGGACTTCAATGAAGTAGTCCATTCTATATTCAACACTTGCCACTCAACTGTCGACTTTTCTTTAATTTGGCCCACTCATGTTTGAAGAAGGGTTCAGAGCAGTAGCAGAGTAAAAACAGAACAGACAAAGTCAAGTCAATGTATCACTGTACCTACTGCGCTACCTGGTGGAAGCACTGGGCATTACAGCACAACCTGGTGGAACCACTCGGCATTACAGGACAAGGTCAAATGAATGCAGTCATGATTTTGATATGATTTGGGCGATTCTATCAATCCTCAACCGGCTGGATGTGGCCCACCCGGTTTGCCCACCCCTGTGCTTACCATTCGACCAATGGGCCGCCATCGTTTCAACTAATCACAAACCCTTACATTTCACTTGACAAAGGCACTGTGATTGAGATATTAGGTTAAACGGCTTGAATCATGATTTTAGCCTTCTTCTTTATCTCCATACTTTGAATTTGTTTCAGTCAACATTTATTGCTTGCAGATTAAAAAGGGAGATGTAACGGCAGCTGTAATTTATATTTCAACAGGTAAGTTGATTGAAAAATAGAAAAAAAAACCCAAAAATTATACATAGTTAACATGATCCTTAAGGGAGTGGTAAATTAAATAACTTTTTTTTTTTGCTCAGATTAATGGCACAGACGTGTGCTTTGACACTGAAACAGATAGCGTGCTGTAGTCTACAAGCAGGCTAGTCATTATGTTTTGCCAAATTACAAATATTTTATACATACTGTACTCGTGAGAAAATGCCTTTCACAAACCCGATGATGTAGGTTTGGTTCTGTTGCTCTTGCTATCTGCTCTGAACAGTAATTTACAATATCTACATGATTCATTGTCATCACCCACCTTAATTTAGATTTTCTTTTTAAAGGAAATTGATTTTTAAAAATTGGGGTGAAACTGATGGTGCAAGCTCCAAAACAGGTTTTTGTAATCATTTCAGTTCAGGTCAGCGGTGGTCAATCACTTTTCTGCCACTCGGAATTACCCAGGCACCTATAGTTTACAAACATTATCAAAAGGTCTAAAAATATCATCAGATGATTCATTGATGACAAGAAATGTGGTATTTAGGAATTTTGACGTGTGCTACTTCACAGATGTGTAAAACCACCGCCAGGCCTCACTGAGATGAAACAACAAAACCATCAAGACTCATTTGTGCTCATGTCACACAGCATGGATCTTCATTTTCCGTGTGGTTGTGCATCTTCATGTACGTTTAACAGCCCGTTTGTTATGAATCTGTGAGATATTCATGTATGTGCCAAGTGAATGACTTGCCAGCCTGGTTTATTAGGAGGGAAAGGACCTGCAATGGGAAGACATTTTCCACCATTGAAATAACACTCGGGCAAATTACTCTTTGAACTTGACTACAGGCTACACACAGACTCATCATGGAGTCATTGCAGGCAGAATGGCAGAGTAGCAATAAAGCAACGTCTCACACAGCCGACAGCTCATGAATATCAATGAGGAGCAGACACAATCAGGGTGACAGTGTCTTAAACATTGAGGAAGGGAAGGAAGTCTTAATATGACTCTGTCATTTGTCTTCTTGGCTCCTCACACATGTACACACATAATTAACAGTACCAGCACATTGTTGGCTGAAGGTAAAGGTTGTGAGATCATCGTTTGAAATGATGCCCATGATGATGAGGGGTCCAATTGTAGTTGAAGCCAATAACATCAGGTGCTATTATTTTCCTGACAATAATTCAATAGACATATATGAATACATTTGATGGTGTCATGGTCTGTGTTTTAGGTAAAATTATATTTCGTTCTGTGTCCCATGTTGTCTTGTCTTTTTTTTTTTGTTTCCACCTGTTCTCGTCAGCCCAGTCCCTTGTGTCCACCAATCAGCTCTCTCCAGCCACTCATTGTCTTGGGGGGGCGCTGGTGCCGATAGGCCACCCCACCACCCATTGACGAATGCTTTCGGCCCATGCCACCAGCCAGCAGTAGCTAGGAAAGGGTGCGAAAGTTGCTGACTGTGAACCAGTTCCTTTGGAGGGCTTTGTCATTGATATGTGCCAATGTCAGCCACCCATTCAGCTCGGGGCCTGAGGTAATAGCCTTGTTTGTCTGCGTTTGTCTGCCCCGTTGTGGCATCTCTGCTCATCTGGGTTGCAGGTGCAGTGGAGCCTATCACAGCTCACTTTGGGCAAGAAACCAGTCGCCAGCCAATCACAGGACACATATAGACAAACAAGCATTCACTCTTGCATTCATACCTATGGACAATTTAGAGACTTGATTTGATTAGGATGGAGTACTTGGAGAAAACCGAGGGGAGAACAAAATCCGGACAGGAATGAAGCAGAGATCTGAATCTCGAACCTCAGGACTGTGAGGCAGACATGCTAACTGGGTTCAGTTAAATGTAAACTTTTTGTTTCAGTGCAATTTAGCTTCTAAAATTGTCAACATTTTACAAACTACTGCATGATTCCAAGCCGTGCATCACCACTTTGTCAAATAAATTTGTTGATGTAATGCACGGTATCTGTTGTGATTCATGGTATGGTATGATGACCAGTACTGCTCAATTGTTTGCCATTGACTCTTAGGAAATTAAGTTGCCCTTAGAAAACTGAAATAATTGACCATTCTCTGTTGAATCCAGCTGGAACCTTTTAATTTTCCATTAAATATTGTCTTTGTCGGCACCTATTACAAAGGAGTCATTGCAAACACACTTCCTGTGGAATATTTGATGGTGTTAGTGAACGAGGGGTGTTGTTGGCTGAAAAAAGAGACTAACAGATGATAATGATAAATCATCTCTGTGCATGTTGTTTTTCCAAGCTGCTGACCTTGATTTTGGACAAATGAAGGTGATAACTAATATCTTTATCAACCTGCATGCAGGAACACAGCTGGACCAGTGTATCCCAGTATGCCTCGGTTTATATCTTTCCATCCAAAACCAACTGATTCTGCACATAGTCAGCAATAACGCCAGCACAGCTTGACATTTGGCATAGAGCGAAAAGATATTGGATTTATAATTGAATTAGTGTGAAGGAGAAAGTTTCAGGAAATTATTTTGCGGAACACGTTGAGTGATAGCTTCTTTTTCATTTAAGAAAAATGTGTGTGCATGTGGATACCATCTGTGGTTAATCATTATTAAACTGTCTCTTAGGTCAAGGGCCATATTATAAATGACTAAGCAAAACAAAAACAACTATTTTTTTTTTTTTTTTAATTATCATGTGCCCTATCTGGGTTTTATAGTATATCCATCCATCCATTTTCTTTACCGCTTATCCTCACTAGGGTCACGGGCTGCTGGAGCCTATCCCAGCTATCTTCGGGCAGGAGGCGGGGTACACCCTGAACCGGTCGCCAGCCAATCGCAGGGCACATAGAAACAAACAACCATCCGCACTCACATTCACAAATTAGAGTCCTCAATCAACCTACCATGCATGTTTTTGGGATGTGGGAGATAAACTGGAGTGCCTGGAGAAAACCCAGCCAGGCAGGGGGAGAACATGGAAACTCCACACAGGCGGGGCCCCCAGAACTGTGAGGTAGATGTGCTAACCAGTTGTTCCACCGTGCCGGTGGTTTTACAGTATATATTAAGAAAAAGACAAATATTGTTGCAAAGACAAATTTAAGTTAGTTGTTAATTTTTAATAGATGTTAACATAATAGCAATTTCCATAAACCAAATGTGTAATCGAGTTTTGAATAAAAACAGTCTGAAGGTGTACCCCGCCTTGCGCCCAGAGTCAGCTGGGATAGGCTTCAGCATGCCCGCGACCCTCGTGAGGATAAGCGGTGTCAAAAATGGATGGATGGAATAAAAACAGCATCAAATTAATGGAATAAGCTCACTATTATTGCATCAAAGTATTTATGTATTTTTTCATTTCAGTGTACCGTATATCATCTCTCTGGAGATTGAAGGCCCTGAAAGAGCACCACGTATGCCTCTGATGACCTGTACCATTTCCTAACGGCTTCATTTAGTTCCAGGCATGGTGTCTGGCTGGGTGCCTTAACCTGTCGGGGCCCTTTGTGGCTGCCAAGCGCCACAGCACCAGCCTTATTATTCCCCTCCTGCTTTGACTGTGTAATTTGATCAAGTTATTCATAACATTTCAGCTGATGCCTTTCCCCAGAGTTAGCGTGACATTGGTATTTGCAGAGGATAAATGCATTATAGGATGGCCCACTGCTAGGAAATTGAGCATTAATATTTGCTCTTGATGTGATGTATATAAACAGACAGGTTTGCGGGCTCTTGGCTCCTCTATTGGCAACCCTTGGGGAAAGATTGCCGAATATTTGTCGAGAGAAGGGAGATACGATAATAACAATAATAACAACAATTCATGTTGGTGTGTTTATCTGTTGGGAAGGAAGCCTGCTGCGCTCTGTCTGGCAGTTTGCTTGGTGGCGAGGTGGTTGGCAGCTATCAGGGGTCCCATTGGCACATCAGTCATCACATTGGGCTAATTTGACTCAGAAAGCATGCACATGCAGGCAGAAGGAGCAAATGCAAATGAAAGCAGCAGCAGGAGAAGAATGGGCCACAGGGACCATCCCTACAATACAGTCAGGCCTTGTTTTAATCGATGCAGCCATTTTCCCCAGAACAGCAAAAAAACCTGCAGTGCTGAAATAATTTTTTGGAGAGGAGAATCCCTCTTTCAAGTCACCCAAACTCTGTGTGAATCCCCTCAAATGCATCAATAAATGCCAAAATATGTCCTCCATGCATAACACCCTCCCACAGGCCTATGAAGATTAGAAACTATTGAGTCCTTCGAGCCAGCACACCAGTGTTTCCCTCAGAAATATGAACTTCCCATTTGATGCTGCTTCCTGTACTGGAGTCTCTCAGAAATATCTCAGCATCTGTTTGCCTTGCAGTGGAAATATATAAAACTATTTTATTTATTTTTTTACAGGGGAGATTTACTGTTCAGTTGCTATCAAAATTATTTAAAACCAATTGCAAAATTTATTCATTTTCAGTTGATAGCCAATAGTTTGGACTATTAGTTGTGTTGAGCTACTTAAATTTCTTTTTTTTTTTTCGTTCGTTCTTTGCTGGCGGCACGGTGGATGGTTGGTTAGCACATCTTGCCTCACAGTTCTGAGGACCCAGGTTCAAATCTGGCCTCGCCTGTGTAGACTTTGCATGTTCCCCCCGTGCCTCCGTGTAGGGTTTTGTCCGGAGTACTCGGACAAAACCCTACTCCGGTTTCACGTTCCAAACATATGCATGGTAGGTTGATTAAAGACTCTAAATTGTCTGTAGGTGTGAATGTGAGTGTGAATCATTGTTTGTTTCGATGTGCCCTGCGATTGGCTGGTGACTAGTTCAGGGTGTACCCCACCTCTTGCCCATAGATAGCACGGATAGGCCCCCAGCACGCCTGCGACTCTCGTGTGGATAAGCAGAATGGAAAATGGATGGTCGGTTCATTGTTAGCCACCATTTGCTGTACATCTCCCATGTGTGACCTACGTTAAAGTCAAAAATGTATATTTCTACTGTAAATGTTAAAATAAGGTGAAATAAAGGTGAAGAAAGACAGTGTCGCGCTCAAGTGGGGAGCACGCCTACTTCTGGCTCTGGTATGTTGGATTACTCTAAATTGTCCAAAGTTGTGAATGAGAGTCTGAATGGTTGTTTGTCAGTATGTCCAATAGTCCAGTGTGTAACCCGCCTCTCGCCCAAAGTCAGCTCAGTCTCACACGTGATCCTAAAGAGGAAAAGCATTACAGAAATGGATGGATTTAAATTTCAATGTTTTTTACCCTGCTAGAGAGTGATTTCCATCCATCCATCCATCCATTTTCTGAGCCGCTTCTCCTCACTAGGGTCACGGGGGTGCTGGAGCCTATCCCAGCTGTCATCGGGCAGGAGGCAGGATACAGCCTGAACTGGTTGCCAGCCAATCGCAGGGCACATAGAAACAAACAACCATTCGCACTCACAGTCATGCCTACGGGCAATTTAGAGTCTCCAATTAATGCATGTTTTTGGGATGTGGGAGGAAACCGGAGTGCCTGGAGAAAACCCACACAGGCACGGGGAGAACATGCAAACTCCACACAGGCGGGGCCGGGGATTGAACCCAGGTCCTCAGAACTGTGAGGCTGACGCTCTAACCAGTCGTCCACCGTGCCGCCGAGTGTTTTCCAATACAACATTATATTTTATGGATATATCCTCACTCACTGATAGTGTAGTGGTACACTCGCCTGAATTTGGTGCAGGCAGCGTGGGATCAGTTCCCACTCAGTGACGATGTGACTGTGAATGGTCGTCCATGTCTATATGTGGCCTGTGACTCATTGGCGACCAGTTCGGAGTGCAGTCCGCCTTTTGCCCGAAGTCAGCTGGGATAGGCTCCAGCGCCCTGTGACCCTAACCAGGATAAGCGGTGTTGAAAATAGATGAATGGATGGATATATCCTCATCTTTTTATTATTTGTATTTTTTTATTGCTATGACAAGCGAAGGAGGACAGCTTTATTTCCAGCACACATATGACAAGCACATTTACAATATAAAATCATGGAAATGTCACATACCAACCTTTTACAATAACGATGATGTATAATGGAAGTGATGGTCAGTTGTGACTTAGTGATGATCAAATACCACAGGAGTCAACAATAGATGGCCACATGAACAAAGTATACAAACAGGAGGGATAAGGCCAGCTCTTTGTAGGAGTAGACTGTTAATTACAGGCAATACAATGGACAATAAAAACAAGGTAGAAGAAGGCCGGAATAGGCGGGATCAGGCAAATGACTCTGAGTCGGAAGAATGTAATTTCTGTACATTTTTATCATTAACACTCAAAGGTGTTGCATCTGTAACCACAAAACGGCCAGATGAGCCATAAGAAAACACGCGAGAGGGTTAATTGCATGCTATGGCGCTTGTTACATTATATAAATACTGTACACGCTACAATAAAGGGGTCTTATTGTGGTGTTATTTTCCTGATTGGCGGCAAAATAAATAAAAATTACAGGGAGCTGATCGGCAAGACTTGAGGTAATTGTCACGTGGCAATGCTTTCAAACACTCTCCTCTGTTAAATTGAACATTGCTGTAATATGACACTGGCATTTGCCACGAGGCTAGTGATGCTACGCTGTCTTCAGCTATCACCACTAATGGCTGTGTTGCTCATTAATCTGACAGATATACCCATAAATGCAGTGTGAGGTCTGAGGTTCCATGTTTCTCTCATTACACTGCCTGGGTCTTCACAACTGTTTAACATCTCATGGGCAAAGCTAAGCATTGTCCAAGGGTCATTACATCCCATCAGATGCTGGCTGTATGTCTAAAACTCACCTAATGTGTCCCACTTGCCCTCTAACGTTGTTTGGATGAGTGTCCATAAACCAGAAGCAGGGGTCAAGGTGGTACAAATCTACTGTTAGAGATATTACCAGGCAGGGGACACACTTTCCGGATGCAAGACATTTGCAACAAACCTGGAAAGCATCATTTGGGGAGAAAGTGTTTCGATTTTAAGTCAGTGTCTTGTCAAGCACATACAGTACATAATGTTCAATGACTTGTGTGACCTTCATTTTGCTGTCTCAGGTCAAATTCTGTGTCATCCAGACCAGTTGGAATTGCAAAGGTAACTCAACATGATATTATTACAATCGTTTCATAACAGTATTGTGATACAGCAACGCAAGAATTGCTACACTTCAATCAATTGCATGTTATTTCTAAGATATATTAACATAAGCGTAAATCTATCTTTTAAAAGTCTCCAAGTCTCTAGTCTCTTCAGTTTTTGACTTTTACTTTGAAGACATAAACATATTATTTACTGTGCAGCCAGTAGTGATGCAGTGCTCATACATATTTTACGAGTCAAGAGATAATATCATCAGAATGTTGTAACTTTGTCTTTGTGTGGAAGAGAAAACAGTAAGCCAAAAAAAAACAAATGTTGAAAAGACTCCTCTTTGATGTTTTTATTTAGCAATTTAGAACTCAAGAACATATTCACTCAATAAACAAAAACTACCACTCATACAAAACAATAGTACAACATCAATATTGATGAAAGAGTAACAAAAAATAAATGAGAAAACCATACAGCAGCTTTGACTTCACTCTTCTCAGAGGTAGATCCTTTCTGAAATTAGTTACATGTTCTTTTGTTGAAGAAAAGTTTAATCATGAAATAAAAGGAAGATGGAAAAGTCATGTAAGCACCAAAACCAGAACCACTTTCGACCGCAGAGCATCTGCAGGGCAGGTGGGTGGGCTAATGAGTGACCTCATGAGCAGAAGACTTGTCCTGGTCCAGCAACACCTCATAAACCCGGTTCTCACATCCTTTTGCTGTTGGTCAGCATTGTTCTCCACCTGGTCTTCTAGAAACCCTCAGTCTGCTCCATATATGTTGCTATATGAGAACTGAAGGTCTGCATAATCATTCATTCAAGTGACTCTGTATCAGGATCGAAATAGAAGTACTTTTATTTTCTTATTAGTCACTTGAAAGCAGGAACAAGGGTTGCAATTACCCTCTTACAGTCCACCCCGGCATATGTGGGAGCAGAAAAACTCAGACAGAGTAGCTCTGGTGTTCTGTTTGATGGTATACTGCTAAAAAAAAGCACAACAAAACAAAAAGACTAATTTCACACAGCCCAGATCTCAATAAATGAACTATTGCAGTAGAAATTCTTTGTTGATTACAAATGAAAAGGACAGTTTCACACCACACACCCACCCGGCCACACCCGCGACCACAATCACAACTCTGACTTCTGCGTTAACCATCGATGAACAGGATGTGAGACGCATCTTCAAACAACAAAAGATTAACAAAGCGGCAGGCCCGGACCATGTGTCCCCATCCTGCCTCAAAGTCTGCGCGGACCAGCTCGCTCCAGTCTCCACTCAGATCTTCAATAGATCTCTGGAAATGTGCAAAGTTCCATCCTGTTTCAAACGCTCCACCATCATTCCAGTCCCCAAGAAACCTGCAATCTCGGGTCTGAATGACTACAGGCCTGTCGCTTTGACATCTGTGGTCATGAAGTCCTTTGATCGTCTCGTGCTGGACCACCTCAAGAGTGTCACAGGTCCCCTGCTGGACCCCCTGCAGTTTGCCTACCAAGCGAACAGGTCTGCGGATGATGCAGTCAACATGGGACTGCACTTCATCCTAGAACACCTCGACAGTGGAGGGACCTACGCGAGGATCCTGTTCGTGGACTTCAGCTCAGCGTTCAACACCATCATCCCTGAACTCCTTTCAACCAAGCTTCTCCAGCTCAGCGTCTCACCTGCCATCTGCCAGTGGATTTACAGCTTTCTGACGGGCAGGACACAACAGGTCAGGCTGGGGGAGGCCACCTCATCCACACGCAGCGTCAGCACTGGGGCTCCCCAAGGTTGTGTCCTCTCTCCGCTGCTCTTCTCTCTCTACACGAACGACTGCACCTCAGCGAACCCGACTGTCACCACTGTCATTGGCCTCATCAAGGACGGTGACGAGTCTTCATATCGACAGGAAGCGGAGCGGCTGGAGCTGTGGTGCGGCCGACACAACCTGGAGCTGAACACGCTCAAGACTGTAGAGATGATCATAGACTTCAGGAGGCATCCTTCGCCACAGCTGCCCCTCACGTTGTCCAGCTGCCTTGTGTTAACCGTCGAGACCTTCAAGTTCCTGGGAATTACAATCTCTCAGGACCTGAAGTGGGCGACCAACATCAACTCCGTCCTCAAAAAGGCCCAGCAGAGGATGTACTTCCTGCGGCTTCTGACAAAGCACGACCTGCCACCGGAGCTGCTGAGACAGATCTACACAGCGGTCATCGAATCAGTCCTGTGTTCTTCCATCACAGTCTGGTTTGGTGCTGCTACAAAAAAGGACAAACTCCGACTGCAACGGACAATCAAAACTGCTGAAAGGATTGTCGGTAACCCCCTACCCACACTTGAGGACTTGCACGCAGCCAGAACTAAGACAAGGGCGTGCAAAATCCTCTCGGACCCTGCGCACCCCGGTCACCAGCTCTTCCAGCTCCTTCCCTCAGATAAGCGCTACCGATCAATGCAAACTAGAACTAGTAGACATTCCAACAGCTTCTTCCCTCTTGCAATCAACTTCTTAAACAGCTAACCTAAAAAACACATTTCACAATCACAACATCAGTCATCTTCTGGAGAGTCTGTGGTGTGACATGGGGACAGTGAATGTAACAATACATGATGTCCAAGATGTGCTTGATCGGATTCAGGATTGGGAATTGGGGTGGGGGCAGTCAAACCCAGGGACTACTGTATTTGCATTATGGTCTGACAATTGATCATAACAGCTAATCTCTGCACCTATAAGTCCAAGTACAAGATGTGCCTCCCAAGAGCATCACTGACCCACCGTCAAACCGGCCATGGCTTGAGGATCTTCCATGTAGCCAGAATGTTGTCCACAGTTTCTATTATCTGAAATATTAAAAATTTCTCTCTGGGCCCGATTTAGACCCCAAATAGCAGGTGCTAAATTGAATGTTCACTTACTCTAATAGATTGCAGCAAAAAGGAGTAGAGACCACCGTATTTAAATCAGAATCATCTTTATTTTGCCAAGTATGTCAAAAACACGGGCGGCACGGTGGCCTGAGACCTGAGATTGCAGGTTTCTTGGGGACTGGGATGATGGTGGAGCGTTTGAAACAGGATGGTACTTCGCACAGTTCCAGAGATCTATTGAAAATCTGTGTGAAGACTGGAACGCGCTGGTCCGCGCAGATGTCAAGACGACAGGCCTGTTGTCATTCAGACATGAGATTGCAGGTTGGCAAAAGATGGTTTCTCAGTTTAGATAGCTCTAAAGTTTTTCACCTTGGAATATTTTTGGGAGAGAATAGCAAGCATTTGAAGTGATGTAATTTAAAGTGTTAGTGGAACAGAAAGTAAAAGATATTACTCAGTAACGCTAGAGGAACGCTGCTCTGGGAGAGGCCAGCACCAGTTGTCACAGTACGCTGAAATGACCCAGACGCAAAGAAATGCAGAGTTGAAAAGAGTTTTGTCATGAGTGATACAGGATGTCATCATGGCCCCTTGTTCTGACTAGCTCCAAGTCAGCCCTTAAGATCATTCTGAGGTCCTCGATTTGCATTGCTCAATAGTACTGGTACTGTATGTAAAAAATGTTCACAAAAGTGGAAATGTTCTTCACGCCACTCTTATTTTGCCTGTGCTACGCTCGCAGCTCCCAGTTTGCACCTGCCTTTTTGATACACTATTCACAATTGCCAAATGCATTCACACATAACATTACCATATCATTCCTCCCCAATCTGGCACAATCCCAATTTTGAGATTAACAAAATACCCCTTTACTGCAGCACATGGGAACAAAGTGGAATTCACCACCTACATCGCGTATTCAAAAATAATGCATTTGTGTCACATGAAAGTTTATTCCAGGAATTTCAAATTAGAGGTTGTAACATCCTTCAATACTATGAAGAGCAACAATCCTAAAAAGATTCTCAACACGTGAAGACTCTAGAACTGCCTGTTTTTGTTCAGAAACTAGTAGATACTCCCACAAAATGAAAAACTATACAAGTTCATCTCAAATTCAAATTTAATACATTTACCAATCACAAAATGTGAAAAAGACCTCTCAGTGTCTATTGACAATGATTACTGGGCACAAATATATAGAAATACATTCTCAATGACAAAAAAACAAAACAAAACAGTAATTTACAGCTAATCCAGTTCAAAGTACTCCATAGCTCACACGTCACACAATATAGTATACATAAAATGGGCTATTCAAATTCAAACATATGCACTCAAGGTACTGAAAATGTTCCAGACACTTATTTTCATGCTCTTTGGCATTGTACACCTGTACAGCATGTGGCGGACATGCTCCCCGCAACCTGAGGCCCTGCAGTGACTCCCCACGGCTGGATAAACTGCAGTCTTCCAAGCAGCCCTGCTTTGAGACAACCACGAGAAGACGCCTAGTGGACCCTAAACTAATTAACATCTACCCAAAAAATCTGAACTCCCAAGCATCAAAGGCCCCCAGATGTTTTTACCCGACCATCTGTCCTGAATAGGAACAATTGCTGGGACAAGGCGGCACCCGCTGGCGTTGAAAGGAACTGCAAAGCCGAACCGGGGACTCTCATTTGATGTTTAACCAAAGGAAAATTTCTGTTTTGATGTTTTACGAGGCGGCACGGTGGCCGACTGGTTAGAGTGTCAGCCTCACAGTTCTGAGGACCCGGGTTCAATCCCCGGCCTCGCCTAGTGTGGAGTTTGCATGTTCTCCCCGTGCCTGCGTGGGTTTTCTCCGGGCACTCCGGTTTCCTCCCACATCCCAAAAACATGCATTAATTGGAGACTCTAAATTACCTGTAGGCATGACTTGTGAGTGCGAATGGTTGTTTGTTTCTATGTGCCCTGCGATTGGCTGGCAACCAGTTCAGGGTGTACCCTACCTCCTGCCCGATGACAGCTGGGATAGGCTCCAGCATGCCCGTGACCCTAGTGAGGAGAAGCGGCTCAGAAAATGGATGGATGGATGGATATTTTACGAACTCTGCCGAATTATTCCGAATGTATTCCTTGATGTCTGTGTCAGTGTGTCAACTTTACAAACGGAGCTGTTAGATTTTAAGAACTGTTTGTCTTGATTTGACTTCTTTGATTCTACCAAACCAACGACTTTGGAAGAACTTGAAGGTCGAATACGAGAAGTTATGTCTTCCATCCCGCAAGAGTTCCTTGTGAAATCAGTTAATGCGGTTCCCTGGCGGCTGGAGAAACTGGTGGCTAATGCTGGCGCCCATATCGAATTTTAAATAAAACTCCATGCAATGCACTTTCTTGATCTAACTATTCATTTCTTGGAAGAATTATAGTTCATAAATACATTACAAGAACTTAAAAATAGGGAGTTACTTTTCAATCACCCGGTAGATTCAAGCTGATGGATGTGGTCTTGTCTGGTCCTCGGTCTTCTTCGACACCCCCCCGGGTATCTAACTCTTGACTCCCACCTTCTTGACTCTCATGTGTTTTTTCTCTCTTCGTGTCCTGGCTGGCTAACCTCGCCAGCCACGGGCTGGCCTCGGCCACCCCCCCTCTCCTTTCTTTGTTCGGGCACGTGGCTCGGTAACCGCGGGCCTTGGGGATGACGACCCGGATCCCTAGCCTGCGTGGATCGCCGCTGCTAAGCCTCCAGAATAGTTGCTGCTCGGCTACCAGATACACTCCTAGCCAAATGTGAGTTTTATGAACTTGTTATACTAACATATCAACTCGCAGGTTCTTCATGGTGTTTCGACACGAAAAAAGAATCCCACCGCACTAGTCTTCAGTAGCACCGCTTTGCTCATTTACTACATCCTGTCCTGCCCTTTTCTGTCCTCTCTCATCTTGTTCTCTTGGTTAGTTATTATATGTCTCACACCCTGTGAGAACATGGGTGTGTGCCCCCCCCCCCCATCTACAAATAAGAACAGGATTTGACTGTTTTAACGTTACTTGTGCTCAATTATCTCGACTGTCTAACTATTGTTCTGCTGTGGTTCACACCCCTATTCCCCTTGTCCACTGTGTCCCTTTGTCGGTGCCTTAAAACCCTTTTCTGTCCGGCTGCATTTTCAAAATAATATAAATAATAAAATAAATAATAAAACTGCAAAATTAGCAATCGCATTACTTCTCAGATTTCATAAATCATATTGGACATACTAACTTGATCTATTTGCATATACTCTGCCCAGAACACGCAAAATGAACAGCACGGTCATTTTTTGTCCGTTTGGCAGATGTAATTTTGTGTGCGCGAGGTTAGTAGATTACCTTCGACAATTGTTTGTGTGAGCAGTCAAGTTTGCACACATTTTTGCTTGTGCAAACCTTGGTAAATCAGGCTCTTACTATAATGCTGTGTAATTTTACATGACCTCACTCACTGACACTCACTGTACGTACGGAATGTGGCAGTGTTAATTTCAAACTGGTTGCCAGTTTTTTGCTCTCTACATCTAGAATTTGGTGTTGGTACTCAGCCAAACAGAATGTGAATTTTCCAGTCCGAATAAATGTCACCTGGTGGCTGCTGGCAACCTGAAAACAGCAGAATGGCAATTTTATTTGCAATTTATCATCTTATCAAACCAAGTTTTTAATGTTAATGAATGTTTGACCATTGTTGATATTCTTGGGGTGTGCATGAATATGCGAAAAATCATCGGCTTTGACTGTGTAATGAAAATAAAACTGTTTTTAGACAAATATGTTGTGGTTCTCATTAGTGCTAAGAGCATAGCCATAAATCACATAGAGGAGGTAGGCTGTTATTATGTATCCGTTGCCAGTGCACTCAGACATGGACAGTACTAAGTACAGTGGGGGCCAGTTTATTCCATTAGATTATAGAGGCCTTGTGTAGCTTTATTATGTTTGTGTGAATATCTTTGTGCATGTACACTACATACAATATATGGCCAAAAGTATTTGCTCACCTCCCTTGACTCAGATATGAATTTAAGTGACATCCCATTCTTAAGCCATAGGGTTTAATATGATGTTGGTCCACCCTCTATAATTATACCATCTTAAACTCTTCTGGAAAGAATTTCCAAAAGGTTTAGGATTGTTTTTATGTGAATTTATGACCATTTTTCCAGAAGTGCATTTGTCAGGTTACATGCTGGTGTTGGGCAGCTCGCTCTATGACCACAAATTATATGGATGTATTGTATCCATAACAGGTTGTGTGTGCGTGCATATGTGTGTGTGCGTGCGTGTGTGTGTCTGTGTGTGTGTGTGTGTGTGCACCCACACGTGCATACATGTGTGTTCCATGACCACATAAAGGACCAGCGGTCTTAGGCTCCTCCTGATAGTAATCCAAAGCCCTAGGGTCCAAGTTATAATGAGGTGACACTTTCCCTCTTCCCCTATTCCCCCCTATTCCCTCTTAAGTCATCTAGCGTGTACCCACTCCTGGCACCTATCTTGCTTCTTGCTTTTAATTTTCGGGCCAAAGAGCATCCTCAGAAATGTCAGTGGTGGATCTACGTGTCGCCCTTAGCGGCAGGGGGCTCTGTACTTGAGTCACGATGAGGAGGAGAGTGCAAAAGAGAGCATTTCAATGACAATGCAATTCAGGATAGAACCCAACACAAACAGGACTGAAAATAAATGCTCTAACACATACGGAGTGATGGTTTTAGTTCAATAAATCAAAACATTTTGGGTTATATAAAAAGCCAGGATGCCTGTGCTCCATCAAAAGTATAAATGCAGGAGGGAGAAGTGGTGGACAAATTGGTGCTCTAACAGTTCCACACCACCCACACCTTTTCACAATCCTAAAAAAAAATAAAAAAAAAAAATGGAGATGATGACCATACAGTGTGAGGCAGGTAACCCGCAACATGCTTTGTGCCATTGTGAAGAGCTCCTAATGTGCATACCGTACATACATGTTTGGTCAAAATGTGATTTAACCAGAGGTTTGTGGCCTGACGTGCACATGTTTGCATCTCTCTTTCATGAAAAGGCTGTTATACAAGCGTAACATTACAGCTTAATAATCATTATGACAGCCTGTAATAAGTGTCAGAATGTCATTTCCATGGTGACCCTACTTGAGTGGACAATAATATTAGTAGACCAAGATAATAATGTTAACACACACACACCGTCTGTTTTAAAGCTCCATAACTGTGTGCGGTGTTTGTAAAAACGTTGGCATCTGCGGAAATTATGAGACAAAGACGATTTCAAGACACAATATAATTACAGGCATTTGTCAACTTAAACCTCAGTATGCTAATGAACTAAAGTACATTTTATTTTAAAAAGATGTTTACTAGTAGCATATGATTTTTATTTTATTTAACGGTCAGCTGGTGATGATTAAATGACAATGCCAGCTGTACATTATGATGTTTGAGACTTCAGCATAAAGACATTTTTTTCTGAATTGGACCTCATCACTTATAATTGTGGACATTTGATCTAGGGCCATGCGAATAATTCTATCGTGACTCAAAAAGAACACCATTTTTTATCCCCTAAATATTAGGAGGTTCTTGGATGTGCCACTTTGCCACGCTCCACAAGTTTCAGGGAAATTGGTTGTAAATATATATTTGCATAGTCATATGAAAAACAACCAACAATCAATGGTGATGAAAACAATAACTCTCATTTCCTGATGCTGTTGCTCTTCATGGAGGGAATTATAGCCCACAAATGTAAAAGGGGTGCTAGCCACTGATAGTTAAGTGATTTACAAACTGAACGACTGTGTAAGGAATTTTGGTTCTATCTCCACAGCCTACGTTGCTGCCAGATGAAAATGTCTTTTTCAGGAGCATTGAAACCATAATTTTGTATGGATCAGAAACCAGGAGGACCACCAATGACATCATCAATAGACTGAAAAGCTTCATCAACCGGGATCTTAACAAGTTCACAACATTGGAAACGCATCAAATAAGAAAACATTGGCGATTCAGCTGATGGGGAGAAAGTGGAGCAAGTTTTGGTAATTTTGTGGACTGGCATGCCTCAGCGCATTTAAAAGTGGGATGTCTGCACTGGCGTGGGCGTCATCACGGTCGACTTAAATTCTGTCCAATCGAAACAGCTTCTTTCATTCCCTTTAAAAGCAGCGCAATAGTTTCACATGGAGACATATATGTATGTGGAAGAGGACGCAGCGATCCGTGCATGACTGGAGCATTTAAAATTAGCGGGTATCACAATACTGTGTTGCACTCTGCTGGCTGTTTTCCCTTTTGTTGCGGTCTCCTTGGCGCGTGGCGGTGGGCGGAGTCTCCTGCGTCACACCTGCTGGCAATCATCATTGGTAGGGCATTTAGACGCGGGACACATGGAAGATGAAAAGTTATTGTTTGTTGCTTGCTTGTTACCATTGCCACCACATTTTGGATTCTCTTGTGCTTGTTCCCGTCTTCTCCTAGTTCCTGCCAGTAGAGCGTTACAACTTCCATTTTTTCCCAGTAAGTATGACTGGGATTTTCCTTTTTTTAGTTTTGTCTTGCCTTGTTTAGGTATTTTAGATTAGAGTTTTGTTTATTTCGGTATCCTTCTCCCATGGCTCTCCATCCAACTACCTTACTATGTTTTTCTTTTCATGTCAACCTTATGTCACGTCACTTTTCCTTATTATATTTATTTACGCTTGTGTGCACTTCTTGTTCAATAAAATCTGTAAAACTCACTGTACTTGTTTTGAGTTGCATTGGTATACAACACTAGCATTTGTACATACAACTGAGAGCGGGTACCTTTTATTAAATGGAGAATGAGCTGGTGAAAACTGCTGGCGATTTTAATATGTCCGCAGACCTCATATCTATACCCATTAACAATTTCGAGTCTTCAATTAACCTACTGTTTAATGCATGTTTTTGGAATGTTGGCGGAAGCTGGAGTGCCCAGAGAAAATCCATACAACTGTGCTGCTCATGATGAAAACAAACCAAAAAAAATACATATGGAATAGTATGGATCAGACGTGAGGCGCTGGCAACTGTCTACTTGTTCTATGTTTTGTGTTACCCTAAGCAAGACTTAGTGATACAATCTATCTGAGATTGGAAATTTAATGGTAATTATTACACATTTTTACATATTAATAGACTTCAATTCAGTAAGGTTTCCATGTGATTTGCATGTCAGCGTTGCAGACACGCACACATGGTTTTCTGGCATAAATGTATAATTTGGTTGTTCTGAACCTTTGCTTTAGTCATGTCTCTCAAGTATATCAAATTGATGATTCAAGGTGGAGAGCCATGTCAAAAACAGTGTCAGGTACTACACCTCCTAGTATGTCGTCTCCTGGGAGATGTCAGCTTCGTTCTCTGCTCCTCAGCCTTCATTTTCATAGAGAAATAATTCCTTTGACATGCAGAACATGGATGTTATCAGGTATGACATGTGGAACTTTATAAACTAAAGAACCAATAATATTCACTCCCACATCTCTTTGCAGAAGCATGTTGAGAATAAACAAAATGGTATCTATTTTGGAATACTGGTGTTTCACCAGTACTGCCAAAAAAAAAAAAAATGTCCACATGTAGCAGGAAAACAAAGCTAGCATTGTACTTTTACGTATGTAATCTTAAACATTAACACCCTTGCACTTTGAACGGTCATATTGTGTATGCATTTGCGGAAACAGTTGTGCATGGGTCAAGTGCCAAGGGTACAATAGCATTATTAGTAGCATGATCATTTTTTTATTTCTACGAGTGGGGTGGACATTACAAAGTAAAAGCTGACATTGACTGCAAGCATTATGTGAGAGAGGGGTTTTCTAAACTTGTTTGATCTCTACTGATTGATTAATTGATCACATATGTTTAATAAAACTGAATAAAAATTGGCCACAAACGCCTAGAGCAGCACCCCAAAAAATATATTATTTTTGATAAAATAACCTGACACCCATAATAAATTCATGCAGACACCTACTGTATTGCATGACTTCCCTTTAGTGGCAGTTTGGTCTTTTCCTGCAATTAATGGGCTAAAGAAGTGACTCACTCTGGCCTGTGCCTGAGTGAATCCATAAAAGCCCAAGAGTTGTCAAAACTTGAACAGTAGTTGTACAGGAAGGATTGGAATGGAAATGGGAATTAGCATCATTTTGCGATGCTAATTATAAACCTTCAAACGACTATTCTTTAACAGCATCACATACAACAAGAGAATTAAATGTCATGTATTCATAGACCAAAATGTTCAACCAAATCATAAAGCACATTACTCACTTGCATTTATTGGGTGGGTCTCATTTTTCTTTATTACGTTCCTAGATCCTAGCTTCTCTTCAAAGGATCTTGTCTTGTGTGAAGCAAATAGAAAAACTATTTATTGTTGTTTTTGCTAAATTGTTTACCATTCTTACTTTGTCATAATGGGATACAGACTGTAGAAAAACATCACTACAAATGTAAAACAGTTTTCTGAATGTGCGAAACTTGAATGTAGTGGTACATTAAATGTGTTAGCATTTCTCATTTAATAACAGCTGATGGGGGATTCAAAGAAATAAAGATTGTAAATCATCTTGCAAACATGACAAATGGGCATCCTTGTTGGGCATGTTTCCATTTTATTCAGTTTTTTTCTAAAATGTGGAAGCCTTTTTTTTTGTAAATCAAAAAACTTTCCATTTATATCTAATGAGACTCTAGTACTTGGAAATAAAAAAAAAAAAGTGCCGGACACAGCCTTTTACTGCTAAGGCTTGAAAAAAAAAAAAAAAAAAAAACAACAAAAAAAACCGACATGCTCGCATTCAAATCTGCAAGAGCCAGAGAGGCATACACTCTTCTAATAAGACTCTCCAGATGTATGAGGTGCTGCACTCAACAAAGAACCCACTTGAAATTTTATTTTTTTGTCATATTTTGATATCTGTTGCATATTGCAGTCGGCAAAAGGGCGCTTCCATATTACCTGGAAGATAATGGGCGGCATCGCAATCATAATCCAATTGACAAGCCAGGCTAACAGCCTAAACATCTGTAATTGTAATTTGCAGTGCATTCTCATTTTCAGCATGAGCTGCCTTTTCACTGAGCTCCCATCCACGGATGGTGTTGAGAGTGTCATTAGATGACATGAATTTAAAAGTGAAGTTGATGACATCCGTCACTCATGTTTCACACTTCAGTTAAATAAATTAGTGCCACGGACAGAAAAAGACTGCGTGGATGGAGATTGCGAGCGTTACATACTGTAGATGATGTGGCTCATATCAGCTATAGCATTAGAAACACGTGCGACATATGACTCTCGCATTAGGAGACTGCATGATTATGTCTTCATTATCTCCATTTCAGTTTCTCGTTTCTTCCACCACCTGCCGTAATTACATTCTTTGAAATTTGTGCTGTGAATATAGTAATCAAATTAACCAAATTAAGTTTGATCAGATTATTGTTCAAGAGGCCTGCGCCAAAGCCAGAAGGTTTGAATTTATCTCAGTTTACAGCTCTCCGTCAGAAATCTCTGGTTGGATGAATATGTGTCCAATTTTCTTTTTACTCTTCAGTTTTCAAGAATTTGCCTTTATACGCCACAATAATACAATCAAACTCAAAATGTGCTGTAATATTTAGGAGTCTTAAGCTTGACGTTGCAAGCAAGTTACGGTGGCAGAAATCAAGAAAGTGCAGTCCCCGCTAAATTTCATGCAAGTTGAGTCCAGTCATTACTTGGGTTAAGCAAGTAACAAGTCAAGTCATACATTCTTGTTCAGTCACAACATATAGTAGAGACTCCTGCAGTTATGTGTTGTGTTAATAATTGTTTTGCATTTTATTACATCGTCTAATTTAAAATGATTTGTTTTATTTGACTCTTATTTAACCGATCGACACACGTGTATTCATTCCCTTTGCTATGAAGTGCCTAAAAAGCTCTGATGCAACCATCCATTGTCAACACCGCTTATCCTGGTGAGGGTCACGGGGCGTTGGAGCCTATCCCAGCTGACTTCGGGCAAAAGGCGGACTGAACTGGTCGCCAGTCAGTCGCAGGGCACATATAGACACGGACAAACATTCGCACTCACATTCACGCCGTCACTGAGTGGGAACTGAACCCATGCTGCCCACACCAAAGTCAGGCAAGTGCACCACTACACCATCAGTGACCTGATGCAATGAATTACCTTCAAACGTCACATAAATGAGTAAATGAAGGTGAGCTGTGTGCAGTGTTGCCACAGTTATCTTGAAAAAGTAACTTAGTTACTTCACTGATTACTTGAGCTTAAAAGTAATTTAGTGACTTTACTGATTACTTGATTTTGAAAGTAACTAAATTAGAAGAAAAGTTACTCTGAAGTAGTGACTGTATTTCCAATTTTATGCCAATCCCTCGTCAGCGTGCATTGTGTTTGCGCCGCTGGCTGGTTGGGTACATGTGAGTTGATTCTGTGCGGAAAACGTGCAACACGTCACGTGACGTCAGACGGCTCTGTTGATAAATATTTCGCCTTCTTTCGATATTGTAGTCAGTCGTTGTGTGCATTTTTAGTAATGGACAGTTAAGAATATAGTGTGTTTTGTCTGTTTTGTTTGTCATTACTAAAACGAAGGCTGAACATTGGTCTACACTTATGACATGCACCGTGACTGAATCAAGTGTCCTGGTTATTGACTTGTGTCATGTTCCAAAGCACTGTAGTTTGTTAATGAAAAATATCTTTTGCCTGAGCATAAATAGCATATTGTGCAAAAGCATGTTAAACTTTGGTTAACGTGACCAAAAAAGTAACTGTTGACACCTAAAGCAAAGTAACTGTAATCTGACTACTCTGACATAAAAAGTAACGTGTTCGATTACTTATGATGTCACCGAGTAACGCATTACCGGCATCACTGGCTGTGTGCAATCTAAGTGTTACATGATCTTTCAGTACATGCACACCTTTTCTGAAAGGCCCCAGATGCTGCAACACCAAAGTAAGAGGCACCGCTAACTGAGCAAAGCCATGATGACCAAAGAGTTCCCAAAACCAGTTAGGGACAAAGTTGTTGAAAAGTACAGGTCAAGGTTGGGTTAAAAAAAAAAAAAAAGTTTGATGATCCTGGAAGCACAATCAAATCCATCATAACAACATGGCTGCGATTGGCTGGCGACCAGTTCAGGGTGTACCCCGCCTTTTGCCCACAGATAGCTGGGATAGATAAATGGATGAATGAATAATCACATGGAAATAATATGACACCACAACAAACCTGCAACGAGAGGACTGTCTTCATGTGTGTGTTTGAGCGTTAAAGAGTTGGTTGATTGATCACCTCCTTGTTGTCATGGTCTGTTCCTCCAGTTCCGTTGTTGGAGTTGAGGTGGCGCTTTGTATTAACATTCTCCTGTGGTACACGGGCTCTCTGACCAACACGTAAGCTACGCCAGTCCTCACAACACTTCTGCTGCCTCCTTACGCTCACTCAGGGCGTAGTTCCGTTGCCACCTATTCAGTTGAATTCTGAATACTTGCGGGTGAATGAGGGTGCGATGACGCCGCGCAAAGGAATATTTTCGGTCTTTCAGAGTAGCTGAAGGACGAGCTCGCTGCTCGGGACGAGCCCTCCTCACTCGGGGATCTCATTTCATTTTCCATTCACCTTGACAACCAGTTACGGGAAAGAGCACGGGAGAGGAGGATTAGATCGCATAAAATTATTTCCACCGTGGGCACTGCACAGTCAGCACCTCACCCGTCTTCTGCACCCCCGACTGCCTCGGCGTCACACCCTACTGCACCAGATGAGCCTATGCAACTCGGTAGCACAAGACTAGACCCCCAGGAACGTCAGCGCCGTTTCACCCAGCATCTGTGTATTTATTGCAGCAAATCAGGCCACTTCATTGCCACATGCCCTTTGCGACCAAAAGACCAGGTTCGCCACACCGTGGTGAGCCAAACCACCATTTTCCCAGTATGACCCTTCCGGCTTGCATTCTCGGTCCCATTCACAACACACGCATACTTGCCCTTATAGATTCTGGTGCAGACCACAACTTCATTCACGAAGGATTGGCACATTAGCTCCAACTCCCTCTCCAACCACGCCCTTCCCCAAATAAAGTCACAGCCCTGGATGGGCGAGTCATCTCCCCTGTCACCCGCCAAACAGTTCCATTTACCTTGCTTATCTCTGGAAATAACCGTGAGGACATTCCTCTTTTTGTCATCCCTTGCCGAAACACCACTAGTCTTCGGAATTCCCTGGCTCAAGAAGCATAACCCCTCCATTGACTGGACTCACTGGACACCCTTTTCCCCAGTGCCCCCATCCTACGACACCCCAACTCCTCCCTCCAGTTTCTGGAGGAGGTTGATGCCTCAGACACTGGGGCAGGGGCCGTTCTCTCGCAGGGGGAGCTCTCTTCCAAAAAACTTAACCCCTGTGCTTTCTTTTCCCATCGCCTACTCTTCCACCCCGCCACCAAGCCATCCACCTGCTCACGCCACCACCTGCCACACATTCCCTGTCTCGACAACCCGCCAGTAGACCTCAAGGCTCCACCTCCATATCCTCTTCAATAAACCTTTCACCACAAACCTCTCAGCCACCGCTTACTTCTGGGTCCAGTGAAACTCGAATCGTCACATTTGTCATCCTTTCAACATCCAGCTACAATATATTTTTATATAAGCCACGTTTTTGCTGTCTCAAACCAGTCTCTGTATTACTTTATTTTCTCAAATAACCAACATGAAGCTTAGTTAATGCTTGACCAGCCATTGGTGAACTAAATTGTGAAGTTAGCGTAGCATACCTGTCTTGGTAGGTTTTATCATGATGGATGAAGTTAGATCTTATATTTGTTGCGTCGCTTTTCTTTGGTTTGGAAACATTGCATGGTACCATTCTCTTTTTCACAAGTTAATCAAACACATAAACCTTGAATCATACTGTAATACATTTCTGAGCTTCCTCCACAATGTTTGAGGTGATACCATGGGGTGGGGTTAAACTAAACCAAAAATATGTAGGTGTTTACTATTTTTCAGGTAATCGCCATATACAGTATTTGTGTGTCTATGCGTGCGTGCGTGTGTGTTGGATCAGATTGCTCAGTACAGTGTACATGTCACGAATAAGCTGTAACTTTTACTTTAAAATTAAACATGCTGATGACCATTGGTGTCCATCTCCTGTTACACAGCATTGTAAAATGTGAAAAACCACTTCTCCTGGCAATGATACTACACTTCATCAATGAGGCATCCTTTATTGTGAACACATTTTCAACACACACACACATTTTAATGAAGTGGCCTCATGCGCACATTTACCACCAGACACTTGTGTCACCCAGCACACCAGGCATCCTGGAGTGGCCTCTGTCAGCCGTGACTGACAGGATGACAAGAGTACGCTGCTTAAACTGGTGGCTCACAGCTGGGTACCTCCAAAACCACACCTGGGCTCCACCAACTGCCAGGTCTCACCAAGCCAAGTGAGGATGAAACAGGCAGATGAGCAGCACTAAGATAGTGAAGCATTGCTCAAGAGAGATCATTTGAAGGAGGATGCCCAAAATGAATACGTGACAAACAGCTGAAGACAGTTGAAACGAAAGGGACAAATGAGAGGCGGAGACAAATATGAAGATGGAAATAGCACTCAAGTGAAAAGTTGGTTTGAAGAGGGAATTTAATCAGGAGCCACAGAGCTTCTTGATCTACGTAGATTGTTGGATTAGAGGCATTTTCAAAAAAATGTAGTCTGTAAACAGTTTTGTCTTGTTACCTCAGATTGCTGTAAAGGAAGAGCTTCCACAAGGCAAAAAATTATCAGTTGCTGGCGATTCCACTCTCCATGAAGCCAAGTTCGTGTTAATAGTCATCACATTCACCATTTTATTAAGGGCTGTTTACACAAGACTGTTATTAAATAAAAATGGATTAAAAACGGATGTTTCTAATGCCTGTTGCTGTTTAAACATTGAAAGATGCATCTTTTCTCAAATGGAGAACGTGTGCACGCACACTTAATGATGTCACATTAATTTATGAATGTTTTTCTTATGACAACGAGGTGCACATACTGGTACATTGTGACCAGCAGAGACACATATTCCCATAATTTAAAGGATCCAATTTAGTTTTTATGTTTTATCATCTTTGATGTCTTTTTATCGGGTTTGCAAGAGCACATTGGGTCTCACCGTGAAGCAGAATACGTTGGATTGTTTGTCACGTGGTGAAGTAAAAGAGAGAAAGATATTTTGAAAAGCGGGCCCCATGCAGTCACTTCAATGTAACTGGCTCACGGAATTCATCTCTCGCACACATTTCGGTGACAGTGACCGCAGTTCCATTCAATATTATAAATATTGTTAAGCAACACATGTATGCTTGTATATACTGTATTTGGATGGCTTGGCGGAAGCCGCACAGCAGGGTTGTCGCTCCAAACCCGGAAATGTAATTCCAGCAGTGTGTGAAAGCTTATTTTCCGAAAGCCATCATCCACGAAATGGGCATGAACACAAGATCTGAACATGGCACAATTCTGGTTCTGAAATGATTAGAAATTACTCGAAAAATAAATTGAAGCCAATTATTCCTCAAACTCGTCTGAGCTGCATTGTCGCCAGATGAGTGGCCATGTAGCAACTACAAAGCGGGAAGGTACTTGAAGATATCTGATCCGGTTGTTTTGTAAGCCATATGCCATTTATCGTCTATTGCATTCAATTGACAAACTGCATAATGTCGAACTTCATCAGGGTCACAGACTCGTTTTAACCCTTGTTATGCATAAAACAGTAGGAAAAAAAAATCTACTTTTGGTGGCAGGGGACTTTAATTCATTCATTCATTGTCCTTTCCAAAAGCAAGTACTTAAATGTATTGGCTCCAAATACATGTAATAAGAACCAATGTGTAAAAAGTTAGTATGAGGACAAGAGAAAACATTTGAGCAAACTGACCATCGATCATCTCAGAAAAAAAACGGTTCTCATTAATTCCGTGTGAGCAGAAATTTGTTGACAGGTATTGAACACAGTCACCTTGTTGAGACTAAAAGTGTACGTTTTAGGTGACTTAGGTGACCATCAGCAGCTGCATGTGCGGTGATGTGATGAGCTCTGACCCTCTGGCATGCACAGAAAACACAGGCCACAGATGCTGCGAATCTGACCACCTCACCTTACCTCATCTCAAACACACACACACACACGCCCGCCCGCACTCTCTCTCTCTCTCTCTCTCGCTCTCTCTCTCTCTCTCTCTCTCTCTCTCTCCCTGTTGTTGCCCCCCAGCTGCGAATTGAGCCACACAGATACAGTTCACTGAAGCAAGGAGCAAACTCGCACCTGCGCTTGACCTGGCTGAGAGCACTGCACACACACACACACACACACAAACACACACACGCGCACACATGCACACACCACATTCCCTGAAATGACCTTCATCTATTTATTTGTTCCCTTTCCATTTCTTTTTCTTTCAGCCCACTGCAACTTGTCTATCTCTCAGCAGTGTATTAGAAATGCAATTCCCAGTTCTAATTCCATTAGGCTAAAAAAATGCATCTTCTCAGGGATATGGACTTGAAAGAATACTAAACTTGTGTGAAAAAGTAGGCGTATATTTGGAATCAAGTTTTGCCCTTCGATATGTACAATCTGCATCAGGTGTATTCTCTACCTTTTGCTACTTTGACAAATTAAAAACAGCTGTGAGACAATCATGTTTCGTGTGATAGGTGTATTTAATTCCATTGAAATTTATTTTACGACTTACGAGTAAATTTCACACAGGCCACGTGTATAAGTAAATGTAAAATTAAATCTGCCAACAAAGTTGTGCTCATGTGTGAGTTTAGGTCACAGAAGGTTGCACACCTGTGGCTTGTCGAGATTTTTGCAACAGAGTGGTTACATCTTTACTGGCTATAAAATGACAGTTTTGTTTTGAATAACTTGACAGCACCAATCATGTCACAATGCAGTGAATATTTGCCCAACAATTTAGAAAGCATCTTTGCATATTAAGTAGCTACTCAGCTATTGACAACAGGTTGGTATCCTTTGTGTTCATTGTCGAAACGTTTCTGTCTCATCCCGTTCAGGGTCGCAGGGAGTTGAAGCCTATCCCGGCTGACTTTGGGCAGACTACAATCTGGACTAGCGGCCAGTTAATCGTAGGATACATGTAGAGACGGACAACCATTCACACTGTCACCGTGAGGGAACTGAACCCATGCTGCCTGCACCTAAGTCAGCTAAGTGTGCCATTACAGCATCAGTGACCAAATTTATGTCCTTCAAGAAAAATAGAGCTGTCATAGTTTACATGAAAAAAAAAAAGGGAAATTGTAAGCTTACAAAGCAACTTTGTCTTCCCAGTTTTTTATGGTAGCTGTTTTAGATAAAATTTTGGCTTGGGTTTTACGGACACATGGCCTACCTGATTGTGGGTTAGGTGGGCTCCGATCCAGGCCTGACCCTGTTTAGCTTCTGAGATCTGAAAAGATCAGGCATTCTCAGAGTAGTATAGCTGCTTGTAAGTTTATAGACAGTGATAGCAATAAATTTGATGGGATAATGCCATAATATATCGCTTATCAGAAATGGACAATATTTATTTCATAAAAAGCAGAAAAAATCACAATACTGTAGGTTTTTTTTTTTAGGAAAAGGACATTCACTATTTCCATTTTCCTAGTGATTTGTAGTTTACTCTTTTATTTGTTGAACTGATTTGGTTTGAACATGCCTGCCTTTTTCCAATGTCTGTCAACTTATTCCAAGAAGGATTTGTGAAGCACTCCATACCTCAGGCTAAGAGTCCTGGACTTAGAGATATCAGTTTTGTCATGCATCAAAGTCTACACTCTACAGCGTCCACTCGGTTTCCACTGATGTCATCCCAATGCCTGTAAAACGGATAGAGTGGAGATTAAAGTGGCGCCAACAACCATGGTGTCCCTACATCTGCTGCTTCTTCCCTGTGTGTTTTTTTTTACTCATTAAGGACCAAATTGTCTGGCCACTGTTGCAATCTTAGTCAGTGATGCAAAGAATACAGTAAACTGAGGCGATCCTACTGGGCACCCCCCATAGTGCGCACTTCCTGTGAGCAGCAGGCACTGAAACTGCAATCCAACACCAACATCAGTGAACCCAACACAATAATAAAAACACTCGTGTCTGGGAAAAAAAAAAAAAAAAAAAAAAAAAAAAAACATTTTGTTTTCAAAAGCTCATTTAACATTTTAACAGGAGAATATGGGGCTAAACACACCAACAATTGAATCGATGCAGTGGAGGCCTTACTGCTCCTAGCTACTTTTTATTCTCCTCACTTCGTGGCCCCTCTCTTCCCCCGTTTAAGTTGCCTCTCACAGAAATTCACAAGGTATTTGAGGTCCGAATACTGTCAGAGGGATGTTTATATTCTGCGTGTAAACCGATGAAGTGCAACGCAACCAACATATGTGAAACCTCAAGAGAGGCTTCCCGACTGGTCCACCATTGAAATACAGTAGATTATTCAAGGTTCCCATGGTAACAGATATACTTAATTATTATTGCATTATTATACACCTTATTAAAATCCAGTTTACCACCAATTCAAAACTTTATTTTTACATTGGTCTTTCAAAGGACATTCTTGCTTCTTCAATGTACTGTAATATATAAATTGTCATGGTTCCACACCACAACTAATGGTCTGCATTTTTTTTTTTTTAGCTGCCATGCTTTTGGATGAGTGTGATTAATATTTCAACCATTTCCAGCAAATGAAAAAAATCACAGTGTTGCCAGCAGTTCAGCACTTACTTCTTAGTTTCTTTGAGGAAAATGTCTCATCCACAGTTTCCTACAAAACATTTCCATTTGTGAGACTGCAGTAGAAGCTGCATGCTAGGTAGATGCTATTTATACCATGCATTCATAAGAAAGATAGCACTTTTCTGTGAAAGGCAGGCTTCTTGTCTCAGGCAGGAAACTGCAAGGCACTTCTGCATAGTAAAATGGTTTTGATAATGGCATCGGGGGAATCCAATTGAACTTCGGAGTGTAACAGGGGAGTAAAACAGTAGTTTGAAAAGAGATGATAAAGGAGGATGAATCTGATCATAAAACAAAACAAAACAAAAAAACTAGCTGTTAAAAGAGTCTTCATTAGGTGTGACATGGGAGAGAGGATTGGGAAGTCTTGCGTCTTTGAAGGTTACCATGAAGGCACAGGCTGACTGGGTGGTATCACTTGACATGAAATTATTTGGTGTCCGAGATGGAGAGTCAGATGTGCATTCAGACATTGACTTGAGAAGCTTACAGAGAGTGCCTTTTCATTTAGTCAACAAAATCAACTGTTAATCACTGAATTTTACTGAGTAATCATACTGTGCCCACGTGAGCTGAAGCTCCCATTCTGGAGCGCAATTGACCATGCCATGATTGTGTGTGCCTGAGTAATGAGCCCACTCTTCACTCTTCCCTTCTGCTGCAAGATTTAAGTCAATTTTATTTATATAGCGCTATTTCACAACAGAAATGATCTAAAGGCACCTTACGTATGGAATAGGACTAAAACCCCACATCTCAACCATTACGAGAACCAACTGAACCCCACAAGGCGAAAGAGGCCAGGAAAAACTGCCTCTCCAGAAGAAACCTCGAGCAGACCTGAGACTCAGTGTGGAGTGTTCGTCTGCCTCAACCATTCATTCATTCATTCATCATCCGTTCAGTTGGGTTGAAATAGAGGGACATACAGAGAGACAGAGAAAAATAGTATCGAGGGATTGCAGAAGTGATATGGATGCAATGTATAAAATGTCAATTACAGTGATCCCTTGTTTTTCGCGGTTAATTGGGACCCCCGCGAAAGGTGAAAAATTGCGAAGTAGGATTTGCCCCCCCCCTAGGAATTTTTGTGTACGTGGGTACCAGAATGTTTAAAATATGTAAACAGTATTTATATTTTACATATTTGAGACAAAGATTACAACAGTACGCATATTTACTTAAGTCTTTAATAATAAAACCTTATACAGTAATTAACATTCATGAACATTGCCTTCTGAGAGAGGCGAAGAGGCTTGCGTTTGTGGCAGAGGAGAGGCTCTCACTTGACTCTTCTGCTGGAGGCGCTGATGGTGTAGCTGGGGTTTTACCTTGGAGAAAAACATTGTGATGGGTAGTTGTTGTCTTTGTTTTTTCTTTTGCTTCAAAAGTCCCCTGTACAAGGACATAACCCCGTCTCTTATTACGCGGCGTTACCACACGTTTTGCTTCCTTATTGAAGCAGTTTTGCGGATGGTTGCTTCCTCTTACTTTATGTACCGCACTGTAGATTAATTCACGCCATAATGGCGTGCCACAGATGCATAACTTCTGCCCTTTTTGATCAAATCTAAAAGTTTCACTTTTTCGCTGATGGTCATCATCTTCTTCTTCCTCTTGGGCGCCCCGGAGGAAGCTTTCACAGGGGCACAGCGCTTAGGCGGCATTGTAAGGGCTTAACTAATCAAAAAACGTTAGCGCTTAAACAAAAAAAGTTATCACGAACACAACACTAAAATACAGTATGCGAGACACTCAACAGCGTGGACGAGACTGGCGAGACACAACAAGGGAAGAAGATGCTGGGTGAGGCTGCGATGATGCGCAGCCAATCAGCTCACGGGATAAATCCACTCGTGCTCTCATTGGTCGATGTCGCGCCGGCAACCAGTCACGCGCCTTGTATGAGTGCCCATGGCATGTACAGTATAGTACAGGCATGTACAAAGCCTCTGAGTCAACTCATCTCTTTGTTTGGCATGCAGGGAAACCTTCTCTCTCGTGCATCAACATGAAACAACGGGTGTTTCCACAATATGGCTGGTGATATGGCTGTATTTTTTCATTTTTATTTTTTGAAGAATTATTATTTTTTTTTAAAATTAATATTTTGGAAAAACCTGCGAAGCACTGAAGCCGCAAAATGTGAAGCACAAAGTGGCGAGGGAACACTGTATATGACAATAATAATACCATGTGATTAGCAGTAATATTGGTATTAATTCTACAACATTAAATACAGCAGATTTAAAAGTGTTGCCGTTGTTGGCTGCACCTCTGGAAGCACAGGCTACTACAGGGGAAAGCGGGTAAGAAAAACAATGAATGTAGTAGCTGGTTTGTTGTCCGCAGCACTGGAAGCAGGAGCACCTGTTGCAAGGGGCAGAAAGAGAGAAATACAATTGAGGTATACATGAATACGTTCAGTTGAACATTATTGGGCAATCATACTTCTTACTACCACTGCAATATCAATGCCTGTAGGACTAATGCTGTGACAGCACCGTTATTAGTAGCATAACTCAAAGGTTTGGACTAAACAAATGTATAATAGTTGCGATGTTGTCTCTGTTCTATATTAAATTTAGCCTTATATAGTTCTCCAATTAATTATTTAAATATACCACAACAATTTGGTTTTGAACAAATAATATTTCTGAGCAACATTTCAGAGTTTTTATCATCACTTAGGAATGGCAAGGGGGTGGGATCAGCTCCCCGGCCCCTCACCTCCACGGCAGCTTCTGAGTCATCCGGTGGGCTGTCCGGTAGGGTTCTGGTGTGTCTGCGGCGAGAGGCGGATAGCAGCCGAGCCAAGTGCGCCCCGTGGGTCCATCAAAGGGTCAGCAGGTCACATTGGTGTGCAGCTCTTTTTGCAGATCAGCTTTATTATAAGAGTTTTACTTCTTGAACTTGCATTGAATATAACTTCTTTTGACTTTAGGTTCACACTATTCACATTGTTTTTTCTTTTTCCATTTTGATCCGGTGATATGGGGGGGACAAGCTGGCAAAGGTAAGATAAAAAACCCAACAACAACAAATGTGTCTGGAGAGCTTCGTCGAAAAGGGAAACAGGCCAAATAATGACTGCCATTTTGAAGAGAAACAAGGGCACCCACTATTAAGCCTAATGGTTAGTTGTACAGTATATTTAATGATTCGGGGTTTCTCTGCCTGTCTGTCTTTATGTGAAACCGGTCCGTGGCACAAAAAGGTTGGGAATGCATCTGAAAGTTGATAAGTAAGGACAGGTGTAACGAACAAGGTGAGGAATTACAAGAGGTAACTGGGAGCGGCGTAAGTGAACATCTGTGCAGGCAGAACTTCCACATGAAAAAAAACAAACTTCTCCCTTCCATCGTAGAAATTCGGTTGAGGGAAAACTAGTTTCATGTTTTTGGGTGATGATGGAAAACAGTTACCATCCATTCTCCTCATAAAAGAGGGGCAAAGTAGCTGGCTCATTAATAGACCCATCACAGTGCAATATGAACAGCTCACTGACAATTTCATAGGAATATTTCATGGAAACAACCTTCCAAGATCTAGTTGACCACAAAACCTAGCTAGGTCATCCTGTGAAAATAAAAATGTATATTGCCCTACCCTAACTAGGATGACCACACACCTTACAATTTACCGCAGGGGAAACTTTTGGCCAATTCTATACAGTCTTTATAGCTACTAGAAAGGATTCAATGCCTAACTCTGCTTGAACCCTGTTTAATGAATGAATGATCAAGTGTCTTAAAATTGCTCTGTCATTTTTACTCGGGTTCCTTCACCCCTGGCTATGAGGAGATGAAACGAGGATCATATCCTGCACCAGATAATAATAATAGTCACCTGAATTAATTCTGCCCTTTTTCTTATTTGATCTGACAATGACTGAAGCTTAGAGCAGAGCAAGACACACAATTATTCATCACTAATTATGTTTGTCTCTACTATAGACTATAATGTAGCTTCTTGTCTTGTCTATTTGCATCTTATTTTCTTGCTTTAAAATCATACCGGGATCTTATATTGCAATTTGTTTATTCCATACTCCCATTTTAAAATTCTCCTCGCTAGTGGTTCTGTTGCCGCAAAATGACAACAGATTAAATGGACATTAGCAGTAACGGAATAAAATGACATTCTCACCCGCTGATACAGATGGTCTAGGCCAGAATTATTTTTCTGTTTTCTAAAAGTTCTTTTTTTTCCTTTTTTTATTGTCTCTGGAGAGAGACAAGGAAGACTGAGTATTAGACTTATTTCCTTTCGTTCCACATGAAGTTACTACTGTATAGATCTCTATGTTTCTTTAAGGCACAATGTTTTATAGCACATAGAGTAGACATCCTTCAGAGGTAAATGCTACTTCTAGACTTAAAAGCAAATCGCCTAGGAAAAAGATATTTGTATTATATATTTATATTTAGTACTGCGCAAAAGTCTTGGGTCATCACTAGCTTTGTTGTTTTACTAACCTTTCTATAGCACTGTAGTCATTTTGACATTGTGGGTCCTATTTTCGTGACCGGCGTAAATCCGGTGCAGTGGGCAGCGCAATCGTGCGCCAAGGACGGTTTAGACAGGTGTTGGTAATTTCGTAGACCACTGAGACACTGTGGGAGTGTTTACGGCCGACTTCATTCGCCGCCAATCAATGCGGCTCCTCTCAATCCCTTTAAATGCAGTAAAATGACAATCCCGATAGAGACTTGCTGTGAGAAAGAGGATGCGTGATTGTAGTGTTCCACGCTGTCTCCCTGTGCCCTGATCATCCATCCATCCATCCATTTTCTGAGTCGCTTCTCCTCACTAGGGTCCCGGGCGTGCTGGAGCCTATCCCAGCTGTCACAAAATCACAGTTAGACCAGCGGTCTACCTTGTGCCAAGATTTAGATGTGGTCAGAGCATGCGTAAAGCCTGTTACAAACATAATCTCAAATTTTAAGATTATTTGTCTGTTACAGAAAATAAAATATCTGGCATTTAGCAGTTTTGGTTGTATTGTGTGTGGTGTGTTGCGATAATCTCAACAAATAACACTGGACACATAAAGATTTTGTTCCACCGCCTATCTCGAAATCTCCCGTGAGCACATGTGATCTCACAAAACCGAAGAATAGAAACACTTCCCAAAATGCACTGATGTTTCCTGAATGTTCCCGATGGTTGCTGGAGTTGACAGCCTTGTAAAATGGTGTTGTCCTAAAAAAATTTTTTTAAAAACTTGCTTTGGAAAATACTTCTTGCTGTCTTTGGAATCCACTTTTATACAAAAAAAAACATTGGGTAAAAAAAATGTTTGCATTTATTCACAATGTTTTCCTTTTGTGAGTCAGGGAGCTTCTTGATTGGCTATATTCTGTTCCTTTCCACAAGTCCCCGTGTCACGACTTCCCCACACTCTTGAAGAGTTTTAGTCCTACATATTGTACACGGGCACGGTGGCCGACTGGTTAGAGCGTCAGCCTCACAGTTCTGAGCACCGGGGTTCAATCCCCAGCCCCACCTGTGTGGAGTTTGCATTTTCTCCCGGTGCCTGTGTGGGTTTTCTCCGGGCATTCCGGTTTCCTCCCACGTGCAAATGGTTGTTTGTTTGTATGTACCCTGCGATTGGTTGGCAACCAGTTAAGGGTGTACCCCGCCTCCTGCCCGATGACAGCTGGGATAGGCTCCAGCACGCCCGCGACCCTAGTGAGAAGAAGCGGCTCAGAAAATGGATGGATGGATGCATATCGTACACGTTAATTTTTTACCTGTTTCGGACTATAAAATCAGGACGAATACACTCTTAACACACATCAGACCTAAGGCTAAATCTTATAAAACAAAATTGTCTGGCGCTTGATATGCTTGGTTGGGAAGGGGCAAAATCGGCACAAAAACAGGCCGATTGTCGTAAAGTGTGTCACGGGCCTAAATTTTGATTGACATTCTGCCACCCAATTGTCATTCCACCTGGCGCATGTCCAAGGACACACTCTCACCGCACCGGAATGCCCAGCTTAGCAGAGACCGGTCTGTCAAATTCACAAACGCAGAGCGAGCCTTGCGCCTCCACGAAAATGAGAATCCGTCGGCATTTGCGCTGCGCGACAGATGTGATTTTTTTGGATGGAAATAGAATCCAGTAAAACAATCAACCCAGGAGGACAGAACCAGTAAAAAAAAAAAAAAAAAAAAAAGATGACTGAAAAACCTTGTAGAAGGGTGGTCTAATTTGGTGGCATTTTGATAAAGCCATGGAAACATGAAATCAGAATCACAATCCTCTTTATTGCCAAGTATGTCAAGGAATTTGTCTCCGGTAGTTGTAGCAGCTCCAGTACAACAATGGACAGCCATTTTGACAAAAAAATACTTTTGAGACATAAAAACATAAAAACACACTGCGGAGTGTCACTTAGCAATAAAAGGTTACCGGTAATGTGGCAATGCTTATGTAATTACAGTTGTGCAATTTAATGGCAGGAGGGAATAAGCTGTTGGAATGTCTGCTTTTTTTTAGTTTGTGTTGACTGATAGTGCCTACCTGAGGGAAGGAGCTGGAAGAGGTGGTGACCAGGATGTGGAGGGTCCAAGGGGATTTTGCATGCTCTTGTCTTAGTCCTCAAGGACAAGTCCTCAAGGGTGGGTAGGGTGGTACCAACAATTTTTCCGGCAGTCGGAGTTTGTCCTTTTTTGTGGCAGCACCAAACCAGACTGTGATGGATGAACACAGGATTGATTTATGACTGCTGTGTAGAACTGCCTCAACAGCTCCTGTGGCAGGCCGTGCTTCCTCAGAAGCCACAGGAAGTACATACTCTGCTGGGCCTTTTTGAGGATGGAGTTGATGTCTCCCACTTCAGGTCCTAAGAGACTGTGAATCCCAGCAACTTGAAGGTCTTGACAGTTGACACAGGGAAGTTGGACAGTGTGAGGGGCTGCTGGTGGTCCAATTAACGCTCCCATCAGTCTTTTTTTCACAAGGCATACAGTGTCGCTGTCATTCTTCAGTCAAAACACACAAAGGATAAGGAATTACAGTACAATTAACATTCACTTGTAACACTGGTTGAAATCATTTGCTTTTGTAGGGAAGGATGGATCTTTCTAGATTGTTGTGACAAATAGTCAACAAGTAACAGCATTTTTATATTTTTTTGAGCCCATTAGTGTAGTGGCTCCTTGCATGTAGCGCCTGCTGCGGACACGTTGCCAAATGCAAATACTGCCCATCCCCACAATAACAACGTCATTCAAACATTCGACTATCAGTTGGTTATCAGCTAATGCTAATCTGTGCTAACACTGCAACTTTGCTTACCTTTTGACTTTGACATGACAGTGCCCCCGTGTAGACCAGCCATGGCTTAGAAATAGTGGATCTTCGCTCAGCCTTGCTGCTAATTCATGGGCAGAGAAACTCAGCTTGGGGGCTGTATTGTTTATAATTTGCTCACAGACACATTTCCAGAAATAGGTAGCTTACGAAAGACTTGGTTGGTTGTGTAATGTCATTGGATGGGTACAGAGAAAAATATATTTTCCACAATATGTCCCCTTTAGGCAGCACGGTGGACTTGTAGTTAGCATGTTTGCCTCACAATTCTGAGGTTTGGGGTTTGAATCTCAGTTCCAGCCTTCCTGTGTTGACTTTGCATGTCCTCCTTGCGCTTATGTGGGTTTTCCACATGCCCAAAACATGAATGTTAGGTAAATTGAAGACGAAATAAATTGTGTGAATGTGATTGACGTTGCAACTGACTGGTGCACCCTGCCTCTCGTCCAAAGTGAACTGCGATAGGGTCCAGCTCAGCCATGAACCTGCAGGGACATCCACTTTCAATCAGTCACCAACAGCCTCCACTGATTATGCATTCTGTTTGACTGACATTCTATGCGCCACAATATTTTATGGAAACTGTTGAAATATTGTTTTTTGATAATGCAAAAACAACAACAACAACAATGCCACTCAAAATGTCCAGTGTGGAGGTGGCAAACTTGGACATGGCTGTTTTTGATATTTGTCAGCTCTATGAGTGCCCTCAGCTATGTGTACCTGATCTCCCCACTGTGTGCTTCAGAAAGAATTAACAGAAAAGAGTAACTGGAGTAAGGACTGTGCTTAGTACAACCATCTGGTGCACAGCATCAGGTCCTGGACCGTGCTCTACCACTTGGATAGCCACTTGAAAACATATGCCTTTTTATGGGCCTGTGCAGTGCTGTCTGGTCTAAGCCAACCTGACACCTGATATTCCCGACGACACCTGTGATGTAAGGACACAGTGGAAAATTAGCTTGGACGATGTGAATGTCCCATTTTTCCGTCAACTGAGAGTTCATGAGGGAAAGTGCATCATGTTTGCACACAAATGAACCCCTGTTGCTCAACAAAAACTCAAAACTATCCCCTTAATGTAATGCCTAGTGTAACACAATTGTGTATGCTTATTCATTGAAATGATGGGCTCTGACTGAACTGAAGGTCTCTGAGGAAAGAAGCTCTTTAAGGTCTTTCAAAGGGGAATGGCTTGACTATTTCCCTGGTGTTGAGAGCGGTAGTTAAAAAACATGTCTGAACAATTAACTGGTGACATAACATGTCAAGTGTCTGGTTCAAAGCTGTTGATCCATTCAAACAACTCAAACTGGGTTTACAAGACCCAGGGACTTGCAAAGTTCCAACATGACACACTACTGTCTTTAAACGGCATGTGTTGCAACATTTTAGTGCACGAGCACTAGCTGAATGATCTCACAAGCTGATTTCTCTGAGGAGAGAAAGTGAGCCAATTTTTTTGCCCAGTAGGATTAACTGCAGCCCACACTGGATGTTGGCCTTTACTCTTTGATGTGAGAGACCCAATCCAGTTGTCAGTTTCAGTCTGGGAGTCTACTGATGATGCAACAAGGATAACTATTGATGATTCATTAATCACGCTGGTATTCCATTATGACATTACTCCATTGTAGCTCTTTGTAGCTTTGATATGCCAAAATTAGACAGTTTTTACAAGCCACCGGGAAGTCGAATCTTCAATATCACTACATTTATTGTTGCTTATTTTTAAAAATGACCTAGGTTTTAGAATGGGATACTCTTCATTATATGATGTACACAAGATGAATTGAAGATGTTTATGTCATTTGTATTTCAAAAATCCTCAATAAATAAATAGTGTAAATAGATCTCTTTTTTTTCTCTGTCTTCAGTCTAAAAAACTGTAACTGTAACTGTTGAAATACACAGTCAGCTGGCGTTACGTTTACCACAATGTTGTTTGAAGCAAATTATGCTCATATGTTATCCTTTGGGATAAAAGGTGACATATGGAAAATTTACTTTTTATTTGCTTGTATGCTGATATTGTAGTTGGATCTCTGGAGTGCCTTCCCACCAACCAAGTGTGAAAACAACCAAGTAAATTATTTCGTAGCTGTTTATTTCCAAAACTTTGTGCACATTGCATAATATTGTCCCTTTTATAAAAAAAAAAATGATAACTCTAGTGTGGTTTCTTCCCATCCAAGGGAACTTTTGGAACCTATTCGTTGTCCATCCTTAAATTATTTGGTACGGAGAGTTTGGTGGATAAATATTAAGTCATGGTTGCCCCATCGGTTGCCAATAATAACAGGCTGCCTGGCTTCCTGTGAGTTTTGAGAGTTTAGATTGCAGGAGCTCCTGGGATGGTGAGGAATCCTAATAAAGGAAAGGGACACTTGCAAATGAAAAGGTTAGTATAAAATAAGGGGCCATAAAGAAGAAAGGAATTCAAAGGTTATTTCAGGTTCGGGTAGGTAGACTCTTTTCATCCTTGAGTGAAGGCTAGTAAAATTGCCAACCATAAGGATTTACTAGTTGAATATTTACTGTGTAAAAGTATATTGAATATCATGTTAGATAGAAAGACGTACCGTTCTTGCACAGGAACAGAAATTGTATTTGTTATTTAGAGTTATTCAAAGAGCTTTTATGTTTTGTTTTGAAATTTCAAAAAGTCACCTTCTACAAAACCTGGCTTGAAGGTCTCTTCTTCAATTTCTTCAAATCAAAACTTAAATATCCTAATCATCCCATCATTTATGTTTCTCCATTCACCAGCCTAAAATAGTAATTTTTTTATACTACAATAAGTTACTAGAATTTTATCTCAACAGTTTAAATAGTCTTTTTTTTCTGCTTACATACAGATCCTTTGTGAATGAGACCCAGTTGTTACATTTGCCGCCATGGTGGTGTAGTGACAGTAACAATACAAATCTACTGTCGGATCTAAACAACCTTCTGCATGCAGTCTTATGGTAAATATAAATATAGTGGATTACTTTAAGCTTTTCAAATCCTATGTTCCTGGGTAGATTTATCTGACGTAAACTAATTCTAACTCGACTTCACATGAATACTAGTCTGGGGATACTCTCAGGCACAAGGCATGTGACCAACATTAGAATGGACTTAACAAAGCCTGTGTTAAATCCCTGTGTACCTACCCACAGGCACCTTTAGACAACAACACGATTAGCAATAAGACAAATATGCTGGCTGGTTGGATAGAGGTTGACTCCACGTGCACACATACCTGCACAGACGTTCACAGTGTTGCATGTATGTTAATAGTATCATTTATGCAGTGAGATGGACTCGCGACTTCCTGCTCATTAGGGATGCATATCTTATGTTCATGTTCAGTATATACTGCATGCACACCGTAGATCATTAATTTGTGAAAGTGCAACTGTGTGTGCTTAGGCAACAGCAGCACATATACCAGTATGTACAGTATAACTACACCCAGAGCAGTGACGGGTGGTACAGTATATACAGTACAGTATATACAATAGATACATAAAGTACGTATAGTATGTGTATATAACATACACACATACTATATACTATATATCATATCAAGATGCTGATTAGACAGCATGATTATTGCACATGATTATTGGTCCTTAGGCTGGCCACGATAACAGGCCACTCTGAAATTTGAAATGTTGCTTTATTGTGAGGGTCTGGTTGGTCAGAAAACCAGTCAGTACCTGGTGTGACCACCATTTGCCTCACACAGTGCAACAAATCTCCTTCGCATAGAGTTGATCAGGTTGTTGATTGTGGCCTGTGGAATGTTGGTCCACTCCTCTTCAATGGCTTTGCGAAGTTGCTGGATACTGGCGGGAACTGGAACACGCTGTCGTATACATCGATCCAGAGCATCCCAAACAGGCTCAATGGCTGACATGTCCGGGGAGTATGTTGGCCATGCAAGAACTGGGATGTTTTCAGCTTCGAGGAATTGTGTACAGATCCTTGCAACATGAGGCCGTGCATTATCATGCTGCAACATGAGGTGATGGTCGTGGATGGATGGCACAACAATTGGCCTCAGGATCTCGTCACGGTATCTCTGTGCATTCAAAATGCCATCAATAAAATGCACATGTGTTCGTTGCCCATGACATACGCCTGCCCATACCATAACCCCACCGCCACCTCGGGTCATTCAATCCACAACATTGACATCAGCAAACCGCTCACCCACACGACACCACACACGCTGTCTGCCATCTGCCCTGAACAGTGAAAACCAGGATTCATCCGTGAAGAGAACACGTCTGCAGCGTGTCAGAAGCCATCGAATGTGAGCATTCGCCGACTCAAGTCGGTTACGACGACAAACTGCAGTCAGGTCGAGACCCCGATGAGGACGGCGAGCATTCACATCAGCTTCCTTGAGATGGTTTTTGACAGTTTGTGCAGAAATTCTTTGGTTATTCAAACCCAATGTTGCAGCAGCTGTCCGGGGGGCTGCTGTCAGACGATCTTTGAGGTGAACATGCTGGATGTGGAGGTCCTGGGCTGGTGTGGTCACACGTGGTCTGGGGATGCACACACACACACCCTGTCTGACCCTGTCTGACACATTTACAAGGCTATCACAGTGTTTATAATAAGCACACAAACTGCACAGAAAAACAAACAAATAACACTGCAAAAAATAACAGTCAACGGAATCATCAGGCGGGGTCCTGAACGGGCTTCAAACCCTTGCCTCAGCTTCAGAATAAAGCGGCTCTCCTCGCTAGTCCAAAGGCCCGCGCTGACAATTTGCTGGCCAGCGCGACTCTTAAGCCTGCCGAAAACCACAGGCAGGCAATCGTTCAACTTAATAACACGCAAAAATGTCTGTTTTACTGGAAACCAATGTTAGTAAATTTACCTTCAAAGTTACAGAGCTACATTGAAAATTAAGAACGAACTGAACTCATTGTCGTGTTTTGATTGTACTTGTAAATACATTAAATATATTTGAAGATATGTACTGAAAGCATGTGCAAAGACTGAGAACAATATAGTCCTGTATTGTGTAGATATGCATAGCTTCTAATTCTTTTTCATCATCAATGTTGGCCTGATTTTTGGGTGCTGCTGTAAACCAGCCCCATGACGAGAACAGGCTGGGACTTATACTTTCTAGCATGTGGCCCTCCCCCATTATATAAACACCAAGCACCCTGATTGCATGTGGTGGTCATTTGGCAGAATTGCCACTTCCTCATTCATTTTACTCTGACCCATTAATACCAGTATAGCGTGCAACTGGCCATCAAACTGTACCCACAACTCCAAAATATATCTTCCCTAATGCGTAATGTGTTTTATGTTATTTGCGCTACAGTGTCTCTGCCATCTGGCGAACTGGACGGGATTTGCTGCCCTGCGGCCCCTTGACAGCCCGAGAGTGGTTAGAGTAGCCGCCGGAGGTCTGGGACAACAGCATTAGGGCTGTCAGCCTCACAGTTTCTGGACAAACGTCGCGTAGTGAGTAGGAGGAAGAAAAAAACTCATCCAGGGGGACCAGTGCAGGTTGCGCGGCTGTGGCCGCTTATGGTGCACCCTTCGACGACCACAGAAGTGCTTTGTCCGGCTGAATTTCAAAGGAGGGAAAAGGGAAAATTGTCCTTGCAGCGCTACTTATGGTCATTATACCAGCTCGGAGGCTGCTTCTCTGCAGCCTGTGAGAGCGTGTACAATGATAGACTTTGTCGTGTGAGAAGGCACGTCTTTGATTGACAGCTGAAAGTTCCTGGGAGGTGGGGCTTTATGAGCATTCACTGGTTGCCAGCCAATCGCAGGGCACACATAAACAAACAATCATTCGCACTCACATTCACATCTATGGGCAATTTAGAGTCTTCAGCCTGACTTTCATATACTTTGCGATTTTTATTTTATTTATTCAATTCATTGTCCAGCTTGTTAACAAAGACTCTTTTGTGAGATGTGTCAAATTCACGGTGGCCAACTGGTTAGAGCGTCAGCCTCACAGTTCTGAGGACCCGGGTTCAATCCCCGGCCCTGACTGTGTGGAGTTTGCATGTTCTCCCCGTGCCTGTGTGGGTTTTCTCCGGGCACTCCGGTTTCCTCCCACTTCCCAAAAAACATGCATAAACATGGAGACTCTAAATTGCCCATAGGTGTGACTGTGAGTGCGAATGGTTGTCTGTTTGTATGTGCCCTGCGATTGGCTTGCAACCAGTTCAGGGTGTACCCTGCCTCTTGCCTGATGACAGCTGGGAGAGGCTCCAGCACGCCCGCGACCCTAGTGAGGAGAAGCGGCTCAGAAGATGGATGGATGTTTTTGGGGCTGTTAAGTTAAATTTTAAAACTTCTAAAAATAAATAGTAGTGTATATATATATAAATAGTAAAGAAATAGTAGTGTCAGCGAATGAACGCTGGTTGACTTAACCGGAAGTGGACTTGTTTTTAACTGTCAGTTCTTGCTGTCCAAAACACCACAGTTCCAGGTTTTATTTTAAAACAGTTCCACGTAAATGGCCCATCAGATGGAAAAAAAAACACTTTCCTGACCTCAGGAACCTAATAGCTGGCCATTGCCGTCTCCCTTATTCATGAAATAGACAACTGTTAACATTAAACAGTCTGACCTCAAACAATGCTTAACACTCAGGGAAGAGGAGTTGATATTTGCTATAATATTTGAGTCCTAAAAGCCTTTGTTTTTCTTCCTAAACAATTCATGATTCCATGTGGCTTTTTTCCTTTTCTTTGCTTGGGTTTTCACAGCAGCCTATCACTGATCAGGCATATAATATTTCTACTTCATTTAAACACCATGCTAACATTATTTTGCATAATTGTTGGAAAGAAATGAGAGAATGATATTTTTTATTATGCTGCCAGCAGAGACAGGGTCATTGTAATCATTGTAATAGAATAGTGGGTAAATGAATATGCTCAAATGGAAATCATTTACATATTTCTATCATTTATTGCTTATTTCACTATTGCTACAGAGTTTTGATGATGTTACATCAAAACTGGTAATTTCTATCATAACATACATTACTGGTCGCAGGAGAAGACAAGCATCAAAAGCTGACATTGAAGTTTGAATAAACTAGAACAGTTGAAACAAAATGTCAAAAGGGTTTCGACTCTGAATTTTGGACCCCAAAGCAGACAAACAAGGTAGAGCAATTATATAATTTATTAAGCCAAGGAAGCACAATAACATAAGAAGCAGAACTATATCAGGCGTATCGGGACATATATATTTCAAATCCACACTACAAGCTTTTTACTTCGAAGGTATCGCCCTCCATTTAAACAGGCTTTACCAGCCTTCTCTGCCCATTGATGACAACCTTGATCTTGGGAAAGAGAAAGATTAAAATGACAATCATCTAGTAGAGAGAAAGTTCCAGCACGATATTTTTTCGGACTGTCGAATGCTCAGATGAAGCATCCACGAGTTACTGCATCTTTTCACAACTCTTTCCTATTCTCGTGCACTAGTGATGGCCACGACAGTTCTTTTGAGTGTACTGAATCATTCAGATCATTAAAAAGAAAATCATTCAAGTGCTTCCTCATTCATTTAATGAACCATCCCTGAGTTTCACGTTCACTCAACACATTCACCAAAGGTCTATGCGTTATTGTTGTCATGTATCGTAAACTAAGAAAGGTGGGGAGATTATAAAAAAAAATAAACAACAACAAAAAACTTCGACTAAATGACCTTGGACCTTCCGCGTGCCCTGACGTCCGGCTCTCGCCAGCCAACGTGACTTTTCTGCATTCCACCGCGGTGGACAGCATCGCTGACACCAGCACCCGCCAGTCAGGCTTTCTGGTCACTCACCTTACTGTTATTGTCATCTGATTCATGGGAAGTGGCGCTGCCTGACGCTGGCTGCTCATTGGTCATTCGCCAAAGATTCAGAAGTGAGTGACAGAATGCTTCAGCAGTTCCATTTCCGCTCCCGGGCGACTCGCTTGCCTGACGGCGGCGGGTGGCGGCCAATATAAAAGAAAAAAAATTTCATAAACTGATTCAGTTCAGTTTGTTCACTATAAAGATGCGTTCTTCTGAACGAAACATTTGCGTACGAAACGACACTATCGCGCACTGAATGAAGAAAAAGAATATCTTTCTTGATCCAGTCCTGGATCTTTTCTGACAAATCTCCTCTGAATGAAAAACAACAATGACAAAGGGTCGATGTAAATGAATATTATGATACAAAAACAAACTCAAAGAGGTGGATGGAGGCACATCGAAAGGAAGATGTCAGCAAAAGCAATATACGACCTGTAATCTATACTACACAAGAATAGAAACACTTAAACAGATAAGACCTAACAGAAGAACTTATTGTACATTCTTCAACAGAGAAAAAAACAATAAACACAACCAGCCAGATACAAGAAATACAAAGAACAAGAAACGAGTGACAAGCCAAAACAACGGGAGAGATGAAGGTGGAAAGCAATGCGATAATCCTAGTCCTTCAATTTTTGCTGTGCCTATAACCCCAGCGAACTTTCATTGTCAGCAGATGCGTCGCAGGACTCAACAAGCAGACTGAAACAAAACAAAAAAGCAGAACACACTGGCAGAGAAACAGGAATAAGACACAAGACTTCAATTTCAGATAAAAACAACAAACATTAGCAATAAAAGAAAATCAAATGGGAAATTACTCATCATAAGCATTTACATTAAATGTTATATTAAATAGATTTGAGTGTTTTGTTCCATGGTTATTATACTTAAAATATGTGATAGAAGAACATATGGACTTCATCCCATCTTTGCAGCTTACTGTCTTTGATTGTTCTGAACATGTCTGCGAAAAATGATGGCCATTGTTCCAGAACAACATTTGTGAGGTGAGAGACCACTGATTTAAAGGTCCAAAATTTGGGATTATTAAATTCAGAAATTAGCTCGTTTTTTTATTTAAAGGGGCACCAGATTAATGAGAATTTCAGTACTTAATTGACTTAACGTCTTCCATTTTCTCATTTTTTCCCCTGCAGCTACTATATGCGATCAACCTAATACAGTCAACCCCACAATTTCAAGAATTAAAAATAATAAAAGTAAATAATAACATTAATTTCATAACACACACACACGGCTATATGGTGGACGACTGGTTAGCACATCTGCCTCACAGTTCTGAGGACCGGGATTTAATTCCCGGCCTCACCTGTGTGAGTTTGTATGTTCTCCCCGTGCCTGTGTCGGTTTTCTCCGCGTACTCCGGTTTCCTCCCAGATCCCAAACGGTAGGTTAATTGAACACTCTAAATTGCCCGTAGGTGTGAATGTGAGTGCGAATGGTTGTTTCTTTATATGTGCCCTGCGATTGGCTGGCGACCAGTTCAGGGTGTACTCCACCTCCCGCCCAAAGATAGCTGGGATAGGCTGCAGCACGCCCGCAACCGAAGTGAAGATAAGCGGTACAGAAAATGGATGGCTGGACAATATATATATATATAGCCCGCAACCCTAGTGAGGAGAAGCGGCTCAGAAAATGGATGGATATATATATATATATATATATATATCTTCTTCTTTTCCTTTCGGCTTGTCCTTTGAGAGGTCGCCACAGTGCGTCTTCCTTATCCATGTAAGCCTATCTCCTGCATCCACAAACCACGAACACAAACTTCCCTCATGTCTTCCCTCACGACATCCATCAACCTTCTTTTTGGTCTTCCTCTAGCTCTCTTGCCTGGCAGCTCCATCCTCATCATCCTTCTACCAATATACTCACTATTTCTCCTCTGGACGTGTCCAAACCATCCAAGTCTGCTCTCTCTAACTTTGTCTCCAAAACATCGAACCTCGGCTGTCCCTCTGATGAGCTCATTTCTAATTTTATCCAACCTGGTCACTCCGAGAGCGAACCTCAACATCTTAATTTCCGCCACCCTCTGCTCTGCTTCCTGTTGTCTCTTCAGTACCACTCCCTCAAATCTGTAAATCATGGCTGGCCTCACCACTGTTTTATAAACTTTGCCCTTCATCCTAGCAGAGACTCTTCTGTCACATAACACACCTGACATCTTCCTCCACCCGTTCCAACCTGCTTGGACCCGTTTCTTCACTTCCTGACCACACTCACCATTGCTCTGGACGGTTGACCCCAATTATTTAAAGTCCTCCACCCTTGCTATCTCTTCTCCCTGTAGCCTCACTCTTCCCCCACCACCCCTGTCATTCATGCACATATATTCTGTCTTACTTCGGCTAATCTTCATTCCTCTGCTTTCCAGTGCATGCCTCCATCTTTCTAACTGTTCCTCCACCTGCTCCCTGCTTTCACTGCAGATCATAATGTCATCTGCAAACATCATGGTCCATGGGGATTCCAGTCTAACCTCATCTGTCAGCCTATCCATCACCACTGCAAACAGGAAGGGGCTCATGGCTGATCCCTGATGCAGTCCCACCTCCACCTTAAATTCGTCTGTCACAGCTACAACACACCGCACCATTGTTCTGCTGCCTTCGTATGTGTCCTGTATTATTTTAACATACTTCTCTGCCACTCCAGACTTCCGCATGCAGTACCACAGTTCCTCTCTGGGTACTCTGTCATAGGCGTTCTCTAGATCTACAAAGACACAATGTAGCTCCTTCTGACCTTCTCTGTACATCCTCAAGGCAAATAATGCATCTGTGGTACTCTTTCTAGGCATGAAACCATACTGTTGCTCCCAAAAACTCACTTCTGTCCTGAGTCGAGCCTCTACTACTATTTCCCATAACTTCATTGTGTGGATCATCAACTTTATTCCTCTATAGTTGCCACAGCTCTGCACATCACCCTTGTTCTTAAAAATGGGCACCAGCACACCTTTCCTCCATTCCTCAGGCATCTTCTCACACGCTAAAATTCTATTGAATCAGCTGGTCAAGAACTCCACAGCCACCTCTCCTAGATGCTTCCATACCTCCACAAGAATGTCCTCAGGACTGACTGCCTTTCCATTTTTCATCCTCTTTAATGCCTTTCTAACTTCCCCCTTACTAATCATTGCCACTTCCTGGTCCACCACACTTGCCTCTTCTACTCTCCCTTCTCTCTCATTTTCCTCATTCATCAACTCCTCAAAGTATTCTTTCCATCTATCCAGCACACTACTGGCACCAGTCAACATATTTCCATCTCTATCCTTAATCACCCTAACCTGCTGCACATCCTTCCCATCTCTATCCCTCTTTCTGGCCAGCCTGTATAGATCCTTTTCTCCTTCTTTAGTGTCCAACCTGCCATACATGTCATCATATGCCTCTTGTTTGGCCTTTGCCACCTCTACCTTTGCCCTCTGTCATATCTCAATGTATTCCTTTCCCCTCTCCTCTGTACTCTCAGTGTCCAACTTCTTCTTAGCTATCCTCTTTCCTTGTATTATTTCCTGTACTGTGAGGTTCCACCACCAAGTCTCCTTCTCTCCTTTCCTGCCAGAAGATACACCAAGTACTCTCCTGCCTCCCTCTCTGATCACCTTGGCTGCAGTGCTCCAGTCTTCTGGAAGCTCATCCTGTCCAAAATCCATTTTTATATATGGCATATATATATATATATATATATATATATATATATATATATATATATATATATATATATATGGATTATATATATATATATATATATATATATATATATATATATATATATATATATATATATATATTCATTCATCTTCCGTTCAGCTTAACCTTACTAGGGTCGCGGGTGTGCTGGAGCCTATCCCAGCTATCTTCGGGCGAGAGGCGGGGTACACCCTGAACTGTTCGCCAGTCAATCGCAGCTCACATATAAACAAAAAAACATTTGCGCTCGCATTTACACCTACAGGCAACCTACCTCTCTCTCTCTCTCTCTCTCTCTCTCTCTCTCTCTATATATATATATATATATATATATATATATATATATATATATATATATATATATATATATATATATATATATATATACTGCGATTGGCTGGCAACAGTTCAGGGTGTACCCCGCCTCCTGCCCGATGACAGCTGGGATAGGCTCCAGCACCCCCGCGACCCTAGTGAGGAGAAGCGGCTCAGAAAATGGATGGATGGATATATATATATATATGCCATGTATAAAAATTGATTTTTGAACAATAAAAATTGATTTTTGAACAATAAACATTTCTCCAGCTTTATGACCTGATAATTCTGTGGGGTTTTCATTTTGATTGACTCGGGCTGTGTTTTGAGCCAATAGCTTGGTTTTGCAGGAAGAGTCTGAGGTTGTGTGAATGCAGTTTAAAGGTTGGGGTTTGTCTTTACCATTTACAGGAAACAATATAGATTTTCAAGAAATGGGTCTTAGCAATTGTGAAAAACAGTAATAGATGAGGGTCTCCTTATGAGGGCACTGGTATCTAGATTTGGCGATGGCAGCCTGCATGACATCACTCACTACAAGCTGAGCTTGAAAGTATAAACAAGCAACTGCAGTCCATTGGCAGGCAACACACATAGAGAAAGATAGGTTCAAAATGTTTCGGCCCATCGAGACATCGCTTGCTTCACACTGAACATACAGTAATACTGTTGTATGAAAAATAATATGAAAAGAGAGCAAGACAAATAAAGTAAACAAAACAACTTCACATGGGAAAAACACAATTGCAAACTCTAAAACTATATCGCAAATATGAAAAACAAAATGTATAATTTTTCTTTCAGATGATATAAAAGAGGCAGCACGGTGGCCGACTGGTTAGAGCGTCAGCCTCACAGTTCTGAGGACTGGGGTTCAATCCCCGGCCCCACCTGTGTGGAGTTTGCATGTTCTCCCCGTGCCTGTGTGGGTTTTCTCCGGGCTCTCCGGTTTCCTCCCACATCCCAAAAACATGTATTAATTGGAGACTCTAAATTGCCCGTAGGCATGACTGTGAGTGCGAATGGTTGTTTGTTTCTATGTGCCCTGCGATTGGCTGGCAACCAATTCAGGGTGTACCCCGCCTCCTGCCCGATGATAGCTGGGATAGGCTCCAGCACGCCTGCGACCCTAGTGAGGAGACGCGGCTCAGAAAATGGATGGATGATGTAAAAGAGCTTTTAATGAACCCAGAGTGTAGAGAACTCTCGACGCACTTCTCATGTAGCTGCAGTAAAATAATAAGCAGGGTAAAGGGTTCAGCACGCTAAGGCTAAGTCATATTAATATCATTTGTACACATCCAGAGACTTTAAATGTCCTGTAAAACACGAGCTGAGGCCTTCACAGCCTTGAAAGGTCAATGCATGCATGAAAAAAAAAAAAAAATGCAATACATAGAATGAATCATCTTAAATACAACCCCAATCCCACACTGCAAAGACAAGATATTTAATGTTCAAACTGCGAAACTTTAATGTTTTTATCAAATAATCATTAACTTGGTATTTTATGGCTGCCACACATTCCAAAAAAGCTGGGACAGGTGGCAAAAAAGAAAAGAAGTTGAGGAATGCTCATCATTGGAATATCCCACAGATGAACAGGCTAATTGGGAACAGGTGGGTGCCCTGATTTGGTATATGGGATCTTCCCTGAATTGTTCAGTCATTCACAAGCAAAGATGGGGCGAGGTGAACAAGTGCATGAGAAAATAGTGCAGCAGTTTAAGGACAATGTTCCTCAACGTACAATTGCAAGGAATTTAGGGATTTCATCATCTGCGGTCCATAATATCATCAAAACGTTCAGAGAATCTGGAGAAATCACTGTATGTAAGCGGCAAGGGCGTGAACCAACATTGAATGCCTGTGACCTTCGATCCCTCTGGCGGCACTGCATCAAAAACCGACATCAATGTGTAAAGGATATCACCACATGGGCTTAGGAACACTTCAGAAAACCAATGTCAGTAAATACAGTTCGGCGCTACATACGTTAGTGCAACTTGAAACTCTACTATGCAAAGCAAAAGCCATTTATCAACAACACCCAGAAACGGCGCAGGCTTCTCTGGGCCCGAGTTCATCGAAGATGGACTGATGCAAAGTGGAAAAGTGTTCTGTGGTCCGACGACTCCACATTTCAAATTGTTTTGGGAAATTGTGGACGTCGTGTCCTCCGGGCCAAAGAGGAAAAGAACCATCCGGACTGTTATGGACGCAAAGTTCAAAAGCCAGCATCTGTGATGGTATGGGACTGTGTTAGTTCCAATGGCATGGGTAACTTACACATCTGTGAAGGTACCATTAATGCTGAAAGATACATACAGGTTTTGGAGAAACATGCTGCCATCCAAGCGACGTCTTTTTCATGGACGCCCCTGCTTATTGCAGCAAGACAATGCCAAACCACATTCTGCATGTCTTACAACAGCGTGGCTTCGTAGTAAAAGAGTGCGTACTAGACTGGCCTGCCTGTAGTCCAGACCTGTCTCCCATTGAAAATGTTTGGCGCATTATGAAGCGTAAAATATGACAACAGAGACCCCGGACTGTTGAACAGCTGAAGCTGTACATCAAGCAAGAATGGGAAATAATTCATCCTCCAAAGCTTCAACAATTAGTGTCCTCAGTTCCCAAACGTTTATTGAATGTTGTTCAAAGAAAAGATGATGTAACACAGTGGTAAACATGACACTGTCCCAGCTTTTGTGGAACCTGTTGCAGCCATAAAATTCAAAGTTAATGATTATTTGCTAAAAACAATACAGTTAATCAGTTTCAACATTCAATATCTTGTCTTTGTAGTGTATTCAATTCAATATAGGTCGAACATGATTTGCAAATAATTGTATTCTGTTTTTATTTATGTTTAACACACCGTCCCAACTTCATTGGAATTGGGGTTGTAAAATGTCTGCGGTACATCAAGGTTACAAGGTTGGATAGTGGATACACAAACTTCCTCATACAAGTGTGTCATTTCAATTCACTGCCATTGACGGCTTTAGAAGTCAAATATCCATGTTAACTGGGAAGGCTGGCAGTGAATGAGTTAAGTAGCCACCCAGCTCTTGACCTTTACCTGACACACAGCAAAAGTTGGATTTTTTGATTATTTCATTGTGTGTTATTGATTGATATATATTGTGAAAATTGCTGGTTTAAAAATGCCATTATTACACAATATATATATATATATATATATATATATATATATATATATATATATATATATATATATATCAGGAATCTATGATGCTATTATCTTTTACATAAAAATAAGAAAAATAAAAAATAAATCCTTGCGAAGTATAATCAAAGTGTTTCTGGTGCGTACATTATGTTTCACAGTATTTAATGATTCTGCCAGTTGCATTTCCAAAAAGCATTAGTGGTATTATTTTCTTGCAGTGCTATTGAATATTAGTCGTGAGTATGCGTAACCATGTTCTCTATCAGTCCTTGAACAGTCTGTTGTCTCTCGTCACGCCACCAGCTGAGACACATATCCACTGCCAGGATTATTTCCCAGTTTTATTACACGCTCAGTGTTTGTGTGTGGTGTGTGTGTCTGTGTTTATCATTAGGAGGTCTTCGTTCCAGTTGAGATCTTTGTTGTTGGGCCCAGAGGAGATCGTATGATGTGTTTGTGTGAAATTGAAGACTGAAATAATCATACAGTTTCTGTTTTGTTGTTGTAGGATCAATAGTCTTATTTTAGAAGGTGTCTTATCTTAAGTCTAGTTTTGATGTTAAACGACACATATTTTGCTGTTTCTGTTCCCCCCCCCACACACAATTTAAAACATTTCTTAAAATGTTTATTAACTTTTCTTGCAAAAATCAAGTAGTCTCAGGGAATGTCCGCCTCATGCAAGTGAGCCAGGCCTCATCGGGCCCAACATAAAATAATCCTGGGCCATTGGAGAATAGAGCTTTCGTTCGACTGACAACCAGTAGGCTGGATCGTGTGACCGTCACCTCACTCGACAGCGAGTGTTCGTGGTGGTGGGCTGCTGGCTTTTACCAGACCTTTGTGTGGGAAAACAAGCGAGTGCTGTTAGCTTAAAAAAAAAGTTTTCATTGAAAAATTACCTCTTGTTACTTATTATTTTCGGTTTGTGAACAGTCTTGGTATGGACGAACGAAAGGATCTATCGCTCTGCTTAACAATCATTGACTCTGTGCATAACGCTTGACTTTAAGGTGAAAAATAGTTCTCCCCGGCGTTAGGCGGAAATCTGGTCAAGGCGGAAGTTCTGCCTCAACATCCTCAATCATCCAATGACATATCTAATCGCGTTTGTGGTTGACATGGTAAAAAAAAAATGTCCAGAAATAATTTTATTTTCGTCAAAAAATGATATTTATAATATGTATGTTATTGAACTGTAGTGTCTCGTTAATTAAAAAAAAGGACCAGTTAATGTTAGCGTCATCATGTCAAAATAGCTCTCTATGGAGGCATTCGCTCAGTGTTCAGCCACATTATGAATGAAGACTGAAAGAGGTGTGCTATTGTCACAAAACTTTTTTTAAAACAAATAATCAAATGGCTAAACAGTCAGAATGCCACCCAAGAAAAAAAAAGAGAAACTGGTGAAGATGGTGTTGGGACGCACTTTTCATAGATGAGCAGAGAGGTCTGTGCATTGTTTGACTGTGCGTCACACAATGCAACTAAGGTAGGCACCGTATCTTAGTTGTATTTTTTTGTTTTTTCTCTTTATTAGACTGACAAAAATGAGAAAGTGCTTGCTGGTGATAGCGTGAGCGAGTCAATAATAAAAAATAATAATAATTCAAAAGAAATGTGCAGCAAATTGCCCGAAAGATCAATTTATCTTTTAAATGACAATGTAACGTCCAACTTTCTAATTGTTTTTCTGAGCATGAAAGGTAAAGTTCCTTAATCTGTTTATTGTGCCACAATCAACCAATGAATTAGAAAAGAAACGGACAAAAAGAAAAAACCCTGAATAAGAATTTCTTCGTTATTATGGAAGAACGGTCTCCTTCATTGAGTAGCTATAATCCTCCTTCTCTTTCCCCACTTTAGCAGTAAACTGTTATCATTAGGATTTTGTGTTTTATTTATTTATAATAGTGTATTAACACTTATTTCTATATTGTAGTATACTTATTTTTCACCACATACTGATCACAAAAGTTATTTAATTTTGGGGTTGGAACAGATTAATTGCATTTCCATTCATTTCGATGGGAAAAATTATCTCGGTTTAAGAACGCTTTGGGTTACAAATGGGGTCACGGAACGAATTAAGTTCATAGCCTGAAGTTCCACTGTATTTAGAAATACAATAACAAATATTTGATTACTTCATTTTTATTTAATTTCTTGGTGATTAGTGGGGCATCACCCAAACACCCTCTATTGGCCATCTGCCAAAACTTATGAAGGCAGAAACATTTGGGTTTGAGGATATGATGATATGATACATTGGGCTTGTAAAGGTTTCCAGTGATATAATTGCCACTGATGTCGAATACTTCTCAAATAACTTATTAAGGCAAAACACCATAAACACAAAATCATTGTGTGAATATTTGCAATAAAAAAAATTATAAAAATAAAAATACTGGGCAGCAGTAGCACATACCTAGGAATTGCTGGCATCCTGACTACTTAAAGGTCAGAGGACAAAGATGTTCAAGATTTTCTTGATAACTCTGTAACCACTTTACAAACCACGTCAGCCATTTCAAATTGATTATATAGCAGACATACAGCAATTAAAATGATAAATATCATGCAGAATGTGCCTTCTGCTTTTTGCATCCAGCGCCTGTACAGGAACATTAGCCAAACATCCTGTTCGTTTGGCGTTGTGTTCTAGTTCCATGCTGTTGTTCGCAGCCTTGTATATTTGTTGTCGTATGATTTAGCAAGCGGCACGGTGGGCGACTGGTTAGAGCGTCTGCCTCACAGTTCTGAGGACTAGGGTTCAATCCCCGGCCCCGCCTGTGTGGAGTTTGTATGTTCTCCCCGTGCCTGCGTGGGTTTTCTCCGGGCACTCCGGTTTCCTCCCACATCCCAAAAACATGCATGCTAGGTTAATTGACAACTCTAAATTGCCCGTAGGTGTGAATGTGAGTGGAAATGGTTGTTTGTTTATGTGTGCCCTGTGATTGGCTGGCAACCAGTTTAGGGTGTACCCCGCCTCCTGCCCGATGATAGGTGGGATAGGCTCCAGCACGCCCGCAACCCTAGTGAGGAGAAGCGGCTCAGAAAATTGATGGATGGATGGATGATTTAGCGATGTCACGATTGTTTATTGTGTGGCATTTGGGTGTACAATGGTTCAAATGGCAAGAGGTTTTTTGGGGGCTTTACAAGTGAAAAAGGAATACGTGACCAGTAGGCAAAGTCAATCGACGGGGGAAGAAGCATGGTCAGCTATGGGTGCCTAGCAAGCATTTCAAACTCTGTGCTGATCACTTCGAATCGCCGTGTTTTGAGAAAGACTTAGCAGAAAGCATTGGATACAGAAGCAGAGGCTGAAACTAGCTGCAGTGCCAAGTATTTTTCCTACGGCCATCGGGACCTCAACCGCCAGCAACAGAACTAAATCTCGCAGCCACCACGGTGCAGCAGCGAAGCGGTGCAGATAATACTGAGGATTTCCTTTTATATACCAACGACTCTATTATGGTTATTATGCACTGGGAAGCAGTAAAAAAAAAAAATTAAATACCCACACACTAGTTTTCAGTACTGATGTCTGTACTTTTGCCTATATGACAAGCCAACAGACACGGCAAAGACTTTGTGTTATAACGCTACTCGAGCGAGGGGCATACAATATCTACGAATACTGCATACTATGTAAAAGCTTGTGCCGTGTCACTGAAACATATATAAATAATTAATAAGTATAGTCCTGCTACAAAATATTGGCACTCCTGGGGTGCCATTATTTCTACCCATGGCTGTATAAAAAGACATGCTTTCGACATACCGTCACATCGACCCAATGGCCACTCTTTTTCTGTTGTACAGCTTATACTCGTCGTCATCACTGTCAGGTTTCTGACCTCCCGATCGGCTCAAACATGTACGGTTTAACGATGTCAAGTTCAGTTGGGTGCTCCTGTATGTTGAAATCTTCCTCTTCCTCATCATATTCCAAAACGTTGCTCGCCATTGCGTATAGTGTGTAGCGCGCTGTGTTTGGCATTTGTAACGTTACTTCTGGTAGCCCTTGCAGTGGATAGAGTAACCACACCCCGGTGTCTTGAGCGTCGGGTATGTTCGGGGAGTGCTCAATATGCGTAATAAAAACCTAATTTTGAGCTAAACTATAGTTGACAACTTGCTCGAAGTTACATCCATATATAACATAACATATAAACATTGCAAATATGATTTTTTTATTTACCCCATAAAATCTTTGTCATCTGACCTTTAAATTCCCATTTGTGTGAATGTGCTTTTTTCATTTGTCATTTGTTTTAATGTTGTAGATTTTATTGTTTTTATGCTCCAATGTTTTTTAATGTACTGTGTTTGTTTTTGCCTTGCTGTAAACTGCATTTTAGAAATCTGGCAATAAAGACTAATATAAGGAGAGCTTATGGTTGTATTATAATCAAAGTATGCACAATCAGACATATACAACAAGAATAGATTACTTCAGTGTGAGTAATTGTGGTCTTTCCACTTTTGACCACATGTCGATGCTTCACAATAATTACTTTTTAAAAGGAGCATTTTATTCGCTTTGACTCAATCTGACATGCTCTTCTCTTTCCCACTGAACTTAATCTGCAGTTATTCTAGCAAATAACAGTAGAAACATTAATAAATTCCAAGGTTTATTTGAGAGAACCCTATGTCCTGCTGCTTGCTTATATAAGGTAACTTTATCCTTCTGTTTACATTTTCTGTTCTTTTCAGATGAGTGAATTGCTCCTCCGTATTGATTCTACCTTTGCAGCTTCCATAGTTACCCATAAACCCAGCGATGACATCATGTGGAAAACTTTTCATCTTAATATCTACTGATTGTTTGCAAAATAACCCATCCTCTCGTATTCTTCAATTTGGTAAATACATGGAGTGACTTTCTCAAAGAATATTGCTTTAGCAAAAGTCAAAAGAACTCACTCGTTCTGCTGGCTGGCCTTCAATATCTACTGTACACACTTTTTTCCTGCTATGAGGATCTCTTTTGTAAGGTAGAATAACTTGACATTACATGCTGCATTCTACATTTGCAGTTTAGGATTTGCTGTAAAGACACAGCCACAGACCGTACTTGAGTATTAGCATTTACATTTTATGACTATACTTATTCTTAGTTGTTGAGATAATCTAAGAGTTGTGTTAACTGTTACTGTCTACATGCCTCTGCACCACGGTCAGAAAAATGCAGAGGACATGCAAATTATTGTTTCAGGCTGAAGTTAATTGTCTGTAAACATTATTTATCCTGAGAGTACAGGCAGCAAGCTGACACAGGACCTGACTGGGGTTGGTGGCTGTTTTATTTATTTATTTATGTATTTATTTTGGGAGAGTTGTTAAGGGGCACATTTTCTTTTAAGTTTCCAGAAACATTTAAGAATTTAACCAAGGTTTTTTTTTTTTTTTTTTTTTTTAAGTATACAAAGTTAGACTCTTTCCATGGTAATCACTGAGAATGAATAAGAATTAACAGAAAATCTGGGCTAATTTAAACAGAAACAATGTTTTATCATAAGCAGACATGCATAGAGACTAATACAAAGTTATCCTTACAAACATACTCCTATATATCATTGATATTGCTCAAAATTTTCTGTCTCAGTTGCATTCATATTTTTACTAGCAGTTAATTCACATCGTTTAACAATTATAGTAATAAGTGAATTGTAATTGTATCTTATTGACAGATGTAATTGATAGACTATGTAATTAACAAAATAATGGCAGCCCTTGCATCCAACACGGCCATTCCTCCAGATTCACAGTCAGTATGGTTACAACTGATGTGTCTGCAGAAAGAAAAAAAAAAAGCGGGGGTGATTCATCCTCTTTAAAGCCCCCGGCTTATGCGTAAGGTCGTGTCCCTCTCCTCCGCTCTAAACAGAGCTGAGTGTTAAGGTTGAGTAAACTAATAGACTCTTTTGAAATCAGGGTGAGCCTTAGCTTTTGGTTCAATCACCAGGATATAAAATGTTACTAGTGTCCTCTCATGGAGCTAACGAGAGGCAGGCCACAACCCTTGACCTCCACATTCAAAAGGTCGCCACGCTCATGTGAAATTAAGGGCTATTAAGAGAAAAGTTCCTGCTAATGAGGACCCCTGTTTGGAGGTCTGTGGAGAACACGGCCAGTGGAATGTAGACTCCTCGTGTGCACCGGGGGGAAGTTAGCACAGCTTTGCTCTCATGACACGAGATAAGGTGACAGTGCATTACATCTGTACGATTTCACAAGCATGGAGGGGGAGAGAGTTCATGTGGTATAATTTGACAAACTACACGCAGCAGTTGGCCGTGTGACAAACAATTCTAATTTATTTTACAATTTTCTTTTTTTTTTTATTACTTCAACCACTTTTAGGGACTTTGTTTATTTTAACACTTTTTGGATACTTCATTTGGTACACCTGCAAAACTGGCATCCAGTACAAGAGTTGTACTCAAGATATTCCATTTACAAAGGCAATAAAGCAAAATGTTGCCTATTTTGTGCTTTTGTTTCCTTTCGTTTTTGTATTTTGCAGTGGACCAGCGTGGTGGTCACTGTCGAGAGTTCCCGAATTTGAATCTCAGTACAGGCTCTCCTGTGTGGATTTTGCACGTTGCCCCCATGCTTGCATGGGTTTTCGCCAGATACTCAGGCTTCATCCCACATTCCAAAAACATGCATGTTACGTTAAGTGAAAACTCTCAATTGTCTATAGGTGTGAATGTGAAAAGTTGTTTGTCTGTATGTACATATCAACAGAAAAGTTGGGAAAGTGAATTTTCTACCTTCAAAGTTTGCTTCACCATTCCAAAAATAAACTAGCTCAGTTCATAGTTCCTAATTCAAAATTTTGAACTAAGTTCATCATATCAAAAATTAACTAGTTCATAGTTCTTTTTTTTCAATATGTTGCTGACAGGTCTGACAGGTCCGACTGGTTAGCACATCCGCCTCACAGTTCTGAGGATCCGGGTTCAAATCCGGTCTCGCCTGTGTGGAGTTGGCATGTTCTTCCCGTGCCTGCGTGGGTTTTCTCCAGGTACTCAGGTTTCCTCCCACTTCCCAAAAACATGCATGGTAGGTTAATTGAAGACTCTAAATTGCCCGTAGGTGTGAGGATAAGCGGTACGCAAAATGAATGAATGAATGAATGCATTTTTCTTGCTTTAGTAATAATGGTATTCATGATTGTTGCTGACAGGCTATTACCCTCAAAATACTGGTATTTCATTTCCCCATTGTTGCCACCCATTCAGTCCACACTTGTAGCCAGCTGCAGCTTTCACCCTACAATCTAAAAAACATGAGGAAAAACTTGTTGCTTGACTAGTCTTTTTTTATATATATATAAATGAAGGATTAAAACAAAGACAGGACTTTTTGTCACGGTTGTATAGAGGCTGGACCCAAGAGCAGGCGGAGGCAGAAAGGTTGTGATGAACAGTTTATTGAAAGGGCAATGGGATTGGTCCTTGAGGTGTGCGGGTGGAAGCAGGGACATGCGGCAGGCGGTGAAGAGAACAGGCGTCAGGCTTTGACGGCGTGGCGGTAGGAATCCACTTGACGAGGAGCACGGAGGAAACACTGAGGACAAGGAGAAACACGGGGGTCAGAGCGATGGCAAGGAATTAGGTCGCTTACTTGAAACAGGTGAGCCGTGGTACCACTGGAAAGCTGCAATACTCTGGCAAGGTTTTCTGGGATCAGGCAGGTTTAAATGCAGGTGGTAACGTGGGCTGATTGCTGATAGGTGCGCGGCCGAGGAAGGTGCTGGAAAGAGAGAGGGGGAGGGGAGAGAGAGGGCGAGAGGGCGTAAAGCGCCACCCAGGCTCCAACAATAGAACTGCAGGGCAACTCATGATACTTTTGTCCTTAGTGTGCAAATAAAAACATGCAACACAGTATGACAGGAATGATGGTGAGAAGACACTGGTAACGTTGCATTCCTAGCAGCTCTGACAGACTATATTGACAAAATATTTCTTATCTAGTCTTACATTACAAAACAAAATAAATTCCATATTATGACAGTGTGATTGTACAGTGTTTTATCTAAAGCATTCGGATACATATAATAATTTTCCTAACAAAAAGCAGATTCTCTTCCATTTACAGAGTTTCCATGAATCCCCCTCACACACGTAAAAATTGATAAATGGCAGCCGCACTGAATCAATTGACAAATGCAACCGTTTATCCCCCGTCATAGAGACAGGTTGGAACAGACAGTTCATCTAAGAGAGAGGTTTAGTCCTGGAGGTCCCTAACAAAACCTGGCACTCTTAAATGAAAATGAACGTTCGTTTGAAAACCATTCAGAGACACCAGAATGAGCGCGTTCTCAATAATGTTCATCAGGCAGAAATGAATTAAGTTTAGTTCCCGTTCGCCCAAAATATTAACTAGTTCATGAACTTTTGTTCATTGACTGCGCTTGTGTACAACACTGCCCATCAAATTGCTGGCGACCAGTCCAGGGTGTACACTGTCCTCACACATAGTCAGCTGCTGTTAGCTTCCTGATCACCTGCAACCCAAATTAATATAAGCAGTATAAAAAATTCATCCATGGATGGATAGTTTGTAGTGTTAGTGAACTGCACTGCATCATGCTGTTATGTTTTACATTTTAGTTGCAATCTCATCAAATTCAAATGTGCAAAGGGTACCATACGTTCAGACCAAACTACATACCATAATAATAATAATAAAAAAGGCTCGTTTACATGTTATGTATGCGTGTGTATTTTGTCATCAATGCAACAGTGCACAGCGCTGTTTCCGACAATGTGTGCTTTTGATCTAATTCGCTCCATCTGAATGTGGCCACTGTTTTGCCTTGATATGAACTAACAAGATTCCGTGTATCACCAAGAATACTTGACTCCAAATTCTTATGCTGTGATATCACATGCCTCATGTATCGAATCTGTAATATTTGCTTCCCTGGGATCCAGATACAAAGTGATATTGACCTTGAGTCTTGTTTTTTTTTTTTTTTTTTTTTGCAAACTCACCCTGCACATAAAGAGGTAATGGGTGTTAAAGTGACTGACAGTCTGTTTCCATCATGTGTCTTTTTATTAAGTTAGAAATAACGGTGATATTTGGGACAGCTTGCATAAAAGCACATATAACTCAATCAAAATAAAACGAGGGTACAATATTGCCTATTAACATATGACCCATAAAACCATTCAGGCTAAACTTTAATTAACGTCAGTCCAAATTAGACCCGCCTTTATGTCTTTGAAAGTAACAAACACTACCAGTTTATTCTGCGTACAAAAACACGACAGTATACCAGCAATTTACGACTTGATTTTATTTCCTTCCACACTACCAACTACAAACTACTACAATTATAGATTGTATCAGTCACACTGTGTCTCTGAAATAGAGGAAATAAAGGAGTAGACTGACACAGCTGGCATAGCCTTCAAGGAGACGAGTAAGCAAGGAAGCAAGGAAGCAATGCGAGAGTGAATCCCATAAAGATGAATAAGTCTCTAAAAGTCTATATAGTCACTCAAAATCTTAGCATACAACATTGTCATAGTTGATTTTTGAGTTAATTTACTTTCACATGTATATTACCTTTAGGAATATAATATTAATTTAAAATGACTTGTAAATTTTATAAAGTATAAATGTATTTTTTTTTATTTAATTGATTGGATTTTCCAAAATGTTATGAAACAATTTTGATCAATCATGAGAAAAATATATTTACCCAGACCTGCAAATTTGGCAAAAATGTGTTTTTGTTCAAATTATTCATTGGCTCAGTATTAAAAACGACATAGCTGCTAGACAATGGAGTCTCTACACAGTGAAAGGCATGGCAAGATAAATAATTTTATTTATTTTAAGTCTGGCTTGTATCTTGTTTAGGAATAGAATGTTTTCCCTGGAACTGATTATTTATATTTTCATTGTTTTCATCCATACGACGAATATTTTTGAAATCCCAAGAAATTGAAAGGTCAACAACATCCCGGAATGGTTTGGGTAGAACCTTAAGAGTTACTTTATGGACCATTGGATAAAGTTAACAACATGTTGTCCCTATTCAAAGCAAACAGACAGCTGTGATTTATGTTCATAGTCACTTCAGGTCTATTGACTGATGGCGGCAAGGCATAAAGGCTCTCATCCTTCAACCACCAGACAAGTCAATATTTACACTGCCCAATTTTTAGTTTTGTCCAGTTCTTAGAGAAGAGGGCAAAATGCTTTAGTTATTGTTTTAACCATTCTGGGGTCAAAGGAGTTCCAGACCTTTGCATGCCCTTCTTCCAAGGCAACATGTTTGATCAACAAATTAAAACATAATATGATTAGATTTTTATATGATTGTTAAGTATTGCTTTTCCAATATTTATTTCCATATGAAATTCACATTGCTGAATGGCTGGAGCTGTGGTGCGGCCGACACAACCTGGAGCTGAACACGCTCAAGACTGTAGAGATGATCGTGGACTTCAGGAGGCATCCTTCGCCAAAGCTGCCCCTCACGTTGTCCTTGTGTCAACCGTCGAGACCTTCAAGTTCCCAGGAATTACAATCTCTCAGGACCTGAGGTGGGCGACCAACATCAACTCCGTCCTCAAAAAGGCCCAGCAGAAGATGTACTTCCTGCGGCTTCTGAGAAAGCACGGCCTGCCACCGGAGCTGCTGAGACAGTTCTACACAGCGGTCATCGAATCAGTCCTGTCTTCTTCCATCACAGTCTGGTTTGGTGCTGCTACAAAAAAGGACAAACTCCGACTGTAACGGACAATCAAAACTGCTGAAAGGATTGTCGGTACCCCCGTACCCACCCTTGAGGACTTGCACGCTGCCAGAACTAAGACAAGGGCGTGCAAAATCCTCTCGGACCCTCCGCACCCCGGTCACGAGCTCTTCCAGCTCCTTCCCTCAGGTAGGCGCTACAGATCAATGCAAACTAGAACTAGTAGACATTCCAACAGCTTCTTCCCTCTTGCAATCAACTTCTTAAATAGCTAATCTATAATTCCATCACAACAAGCCGGCAATTTTTTTACTTGAGTTCGTTGTCACATTTCTGTGGGGCCAATTATGTATTACTCGTGCACTCACTGTAGTTGTCTCGCCATGCTGCACTATTTGCATATACTGGCCACTCATGCCAGAGTAGCATCTGCTCCATTTGCACACTGTTTGAGGAGTATCTGTAACATTTGCACAACCAACATTGTCCCAGATGATCGCACTACTCGTCACTTTAAACCGCATACACTCCTTGAAGTCTCAGCGCCCTTTGCTCAATGGTCATTGCACCGGACTATTGCAATATTAGTCATTCGAACTGCTCTAAGTGCTAGAGGACTCTGCATCTTTTTGCACAATTGTTTTTTGTCAATGTCTTTATGTCTCCGAAGTGTTCTGTAAATTGACTGTCTGTTGTACTAGAGCGGCTCCAACTACCGGAGACAAATTCCTTGTGTGTTTTGGACATACTTGGCAAATAAAGATGATTCTGATTCTGATAAACGCACAATCTGCATGAAAACAAGAAGAAATTACAGCTTCTCATCCTACATGAATTAGAATATTATGTTCAAACTAGCTTAGGTGTGTTTTTTATAACAACAGGGATGTGTGGATGCTCACTAAAAATTCTTACACAACTCCTCATCCATAACAATAATAAAAAAAAAAACTGGCTTAAACAGTATGTGAAAAACTATGTAGGAAGTTACAAATAAAAGGGAATTTGACAGTTGGGTGTACACTATCTGCTGCGATTGCCTCATAATGGATAGACAGGCATTAGAGTAAACAGTTGAGGGCGTGAGTTGTGTAGAGGGGCCGGTCAGACAGGCTGATTTATGGCCTGTGTGATAAATCACCTCCTATTTTTGGGAGGAGGCCACCATTGGATCCTCCAGTCTGAGGAACATCTGTGGATTCAGCTGTGACCTTCATGACCTGCAGGCAGGGCTGCCTGTTGAATACTCTTCCTCCCACGTCATTCATCTCCTAGCTATCCTTCTTTGGCATCTATCTCTTGCTGTTCAATCTCGTATTCCTTAAGTTGTCGTTCTCTCACATTTCCTTCTCATTGAGCTTTTATTTTCTCTCCTCTTTCTCTCTCAAATTTCACCCAAACTTTTTTTTTTCTACTGGCTCTCTGCTCCCTATCTTCTTGCAGCACTCAATCTTATCTCTCTGGTCATTCGTTTTCCTATTATTCCTTTTCCCGTCACCTTCCCTCTCATCTTCCTCTTAACCTCTCACATCTTTTCCATACTTCTCTTCAGCATAATAAGACACTGAAGCTCAATGGCCTTCATAAAATTCAATTTGGACGCCAATAGAGGTGTGCAAGGACAATGTTTTTGGGTAAAGTCAAACTGCCAACACACAATGTATTGTTTTGTTCTTGTTGTTGTGTTTTGTTTTGTTTGCTGTTTAAAGTAGCCCATGTTGTCTACATTAATGAAAATATAATTGCACCTATCTGTCCAAGGGGAGTCTGTCAGTGAATTACTGGCATTCCTATTTTGTTGCACCACCCACAACATACAGTATATTTGGTCTGCAGGTTGTTGCTGCAGCTACTTCGCAAGTGCGCAGAGATCACACCTTGCTAACAGTACTGGACATTTTATGAAAAATATATCTTGGTTTTATGCATTACTGTGTACATTAGTTCTTACAAAACTGTATCTAATTTTGGGAAATAAATAAATAAATGTAAATGTAAATAATATACATTTTGTGTAATAATGGCATTTTTAAACCAGTAATTTGCACAATATATATCAATCAATGACACACAACAAAATAATCCACAAATCCAAATTTTGCTGTGTGTCAGGTAAATATCAAGAGCCGGGTGGGTGCTTAACTCATTCACTGACAGCCTTCCCAGTTAACATGGATATTTGACTTCTAAAGCCGTCAATGGCAGTGAATTTAAATTACACACTTGTATGAGGAAGTTTGTGTATCCACTATACAAACTTGTAACCTTGATGTATCGCAGACATTTTATTTAAGATGATTCATTCTATGTATTGCATATTTGATCAATTTTGTTCATGGATGCGTTGACGTTTCAAGGCTGTGAAGGCCTCAACTCGCGTTTTACAGGACATTTAAAGTCTCTGGATGTGTACAAATGATATTAATATGACTTAGCCTTAGCGTGCTGAACCCTTTACCCTGCCTATTAATTTACTGCAGTTACATGAGAAGTGCATCGAGAGTTCTCTGCACTCTGGTTTCATAAAAAGCTCTTTTACATCATCTGAAAGAAAAATTATACATTTTGTTGTTTATATTTGCGATATAGTTTTAGTGTTTGCATTTGCGTTTTCCCCATGTGAACTTGTTTTATTGTTTTGTTTACTTTCTTTGTCTTGATCTCTTTTCATATTATTTTTCATACAACAGTATTACTGTATGTTCAGTGTGACGCAAGAGATGACTAGATGGGACGGTAAATTTTGAACCTATCTATTTTTTCTGTCGCCTGCTATTGGACTGTAGATGCTTGTTTATACTTTCACGCTCAGCTTGTAGTGAGTAACGTCATGCAGGCTGCCATCGCCAAATCTAGATATCAGCGTCCTCATACTGGTCAAAGGAGAAACTCATCTCTCTCATCTATTACAGTTTTTCACAATTGCGAAGACCCATTTCTTGAAGCTCTCCATTGTTTCCTGTAAATGGTAAAGACAAAACTTGACTTTTAAACTACATTCACACAACCTGAGACTCTTCCTGCAAAACCAAGTTATTGGCTCAAAACAGAGCCTGAGTCAATCAAAAGGAAAAACCACACTGAAGAGTCATTACACACAACATGGAAAAAAAATGAAAGCAGAATTATCAGATCATAAAGCTGGAGAAATCTTTATTGTTCACAATAGAAACTATCTTTTTCAAAACAAAATGAAACTCCTGTTTAGCACTCGTAGTAAAAAAATAAAAACATCAAAACATACCAGGCATACAAGTATAATGGCAAATTAATGTATTGAAACACCTTTTGTGTAAAGCACTTTATAGAGTCATACTGTAAACGTATGTCATGAAAAAAGCAATTACCTGTTCACGTCTCTGAATGTTCAGACTATGGTGGAATCTGTTTTGGTTGGGCTGCACTCGTTGCATTCCCGTTTCTCTCATTGTCAAACCGAGGACAAGAACACGGTCTACGGAGGTTGTCCGTATTTCATCTAAGATGTGTATTTGCGCTTTGTCTCATATCTCTTCTCTCCTCTTCCTCCTCAACCACCTCTTCCTCTGCATCTGACTCTCTGATTGTGTCTTTCCATAGTGAAACTTCAACAACCAGTGCTCACTGTACTGGGTTATATTGGTTTCACTTTTTCTACCTGTGCTACAAGTACATCAGACTGCAAAATATCTTTGCAAGTTCTGTTGAAGTGGAAATGTGCTTAAGTTTTTACCAAAAGGGTGACCAATTCAATAAGTGGGTTCACTGAGCATTTGGTTCAGACAATGGGCTAGGGTTTTGTGTTTTAGCAACTGATTAATACCAATATCCAATTGCACTGACTTTACTTGTAGTGTAGTGAAACCCTCAAGATAATGTTGCACTTAATATTTGTTTCCACTGCTAATCATGTTTGCATTCTGCATTACCAGCCAATGTAAAGTTTTTTTTTTTAATAAATAAATCCAATATTATGCATTGTCCACATTTCTGAATGTCAAACATTACAGCCGTAATAACTCTTTACAATAGATATCCAGTGTATTTGCGTGTCATGCTTGATATTTACAGTATCTGATAGCATGTCACTAGGTACATGTGCAGTTATGATGTGGAGCCAAGTGCAAGAACCCCCTCCTAACTCTGTTTGTATGTTTGTGTGTCGCCAGACCTTGTCATTGGATTACAGGTCACACTAATCTAATCATCCAGCTGTGAGCTCAGTGAGAAGGCATTTATGAAATGGACTATAGCCGAGGTGAACACAGACCTCAGTCTGTCACCATGTTACCATTTTCTCAATGACAAGCTGTGTCTGGCCCAACTCTGATAGCCCGCGGCCACGTCCCAGACTGATTGCAGAAGGATGGAGCGATCTTCGCTTCGGTTTAGACAACTTGCCAGCACCTGTTGGATTGGTGTCTATGAACATGTTGTTGTGTCTGCCCATTCCTTCACTCAGAAATACAGGTCTATTTGTCACCGAGAGGGTGTCCAAATGTGATGGAGGACAGAAATGACTCAAAGATAAAGTTGTTATCAGTGTGACTAAAAGGAATGGATAGTGTAAATGACTCCTTGCCTCCCCTCCTTGAAATCATTCTGACATGAACTGTGGCTACCCTTAGATGAACTGGGCTGTTCCAAGCAGTTTATCATTTTTATCATTTTCTGAAGTTTGGTGGCTAAAAGCAGATTTTCTCAGGCTCAATCTGTTGAGCGGCTTGAGGTAAAAAAAAATCAATACTTTTCATTTTGAACGCAGAAGTGATATTGACTTCTTGAAACGGCTTCTCGAGTGGGAACAGGCACTTTGTGTCACGGTAAGAAGCTTATTGTTTTAATAATCTTGAGCTTTGCTTGTTATTTATAAATCATCTTGACGGGAAGAAGGTTAAGGAAATATGACAACATAAAATAATATAACTAGCTACGTTTACATGCACAGCAATAACAAGTATTGATCTTATTCCATAAATTAGATGATATTTGGAATCTGGTGTGTACATGGCTGGTTATCGTCAAAGTGGAGGCTCATTTGTTTATAAGCTAATTTAAAAACAATATATGTTGACCAAAGTGCTTTATATTAAATAATTTGAAAAAACAGGGAATTTAACCATAAAAGAGGTAACACAGAAAGCCAATCCGGATGTTTGTAAGGTCCTAATATGTTAAGGACCAGGCAGTTCCAAAATTTGGTAGCAGTGACTACATTTACAAACATGTATTAATCAGTTTACTGACGTAGGTCATTCTCTCCACTTTTTTCACCCTTATAGGAAAAGTCCTAGTTTCCATGCATTGGGTTTGAATTTGATCTTCGATCTGGCCAAATTGTCACTAATGGTGTAGTGGTACACTCGCCTGACTTCGGTGGAGTAAGTGGTGACTGTTTGGATGGGTTTCATGAACACCACACTAAAACAAAAACAAAAAAACACAGATGATGATAGCATGCAGTTTATTGATAATATTAAAATGTAGCTACTATGTTTACATGTATTCAATAATAAGACAAATGTTGCATTTCTGAAGTGTCTTTGACATGACAAAGCCATAGAAAAAAAAGCAAATGTGGACCTGACCCACTGTTTGGGGTGACACATGACACATGGCACTATGTGAGCTAAGCAGAGCATTTAACAGCTTGAGAGCCATATCCCCGAGGTCAGCATAAGGCTAACACACAGATGAAAAGGCGTGACTATTAGACAAACATGTTTCAAATGCGAGTCACTGATGGTGTAATGGTACTTTTGCCTGATTTCTGTGAAGGCAGCATGGGTTCATCCCACTCAGTGACGGTGTGAATGTGAATGTGAATACGAATGGTTGTCCATGTCTACACGTGCACTGTTCAGGGTGTAGTCTGCCTTTTGCCTGAAGCCAGCTGGCATAGGCTCCAGCAACCTAAAGCGGTATTGAGAATGGATGTTTCAAATGCGCAAACAGACACACAATCCATCTTGATCTGGCTCCAAACTGAAGGCTCTAAATAAATACTTTGCATGAAAAAGAAGTCCACATCATCTTAAAAAGGGGAATTGTTGTTATGATCTGTGCCCTGCAGTTCCTTTTTTGGAGCTTGGGTGGTGCTCTGTGCCCTGTTTTTCTCTTTCTTTCTGTCTCTCTGTGTGTCTCTATCTCGCTCTCTCCTTCTCTCTCTCCTCCAGCAATGACCACCTCCTCCACCAACCTATTCCCAATCAGCAGTCATCATTACTCGTATTTAAGCCTGCCTGACCCAGTGATCCAGCGCCAGAGTATTCGTATCCGTGGCTTCCTATTCTTTTAAGTTCAGGATTCTAGCGGGTGAATGTAGGTGGGATGACGCAGCATTAATGGGTATTTTGTTCCAAGGACTGTCAGAGCAGCTCAAGGACTAGCTCGCAGCCAGGGACGACCCACCTTACTTGAGGAATTAATCTCTTTAGCAATCCAGCTGGGCAATCGTCAGCGAAAAAGAGCTAGAGAGAAAGGTATTACAGGACACAGTATAGCATCTTCCACAGGCACAGTGACTCCAGCCATTCCGCTGCCTACCGAACCCCCTGCCGCCTGCTCACCCCCCCCCCACTGGACTGGAGGAACCCATGCAACTTGGCAAGATTTGTTTCGACCCCCTGGAACGCTTCAATCAACGGCTATGTATTTATTGTGGACAGTCAGGTCACTTCATCACCAACTACCCAATAAAGATCAACAGACAGAGCTCCCCACATCCCAAGAGCGCCATGTTAAGCCAAACCAACATATCTCCTAGTTTTTTGTATCCTTGGTCCCGATTGCAATACCCCGGTCACCGCCCTCATCGACTCCGGCACAGACAACAGCTTTATTCATGTGGGCTTGGCATGTCAGCTCCAGCTATCCCTCGAACCCCTCCTGTCCTCTAAAAAGGTTACGGCCCTGGACGGGTGACTCATCTCCCCTGTTACCCACCAGACTGCACCGCTCACCCTACTTATCTCAGGAAATCACCATGAAATCCTCCAGCTGTTTGACATTCCTTCCCCGGAGATTCCATTAGTCCTTGGTATCCCTTGGCTCAAAAAACACAAACCCGCCATAGATTGGACCCACCCGTCAATCACTGGTTGGAGTCACTTTTGTCTCTCCCACTGTCTTCTTTTGGCCGTACCAACCTCCAGAAAACCTCAGTCACCAGTTACTCTGATCGATCTCTCCCGGGTCCCAGAAGAATATCATGACCTCTTCCCTGTTTTCAGGAAGGATCTCACCATCTCTCATCCCCCCACACTGACCCTTTGACTATGTCATTGACTTCCTGCCGGGAGCCCTTCTCCCCTCCAGCCACCTCTTTAACCTTTCCCATCCCGAAAAAGAGGTTATGGAAAATTATATCCACGACTCCCTTGCCTCCGAACTCATCCGCCCCCCTGCATTGATTTCTGAGGCCTCAACGATATAATAACGCTCCCCTTCATTTCCTTCATTGACCATTCCTTTGAGCCCCTCCGCGACGCCCAGATATTTACCAAGTTGGACCTGCACAACCCTTACCATCTCATCCACATTAAAAAGGGGGACAAATGGAAAACTGCCTTCAATACCCCCCTCGGACACTTCAAATATCTTGTCATGCCCTTCGGGCTAACCAACGCCCCTGCAGTATATCAAACCTTCATCAACAATGTCTTCCGTTATATACTGACCCGGTTCGTCTTTGTCTATCGACACGATATCCTTATCTTCTCCCGTTCTCCCGAAGAACACCACCAACATGTCCGCCAAGTCCTTCAGCGTCTCCTTGAGGACCGCTTTTTTGTGAAACCTGAGAAATGTGAATTCCGCCTTTCCTCTGTACACTTCCTGGGGTACATCATAGCCAAAGGACAATTACAAACGGACCCAGCAAAAACTCAAGCAGTTGTTGACTGGCCCATCCCCTCAACCCGCAAAGACCTGCAACATTTTCTGGGTTTTGAAAACTTCTACCGTCGATTTATCCGGGATGAGAGCAAAGTGGCCGTTCCTCTCACCTCCGATAGCGCCCCATTCCAGTGGACCCCTGCTGCATCCCAAGCCTTCGAGCACCTAAAGGAACTATTCATCAGTGCCCCATTCTAAGACCCCCCGACCCATCCCTCCAGTTCAGGGACACCTGACACTGGTGCTGGGGCCGTCCTCTCCCAGAAGGACCCTCAAATCCCAAAAACTACATCCCTGTGCCTTCTTTTCCCGTCGCCTTTCTCCATCTGAACGGAATTATAACGTTGGAAATTGTGAGCTGATGTCCATCATTTGGGCTCGGGAGAAATGGAGGCACTGGCTGGAGGGGAGCGTTTCTCCATTTATCAGATGGACCAACCACAAGAATCTCGCCTATCTCCGTTCCGCCAAGCATCTTAACCTGAGAAATAGGTTAACTGTGATGATCTGTGCCCTGCAGTTCCTTTTTTGGAGCTTGGGTGGCGCTTTGTGCCCTGCTTTCCTCTCTCTCTCTCTCTCTCTCTCTCTCTCTCTCTCTCTCTCTCTTTCTCTCTCTCTCTCTCTCTAACCAGCAATGACCACCTCCTCCACAAACCTGTTCCCAATCAGCACTCATCATTGCCCATATTTAAGCCTGCCTGACCGAGGGATCCGGCGCCAGAGTATTAGCACTCATTCATGGTACACAGGCTGACTCTCAAGACTACTCTTTGTGTTTGTAAGTTGATTATCTGGCTATCCGCACTTGTACCTATGTTCTTCTCCGCTTCCAGTATTCCTTCGTGTCTCCCACTTCATTGCCCTCTTCAACCACGCCGTCAAGCCCGTCCACCTGCTCACACTTCCACCTCCTGACAGTTCCTTGCTACTTTGGACCACCCTCACGCATTGGAAATACTAACCTGGAGCTACTTCTTAATAAACCATTCTCCCCTACTCCCTCCGCCTCAGTCTGCCTTTGGGTCCTGCATTTTCTGTACCGCTTATCCTCACTAGGGTCGCGGGCATGCTGGAGCCTATCCCAGCTATCGTTGGGCAAGAGGCGGGGTTCATCATGAACTGGTCGACAGTCAGTTGCAGGGCACATAAAAACAAACAACCATTCGCACTCACATTCACACCTACCGGCAATTTAGAGTCTTCAATCAACCTACCATACATGTTTGTGGGTTGTGGGAGAAAACTCACACAGGCACGGGGAGAACATGCAAGCTCCACACAGGCGGGGCCGGGATTTGAACTCTGGTCCTCAGATTTGTGAGGTAGATGTGCTAACCAGTCAGTCACCGTTCCACCAGTTCCAAACTAATACATTGAAATTCAAATGATACCATTCAGATTCTGTTTTTTTTTCAAACAAAACAATAGAAAATTCAAATTATGTTATTCAAATTCATGTTTAGCAATTCAAATTCAAATATAAATGATTCTAATTTGGCGGAATGGTGAACGACTGGTTAGAGCGTCTGCCTCACAGTTCTGAGGACTGGGGTTCAATCCCCGGCCCCACCTGTGTGGAGTTTGCATGTTCTCCCCGTGCCTGTGTGGGTTTACTCCGGGCACTCCGGTTTCCTCCCACATCCCAAAAACATCATGGTAGGTTAATTGAAGTCTCTAAATTGCCCGTAGGTGGGAATGTGAGTGCGAATGGTTGTCTGTTTATGTGTGCCCTGCGATTGGCTGGCAACCAGTTCAGGTGTACCTACCCCGCCTCCTGCCCGAAGATAGCTGGGATAGGCTCCAGCACTCCCGCGACCCTTGTGAGAATGAGCGGCTTGGAAAATGGATGGATGGATGAATCTAATTGAGTTTCTGGTGGTACATATTTCAGCCCATACAAAGACAATTAGCATTCAAGAGATCCATCCTTTTACAGTAAAACATACAGCTCTGTACTTAACTGTGATTTTTAATCAGATCATTTAAATCTCTGCATGTTCCCACTACAGTATGTCACATTTTCAAGTAACTTAAGCAAGTGAAGATATTGACGATTCATCGTAGGTGCAAAGCTTGAATGAGATTAGCACAGAATTGAAAAGGGAATTATTTTCATTTTCTAGGGAATTGGTGCTAGGGCTGAACTAGTTCATTTTTGGAATGGTGAACTGAACTTTGAACAAGTTAGTATAGAATATGAACATTCCCAAAACTGATTCTGTATTATTTCACATTGCAAGGTTTAAAAAAATATAAATAAAAAATCGCAGTGTCATTTTTTTCCAATATCAGTGCACTTGTTATTGTTATTCAACGAAGCAAGCAAATCATGCCTCGTCAGTTCTTGAACTTTATCTTAGCCATCTGCTATTGGTGGAACATCACGTGACCAAAACGACTAGAAAACAGTTTAGCGGACTTCCAGTGTATCCTGCGATAATGAGCATAACTATGGACTCGTGACATGATGGTGTGAGTCCAACTTTCTTTTTTGGCTGGTGTATATATATATTTATATATATATATATTTTTGGGCTGGTATATATATATATATATATATATATATATATATATATATATATATATATATATATATATATATATATATATATATATATATATTAAACATTGGATATGGTTAATTTTGGTCGTGAGTGAAAAAAACTAAAAAAACTAAAACTAAAGACATTGTGGACAGTGTAAGTTCCTCCGGGTGCTTTGTCCTGGTCTCCTGCTAAAGGGTACCGCCACTTAGTGCTTTGACCTGTTTTGCCAAATGCAGAAGTTGGTTGCACATATACTACGTACTCTATTAGTTTGCGCAACAAAATAAATTATGTGATTATTTTATGACTGCTACAACCTTTAGAAATTTAAAGAGTTTCTTTTGACTAATTTCAGGAAAGAATGATTCCCTGAGACTTGGCTGTGCTACACTGCTGGGCTGGCACAGACAATTGTGATCCATCATTACTAACCACAGCTACTGTATAGCCAATCAGTTAAGCATTACACTTCACTGCAGGCTGTCTGCTAATTAGGAGAAGCTCAGTTGTGCTGTTTTGGTTGTGTACTAAGGCATTAATTCCCAACCAGAGTACTGCGGCACACTAGTGCGCTGTGAGAAATCACCAGAAATGCTGTTGAAAGTTATCTAATTTCACTTAATTTGTCTGAAAATTATTGTTTTAATTGCAAAAATATCTTTGTTCATCTTGTTCACAGATTCCGACTTGACTTTCAACAGTCATATCAAATCAATTACTAAAACTGCCTTCTACCATGCTTTTTAGAGCATTTCCAGTTTTAAATGATATTTCTTGCACTGCATGCTGTTTTTTGTTTTGTTTTAAATGTTTATAAGCTGTTTTTTTCTGTTTTTAAATGCTTTTAATCATGTATAGCACATTGAGTTACCTTGTTTATGAAATGCGCTATATGAATAAATTTGATTTGCTTTGCTTTGCTTATCTATACAATTGATGTATAGTGACAGACAGCACAATTAAATAGTATTCTACTAGTTGGCAGAAGGTACAATAAACTTGTTTTACCACCTGTTCCCATTCATAGAGCACAATAAAGCATGGCTTCAATTAAATAATCTCAAATTTCAAATTGAGTATGTAAATTTGGGAGTAAATTGAGACAAGAACATCTTTATTTCAGTATTCATACATTTTGTGCACTTTTTTGGTGCCTTGCCATGAGATTTTTGTCATGTGAAATGGATGCCTTTGGCTCAAAAACGGTTGGGAAACACTGTACTAAGGTATACAAGTTTAACATGTCAATACAGAATGGAGGAGCTTTGTTTTTTATTTTTAGATGCAGTGTAACAAGGATATGTTTAGACATGGTTTTATAGCAAAGCTTATGCTGGAGAAAACTGACAATGGAAAAAAAAAGGTCTAACTGAAAGTTGAGAGTTTGACAATGATATATATTTTTGTTTTACCACAACAGCAACTTAATAAGCATTGTATTTTACTTACATACAGTTAGTGGGAAATTTCAATGCACCTCTTATCAGATAATATTGTACAAAACAGAAATACAATGACGCTTGTCAAGAGTACCACTACACTGTTGTGGTACATTTGAATGATGTCAGTACAGGCAGCGTCGGTTCTGTCCCACTCAGTGAATGTGTGAATGAGACTGTGAAGATTATCTGTCTCAAAATGTGCCACTTTTTCGCCCCAAATTATCTTGGATTAGCTCCAGTCCGTAACCCTGAACAGGAAAGTGAATGCTAATGGAAGCTTTTAGTGGATCGTCAAAGTGCTATTATCACAACAATACTGATGTCTGTTAACATTTGTGATCACCAGGTGAGATACATTAGGTAAACATATGCACTTGCATTGCTAACCATTTATGCATTACACTGGGGAACACAATTTTTGTTGAGTTAGGTCTGACAGCTGTTTTTAAATAATACTTGGGTGCAGAATCCAAAACCGATCTCAGATTTTTGTCAAATCATGTCAAAGTTTTTTAACTATAGATCCCTATTTCCTTAAGAAATATGAAAAATACTGTACTTATGAAAGAAAAAGGCATGAGTGCAATGTTTATTTAACACGATTATGTTTTACAAAGGATGTTAGACAAATCCTCTTGATTCCTACTATGCTAGGTTTCTGTTTGCAGATATTGATAGTACTGACCTATTGGGAGCTACACACACCTCTCATTACACTGTCTCAATTGTGACTGCACAAACAAGTTGCCACGTGGCTGTAGATGAGTCCAATCGTAATCAGCGGGCAGTCTTACGACAGCTAATCAGTGGAATTTTGCTTATCTGGAGGGTAAACTGTGGAGAAAAAACTTGACGTGCTAGAAAAGAAACTGACTACAATTTTGGAACCAGCATGCCAATTTTAGTTTTAATCAGCATACAATTTTAACTCAACAGATTTTATTTTATTTTTCCAAATTGTTCCCCAGTGTTATTCATGTGTCAGGCATGCATGAATAATTTATCATTGGTTATGCTTCATGCAACATGACCAAGAGGTGAGTGACAGGTAAAACAGCGCTTGTCCTGCCAACTATTAATAGATTTTATGTAGACTATATCAATAGTAAATTATTGGCTAGAATGTAAAATATCCTAATCCTCAAAACAATACAGCACATTTTGTTCTATCCCTTGAAACCCAAAAATTAAATTAAAAAAAATCTAAATCCCATTTAAATATATTTTTTTAATTAGTCAATTTGTTTGGATAGAGCTTTATGAAATTTAATATTTACAATTATGTTACACAGTATACAGCACAAAGGCATGTTATGGCACAGACTTTTTTTCTGTGCTGCTGCTGTGTAACCACGACAAAACACATCAAATAGTTGTTGTACAGTTTGACTACTGTCATTTTTGGATAGACCTTTCACGTTGCAGGTTTTATACCATCCATCATCCATCCATCCATTTGTTTATACTGCATATCCTGATGAGGGTTGCATGGATCATTGAAATCCCTGACTATAATGCAAATGTGTCCCCCAAATGCAACAGCCAAAGGGATGACATTGGCACATTCTGATTAGACACATACTTTTGTTTGTTTGTATAGCCATGTGTTTTTTTTAACTTAGTGTTTTCTTCCTGCTTCTTGGATGGTTGTTGACAAAACCTGAGATGGTGCCATGGCTGGGTCTCTTGATAGCACAATGAATCAAACTGTTGTCATGTGCTGTGCCCTGCAGTTCCCTTTTTGGAGCTTGGGTGGCCCTTTGTGCCTCGCCACTCCCTCCCTCTCTCTCCCCCCAGCAATCAGCACCAGCTCGGCCGCGCACCTGTTATCAATCAGCACTCATCACTGCTTTCATATAAGCCTGCCAGATTCAGGAATCCAGCGCCAGAGTATTAACGCTCATTCGTGGTACACAGGCCGACTCTCATGATTCCTTCTCGTGTGCTTTCATATTCATTACTTGGCTACCCACAATTATACTAATCCTCTTGTGTCCTTCTCCGTCCCCAGTGCTTCCTACGTGTCTGCTGCTTCGCTGCCCGCTTCAACCACGGCGTCAAGCTCTTCCACCTGCCTACGCTTCCGCTACCTGCACCTTCCCTGTTGCGACGGACCACCACTACTCCTCGGATATCCTACCCCCTGAGCAATTACCTAATAAGCCATTCATAGCTACTTCCTCTGCCTCCGCCTGCTTTTGGGTCCAGTTCTACGTCATGCGATTACCAACCGTGACAACTTTGTTGATATGTTTCTGTAGTGGCACCATTAAATTCAATGAATTCTTTCTTGGCTATGTGCCACCCCTCCACAACGTTCACTGAAGTCATAGGGTTGGTGGTAAACTTTTGTGAGAAGTTTTTCTGAAGCTCGTAGATTTCAAAAGCCTATTATTATTAGTATTAATATTATTATTATTGTCGTTATTTTTTATCATTAATAATAACTTTATAGTGATTTAAAATGTCAGCTACTGAAACGGAATTTGTCTATAAGATTGTCACTAAAATACTATGTGGCACCCTTTGTTTAGTGTAATCTTTAATAGAAATTAGTTGTGAGGTTCAGTAATACTGCAACATAAAAAAAAATCACAACAAAACCTCTTGCGTTTCTGCTTCAGCCTCAGTCATAACTTTTCTAAGTTTACGCATTCGATGTTCATAGTAAGTAAATGAGTTTCAGCTTTATAGGGTTTGTGCTGAGAAAGGTATATACCTCGATTATGTCTAAAATGAGTAATAGTGCACCGAGAGTATTACTGCCCTTTAAAAAGCTAGAATGTCCATCCATCCATTTTCCACACCGCTTATCCTGGTTAGGGTCGCGGGACGCTGGAAACCTATCCCAGCTGACTTCAGGCAAAAGGCTGACTACACCCTGAACTGGTCGCCAGTCAGTCGCAGGGCACATATAGACACGGACAACCATTCGCAGTCACATTCACAACATCACTGAGTGGGAACTGAACCCACGCTGCCTGCACCAAAGTCAGGCGAGTGTACCACTACACCATCAGTGACTAGCTAGAATGTTTTTTTCCATAATTTGTATTAATGCTAAACTCTCATCAACATACTATGAGACACTTTGACCCAGGATATTGATCTCCGGGCCACCCTGGTTTAACAGGTTGATGTGACAACAGGGTCAGAAGAGCCAGAAATTGCTCCAATTGGACACAGACATACTCTACATGCCAACGATCAAAATGTACAAATCTGGTGGAAACAGCCCCCGAACAATTGCATAGTTAACATTCCAGTGTCAGCAGCCCTCAGTGGTAATGGCTGTAAGCATGGCAGGCTCTGAGGGTCATGGACAAGACTTGCCTACAAACAGGCGCACATTGCTATGAAAACATGGATGGAACTAAGAAAGGGTCATGTGAGATGTGTGTGCATGTGTGTTTGTATATGTGTGTGCCTGTCTACATGAGTTGACACACACTCTATGGCTTTTGTGTGCATGTGTGAGTTTGTGTGTTTGTGTTTGCAGGAGGTCGTATATACAAAAAGAGTTCAACCAGGTGCCACACACAGACCCACAAGTGCAGATTGGACAAGAATACCTCAGACCTCCCACGTCTTTCTGGGTCTCACCCTTCCTGCCACCCTTCATCCCGACCCCCGAACTCACTATTCCTATTGATCTATCATTTATATCGCCGTCCTCTGAACAGAGCGTCATGTGAAACCACCAAATTTCACACTGCTGTTTTAGACATGAGTTGACTGAGAGAGACGGAGGGATAAACTGTTCCCATGTGAGCAAAATACACATTTACTTTTCCATGAGGAGTTGGCAGTAGCAGCACAAGCAGTTGGAAAATGGGAAACCCATTACAGAGGAGAAAGTGTCAGGAAGTCAACAGGACTCAGAGAAAAAGAGACAGAAAGGGAAATACATGACTCATCAGACTATATCAGACATGCAGCCCAAAAGAAAACTTTGATTTGTTTCTCCCTGGAAACCTTTTAAAACCTTCCAGTCAACAGAAAGTCAACTGATCTATCTTCACTTCAAGCTGGTTACCAACACAGATGTCTCTATGGAAGGCAAAAAAGACAGCAATATTTTATATAGTTCTTTTATTTCTTTTTAATATTTATTGTAGTTCTCACTACATATGCAGTATGCTCTCAGGGTCACATCCCCAGTTAATATACTGACTCCAAAGTTTGTACCTGCAAAGTTTGAATGGGACTAGCATAGGATTCATTTGTGGGGAACTCTTGAACTTGGTCACTGTTTTTACCATTTTAGTGTTGCTCTGTTCTGTTTTATAACGTTGGGCTGAACATGACAAGTCCTGAAAAGAAAAAAATGATTTCCTGACTTGTCTTAGGAACGAAGCAATTTCTGTGTCTTGGCTGTGCTGAACTGCTGAGCTGGCATTGAACAAAATTAATAATGTATTTTACATGAAATAATTTTTAAAAGCATCCCATTATAGAAATCCATTTTTGGGCAGCCAAGCATTCATTCATCCATCCATCCATTTTCTGAGCCGCTTCTCCTCACTCGGGTCACGGGCATGCTGGAGCCTATCCCAGCTGTCATCGGGCAGGAGGCGGGGTACACCCTGAACTGGTTGCCAGCCAATCGCAGGGCACATAGAAACAAACAACCATTCGCACTCACAGTCATGCCTACGGGCAATTTAGAGTCTCCAATTAACGCATGTTTTTGGGATGTGGGAGGCTGACGCTCTAACCAGTCGGCCACCGTGCCGCCGCCAAGCATTCATATTCGGTAAATTAAGACTTCCACTTGTCTATTTGAACCATGCCAGACTTGGACGCACGCCCTCCCACTGTTGGCCTGCACTCACACTGCTTTACAAAGTTTCCTAACTGTGGATTATAAATACGGCCACTATTATCCATAACTGGCGAGCGGTGCGATTGCATTTATACATTTAGAAATTAAATATTACATTGGAACCTTGATTCACAAACACATTTTATTTACATACAAAATTTTAAAAGTAATATTGCCTCGGTTAATGCACTGTACTATGTACAGTTGATGCGGGTTAAATTCAGCTGTGCTTTTTCTCGCATCATTCTCTCCATGTCTCACACATCACAGGCATCTTTGTTTTTTTGCTCTAAATTAGCCCTAAAGTATGACTCCAAAGAAACGGAAAACTGCTAAGGACAGTTTTATTAGGATACCTAATTATTGAAAAAAATAAAATAAGGAAGTTATAGCTAAACATGAGATCTTGGGGAAAACATGCTTTTGCTTATTTCTATATTGTACTGTATTCATTTTTAACTACACACTGATATGAAGCTAAACACGGTTTTGTTTTGGGGCTGGAACAAATTCATTCTTGTTCCATTCATTTAAATGGTTGTTTCCGTTTACAAACTGAGTCTTGGATGGTATTAACTTTGTGAACCAAGGTTCCACTGTATACCTCCTTCAGTGTCCAAATTGATTACTGATAGATTTACATATATACTGCAAATGCATCATTTAAATATATCCCAAGTAACTTCTTGTCGGCATGTTTAGAATTGTCATAGCCACTCTTACCACATTTCAGTTGTACAGCCGGGTCCACTACCTCTGTCCTGCATGCTTCCCCTGCTGTCCTTCTTCTGTCCTGTCCAGTCCTGTCCTATATTGTCCTGTCCTTCCTTCACAGGGTGTAGCACTACTGCACCATACAACACTTGGATATAATGTGTCATTGTATTAGACATATAAGGATTTTCTTTCCTCATCTTTCTTACAGCTAATATCCTGTCTTTGGTTGTGTTCTCTTCCTATATTATTAAATTATCTTTTCACTATCTCTCCCTTTTGTTTATTTTCTGTCACTCCCCTTTAAAACGTTGTTCTGTCCAATGGAAATTTTCAATAAAAATCCATCAGAATACAAAGAAGCACAGTGGCAGCTTAAAAACTCAGCTGTGGCACAGTAAAACTGTTCCGGCATAAAGGGATACAGATCCTCCTCTCTGCTTGACCTGACAGCCAGACAGGACAACAACAAAAAAGAAAGAAAGAAAGAAAGAAAAACTAAATATAGCAGCTTCACACTCAACCTAATCTAAAATGTGAAACTCTGAAATCATGTTGTTGTAGCCACTTTTGTTGATGACCTACCAATTGTTATTGCAAACCGTGAACTTTACTTTTCATGATGGCTTTCAGTTGGCATACTGTATATAAATGCCAACCTCAATTAATGAGTGAAAAAAATACAGATGCTTGACTTATTTATTTCTCAAAACCTTTCATGTATTCATTTTAATTTGGAAATTCATTTACTCTAAGAAAAACCCTTCACCTTAGTGAAAGGTACAATTGGTAGCCAATCTGACCAAACAAGCGGTGCATCAAAATTGCATGCTGCGTTGTAATTTTTAACAGTACCTGTACAGTGCACTTACTTAGTAATGTAGAATATTTCATACCAAAGGACTTCTGCAATTTAAGCTACGACAGTAAACACTGAATGAACCTGGGTTGAGAAAAAAAAAAATCGGACTATATGTGTAATTTTGAGTTCAAGATTGAAATGTTAAAAATACATTGCGCTTTACAACACAGAATGTGTAAACACACTCTACTTATGAGTAAATAATGGAAGGTAACTGAGGCCCCTGAGAGGTTAGTGTCACAATATAAATGGTTTATAACAGATTGCATTACAATAAAAAAAATCAAAAGAAACACTAAAGTTGAATCTTTCACTGCCTCATGGCTGCCCCCTCTCCTCAACATCATGTCATATGTATTTCATCTGGAGAACTCATTGCTTACCCCTATCATAAGACCATGAGAAACATTGGCATGCACTGCTGCGATTTGTCCTGGCAGACCCACTGACCCTAATTTATAACGACTCCATTGTCTTGGGGAAAACAGACGTGTATCAGGCATAAATGAAGTAGAACAGCCACTTTAGCAGGGGAGATGAGGTGATTATTGCTCATGCAGTAGTGTGCCATATCGAGCCGGATGATCAGCCTCATGTTCACACACAACACACACTCCCACACAAAAGAGTCACGCATGCAGGCTCATCAAGTCTCAGGTCTGAACGCTTGTGTGTACTCAATTTATGCGTTTACGTGACACCCGCACGTCTGCAAGCACACGCACGCTGGCTGACAACCAAACAAATGCAGTGTGTAGAGTATGATTTACTGTAAACAAAGCCTACAGAGATGATCATGATGGCCTTCAGGTCAGCTACACACTTTTGTTTTGTCTCTGAGATTGAAGTTATTCCACTATATTTGGGGTCAGCTGTTCATATTTTGAGGTGATCTAATAAACATTTGTGTTTCTAGCCTTTCTGAAAAATACCCACCCTATAAAACCTGGATGTTTATTAGACTAGAAAATAATTTAATACAAACCGGTCAGTAACAGTTGGTCCTTCTACTGCTAATGTTTTTTGTAGCCGGCCACAAGAGGAGCTAAAAATGTGGAGCTGGACTTAGCTTTATAGCTATACTAGCTTCTTATGGGTATGCTTTCTACATGAGTTTTGAGAGGTCATTGGGCAGTGGTCACTGATGTTGGATACTAGGCAACAATTAAAAAAAGAAAATCTGTTAAATTAGATTTTTATGCTGATTAAAACTAAAATTGGCATGCTGATTCCAAAATTGCAGTCAGGTTTTTTTCTAGCACGTAGTTTTTTTCCCCTCCAGTTTACCCTCCAGATAAGCAAAATTCCACGGATTAGCTGTAGTAAGACTTGCCAGCTGATTGCTATTGTACTCATCTACAGCTACGTGGCAACTTGTTTGCACAGTCACAATTGAGATAGTGCGGTGAGAGGTGTGTGTAGCTCCCTGTAGGTCAGTACTATCAATATCTGCAAACAGAAAGCTAGCATAGTAGGAATTAAGAGGTTTTGTGCTGGCTTTTCTCTTAACCTTGTAACCATGGGCATACCGCTGTAAATTCTATTTCGTTTTATGCTGGGTTTTTTGTTTTGTTTTCAAAGCTTGTAAATATTCCATCTTAGTGTTTTTTTTTTCTTTTCCACTTTGTTCTCACTTTGTTCAAAAACCTGACGTGATCGAGAAAAACTGAGATCAGTATTGGATTTCGCACCCAAAAATGTGTTAGAAACTGCTGTCAGACCTACCTCAACAAAAAATGTGTTCCCCAGTGTGCGCCTGGTTCACAAGCTCTATTTGAGTGTTAATAAATCAAAGATTGTGATTGTACCTTTATAAATGAAAACAAAGCCTGCAAACAAAATTCCCAATATGTAATTGGCAGCTGGCTGATCTTTAACTTTGCAGCTGAGTGATAAGTAAGACAGCCCTGACCTACAGTGCAATCACTGGCTGGCTACACAATTAATTGCACCTGCAAAATGTTCTGTTTTGCTTGACACTCAGAGAAGCAATTGTCTCTCACAATATTATTACTGTGGCTGTTATTGTATGTACATAATGGTTTTCAACTATGGGGCGCCATTAGAGACAGCTCTCGTACTGAGAGCTGTCTCTAATGCCACCATACTGTATTAGAAACCCCTCTAAGCACGATGCAGTATACACCACTGCAAAATACATTCACAAAAACATATGGATTGTTAAATAATACCTCTGTAATGGTCTCAGCCAAAACTGAGAATTACATTTAAAGATCGAATTTATGTTAAAGTTCTTGTGTTGGATATCATTCAATGTACTGTATGTGTCTGTAAAGTGGCTGCTGAGTGTTTAGGATCTATCACATCCCTTTCAATTTTACTTCATATGCCGGAACTTGCCCATAAATATGAAATCTCACACATTTTCATACGGTAATCTATTTTGGTTCATGCGTTCAGTCAGCCCACTGCTTCTGAATGCTACAACTGTGACACCGGAGGTCAACTTGATATAAGTGTTTTATTAAGGGTCATTATTTGGAATAAATCATGTGGGAGAGAAATTGGCTCCTCTGGCGACCGGCCGTCAATGGTACTGTTGAGGATTACATTAGCTATCCAGCTGAGTGGAGTGTCTGGCTTTCATCCATCCATCCATCCGTCCATTTTCTATATACCACTTGTCCTCATTAGGATCACAGCTGAGCACACCCTGGATTGGTCGCCAGCAATGTCATTCGCACTCACATTTATTAACAATTTAGTCTTTAATTAACCTACATGCTTTTGGAATATAGGGGGTGGGGGGGAGGATAGAATCACCCTCAAGCCCTAAGTGAACATGCAAACGCCACACATAAAGTTGAGATTCAAACGCAGAAGCCTGGAACTGTGGGGCAGACATGCAAAACACCTTTTACACTGTGCTGCGTCTGGTTTAAAAAAAAAAAAAAAAAACAGCCCGGTTTCGAAACCTCACAAAATGAAATTGATATATTTTACAATGTAATGTCTTTTACGAAACGTAACTTAGTATCACATTCAGCAAACGATTAATCAAATGTAATTAGTATCTCTTTTTAGTGAGGAAACTGAATTCAAGCCAACTTGTGGATTCTGTCACATGATGTTGTTTCCATGGTCACCACTGCGCGGCGCAGTGAGCCACAGAGCAAAATAGCCGCGCTGCAATGACGTTCCACAAATGTGAAACCGACGGGAATATTGAATGCACCACCAGCAAGGAAGATAAATAGAAGGAAGCGCAAGGGAATAACCCCAAAATAATACATGAAATCATTTATTTGTTGTAGATTATAAATGATCTGCGCTTGCTTGAGTCGTACGGTGTGGAAAATAAACTGCACACATGAAGAAAAAAAGAAAAAAGTAGCTGCATGTCAGATTGAACATTCCAACAAAAGTGAACATTTTATAAAATGTCAGCGTGGAACCTGTGAGTGAAAGAAAACGACCCCCCCTCACCCCCCTCCAAAAAAAAAAGCAAACAGAAAGGGGAGCTTTGAAAACAAAAACTCAACTTTACCTTCTTGTTGTGCTAAAATGAGGCTGTCAAAAGAGACTCATGTTTACGATATGATCAGTCGGGGAAAGTGAGATGCACCCCCGCGACGAAGGATGTTGTTCTTGTAAGTGAGACCGCCGTCATTCAAAATCCAAACGCGCACGCTTGAAACTGTACACTGCAAAAAAAAAAAAAAGCTGAAGAACATACATGTGCAACTTAATGGTGCGTGCATTTTCTGCGCCTATGGGCTGTTTGTCTTTAAAAACCGCATTATCTCCTTTAGGAAAGCTCACATTTGAATGTGGAGACCCTCAGTGAGGTATATTGGTAGGGTAACAACCACGAGGATGTGGAGAGAGGGAGAGAGAGAGAGAGAGGGGAAGGTGGGGGGTTGGTCGGGGGGAGCATGGCTGCAAGATCCAACGCGCACACTTGGTCTGCTTCCTTCACCGCTTGCGTCTCGCCCGCTCTCCATCGCCTGCAGACCGACCGAGTGTTGGTGAACGATCGCGGGGACTCGTTTCCATTTGGGTCAGACGCTTGCCGCTCTCCGCGTCGCTCTCATCGGTTTTCTTGCCCCGGCGATCCGCGCCGCTGAGGAGATTCCAGCGACAATGGCCACATAAGGACGACATTTGCACTCTTGATCTGTGCCCAAGTGGAGCTTTTATTGCGATATTCTGCGCTCACAAGCTCGTCCTCCTCTCGAGGAATTTCGCTGCGCAACTTGGACAAACCGAGTTGAGCTCCGAGAAATGTACTTTCTTTAACTTTTCCCGAAGAATTATACAGCAAAGTACTTTTTTTTTTTGGAGAGAGATTTACGCAAGGGCTCGTTTAAGAGGTGAACGGACTTTCAACAACCACCAGACTTCATCGGACTTCAATTAATCCTGGACGGTGGTCGCTTTGGCTTCATTGCAAACATGCCGCAGGTGGCGACGATGTTCTTTCTCGTCCTTATCGTCGGGGCGTGCGTGTACGCTCAGGATCCTGCTTCCAAGGTGGTGTCCGACCGCTACGCCGTCTTCTGGAACCGCACCAACCCCAAGTAAGTGCCCCTCGGTCGGCTTTCGTGGCACAGAGCCCGGAAGATGGCAGAGTGATACATTGGCTTCTTCTCAAACAAAAACCACTTGCAGGAACACTAAACAATGTTAGTATCGTGTCGATATGTGTCACTTAACACGAATACGTCTTCATCAACTCCATAAGCTTGAAATTGTAATTCTGTTGCTTTTCATACGATGAATCGTACGCTTGAAAAGCGCGCCTTTGCGCACCATTACACAGTTCGAAATTTGCTTTGCGCCAATTCCACATTTGAAGATCAAACGGAGCAAGTGAGCGGATGAGTTGAGAAATAATGCCGAGGCTCATCACCTCTGCTGTCTTTGGTATCGAAAAGTCTGGTCCATCTATCCATCTATCTCGCAATGAGTATGTGTAACTTCCCTTTTGCTGAACTCTTATTTTATTACCTCTTAAAAGTGCCCTCTATATAAATGCATAATTGTCTTGAAACATAATTTCCATATTTGCTGAGGGACAAGACGCAGGTTTGGTGAGATTGGACGTCAAAAGCGCTTTCACGCAAGGCAGCCAATTGCAGAGTTTGCGTTTTTGCCCATACATTGACAGGATGTTAGTGATACAAATGCAAATGTGGTGGTAACATCAAAGGTGGCCGGTGGGCTGTTAAAAGGCAGATGAGATCTGTGGCTGATAACAGCTTTCAGTTCCACTCACTGGCTCTTGTCCTTTCTCTTGGCCTTCAAACTGTTCCCAAGTCTGGTTTCTTGGCCGCCATACACCCCCAACACACCGTCTTTACCCCCTTCACCCGGCCCACGCTGGGTCAAACAATAAGGGGGCACGCAGGGGTATTTTAGCAGCGGCCAAAGACACAGCATGATGCCGGGTGTTGTGAGAGCTCCACACATGCTGAGGTCACACACTTGGTAGGAACTAGGTTAGGTCCAGGTTAAGCAGCGCAAAGGGAACTGGTTGTCAGGGTCAAAACCGCGGCAGTACCGCCAGCTACGGGGGGGGGGGGGGGGGGGGGGGCGGTTTCGGCACGGCATCCCGCCTGGGCTTTGTCTGGATAGAAAGGCAGCTAAATAAATGAGTAACTCTAAATGACTGTGTCCCTTTCTCATTCATGACTTTCATCAGAATCTGACCTGAGCTGCATAATGTAAGCAAGGGCCATTGTAAAAGCTGGGTTCCCTTCTGACCTTCAGTATTCCGCATATGCTTGTGTGGCCCGTAACCCCGCTGCTTAATGTAACCACAGCCGCTGTCAGAGCTCCGAGAACCTGCTGCGTCGCAGTCCCAACTTCTCGATGAGCTTTCTTACCCCCTTCTTCTGCTATCTCGGCTGCGTATTTGACCAAAGTGAGCAGCAATGGCATCCAGAGCAGCAGTCAATACTCAGCCATTCATGAAATTCCCAACAGGAGCTCTGGAATTGAAATGCAAAGCGAGTCGTGAAATATGGAAATACAAAGTTTTGTTGTTGTTGTTGTTTTTTTTTTTTTTAGTTTACATTGTTTCAAAGGGGGCGACAAAGAAGAATTATTGTAAATTTGGATAAACACGCGTCTCTGTTTGCGATGCTTTGCTGTGTGGCAAACATCTTTCGCTGCGCCGATGCATGCTACTGATAAGGCTCGGAGAGCAAGACTCAGCGTGCTAGAGGAGGGATTTACAACCCGAGGATGATTCAGCCTTGCCCGGTGTTTGAAAAGCTTCCACAATGACAGCAGAGCTTATAAAAGTGAATGGAGTTTTACAGAACTCTCAGTATCTGGGAGTCTTTTTGGGAAGAAACTCATGAGTTGATTGATGTGACTCCTCATGTACCGAATGTGGACTTATTAGACTTCGCTGAGCAGTTTCTTCTGTACAAAAGCAACAGGAAAAGATGATTAGGAATTGTTTAACATTGTTTGTTCCCCTCAGAGTCGATCTGCCACTCAAGGGATGCTCCGTGTACTGCATGTTGCGCTTCTATCGTAGTTGCTATGCAGATTTGGAAAATCTGGAGATGGTGTTCGTGTGGAGATTTTTGAAATGTGGAATGTCACTATAAGCTCTCCCAAAAGATGTGTAAATATGCACAAACTACGAGGATTGCATTGCGTACATCCCATTTATACTACCTTTCACTACCACGCATACAGTACATATGTTGTCGGTGCTAAAATGGAAATGTCAAATTTCATTAATTTTCAAATCATCGACATTAATTTGGTCATGTTTTGTTCTTGAGATTGCCAGGTCATGGAAACTGTAGTGCAGTGGATTCAAGATACAGTACGTTCTTCGAGTTATCGTCTTAAGCCACTGAGAATTTCGGGAGGAAAATGAACAAAAACGGCGACGTAATAGCTTTGCGCGTTGACATTTCATGTGTTTCACTCCAGCCTATACCACATTAATTTGCATGGTCAGTAAGCAAATCAGGTTAAAAAAAAAAAAAAGCCTAACGGTTATGGTCGTTATTTGAAGCACCCTTTCTCAAAAAAAACCCACAGTCTTTGCTGACCAATGCCAATGCTACTGAGAGTCAATATTTTGAGATGACGAAAGCGGTCTTAAAATCTTCATTCAAATCTCTAAAATATCTTTACAGACAAAAAGATCTCATTCGTCTCTCACAACGCCAGCATTTTTGTAAGCACGCCCTTATAGATCAGTACGAGCGGAAGAATCTAAGCTCACCTTTGATATTTGACCTACAAAGCACATTTCGCCTGCATTTATTATTTTTTCATTTGGTACAAGTTTGAAACATTATGGCGCCCCATAAGAAATTGGTACAAAGACATAAATATCTCAATCAAAGCAATGGAAATAAAAAGTGTCGCATTTTGTGGCGGGAACGCTCGTGAGAAAAATGAGCCGCAGATGTTCCTTGCCGGCTTTGCCGTCTGTTTCCGTAACCAAACGACGGAAGAAATTGTGTGAGTGGGATATTTACTGCTGCTCTGACAAGGAGCTATTAGTGAATTCCCCGCTCACCCGCTATTTAGCTGCTTCATTAAAACCCACTCGGGTCCATATGGTCCGCACGCAGGCGCTGATGTGGCCTTAGGTGTTTATTTGTTGCTGATAGGTGGGATCAACATGAGTATTCGGTGCCGGGTCCTGTTCCTAATCTCTCAAGCTGTTTGTGTCTCCGACGCCATGGAAACTGATACCCGTCCTCATCAAAGAAGCTCATTGGGTTGGACTAACAAGCTGACAGCTGGGGCGAGAAGGTATCCCGGCATTCTGTGAGAGCATCGTCACCCCAGGGGTTTCCCTTAATCCGTGACAATTGTCATCCAAAGCTTTCTGCAGCAGATGCAATCGAGTTCCTCATCATGTAATCATAGAATCTTTTCGCTGGCCTGCTTCATGTCTGATCAGTGCGTTTCTTGACCTAAACGACCTCTGATCATGCACTGTTTATTCCCGCTGTCACTCTCAGTGCGTACTTGAGGTTTGTGTTTGTTTGTGTTGGAGTTAATACCCCGACAATGTGAATACCTCAATATGACACTTGTCCACTTTTCCTCTCCATCGCGCAATGACCTCCGCTATTTGCTTTCCTTCTGCTGCTCTCTTTTTAATCTTCACTTAAAAGAACAATACTCCACTTTTCACTGGGTGACAGAGTGATATTGTGCTAGTTTCCCAGTGGTATTGTGAGTTGGCCCGTTTGCATTGTTTCAAGTGTTTACCCTCGCTTTCCCCCTCTCAGCCCTTTCCCAGCTCCCTGCCGCTTGGTTCCGCTTGGATTAAAAACGGACACAAAAAGCCAACCATGTCCAAATATTGACTGGGTCTCAGGACCGAATCTCTCCGAGCACTAGCGCAGTCTGTTTGAAAGACTGCCTTTGTTGTCTCAGCAGCCCATTTCACTGTGCAGGCTGACAGACGGGGAAGGAGGAGACGTAGGAGGAGAGCGTAAATGTGTTATCTGAGGTAGGGAAAGGGAATTATAACAACAGGGACAACACAGTCATGGGGCTGAGAGGAGCTTCCTTGGAAGAAGCCAGAGGCTATACGACAGGCCTGAGAGTCACAGGGTGTGGTCAGAACCAGTGTGTCCACTGAGAGGAAGTGTCAATCTCACAAGGAGGATCAAAGAGATCTAAATGAATGTGATTTCCTGCCCAGGAGGTTTAGAAAGTATCAATAAGTGCAGGTCAAAAGGATAAAGTTTTTTTTTTTTTTTTTTTTCTTCCCCCATCTGGGGTTTATCTTCCATTTTATTAACTTAGCGCAGTAGCATTAATACCCCACGCTGGGCTCCAGTCTTTTAGGCTCCCAGAGTAAAGAGTATCACATCTCACGCAGGGAAGGATTTCAGCTAATGGGCTTCATTGGAATGGATTGCAATAACCTGCCTATGACTCAAACGCATACTCTGTTTCTATCATGTATATCAAGATGTTTCTTATATCATTGCAGTCCAGACATCAATTGGTTTACATGTAACAGAGCACAGGGTCCATAATATTCCCATGTCAAAACACCCGCTGTCCCCATTTACAACGTTGTCATTTCTTTTGAGAATTGCCGTCATTGGTTTGTATCAACCCGTTACTGCACAAATACATATTTGTATCATCTTCCACAACTTGGAGTAGTTACCCCATTGCATCCTATAGATGTACTTCAAGAGAATTAATGTCCAGATGAGTTAGACTGCGGATTTCTGTTGTATTCGTCATGTCTGATTTGGAACTCCTTGCAGAGCGGGTATCAATGGTCCTGTGGAGATGCCGTCATTCCTCATGCTCTCGATGACCCCGCCTGCAGAGAGGGGCGACCCCAGCCCTCTTTTTTTACGCTCTGACTAATAAGGCCAAGCCCTCAGGCGGCTCAGCTTTGATTGACAGCAGCTAGTGACGAGCGGTTACTATTAAGTGTGGCAAGAGTACTGGTTTACAACAACAGGACTTTGTTGTATCTTTTATAACACCTTTTACAGGTACAACTGTACAGCAACTCGAAAAAACAACAACTTTTAAGACATATCTTTCCTTTCTTCCTTTTTATTATCAGGACTAATGCAATTGGAATTTTTAAGAAATCTCTGCTAGTTTTTTGCATGACCCATTGATAAGTTTGCAATTTTACAGTCATACAAATCATTGCAAAAAAAAAAAAAAAAAAATACAAGTCGCATCAACAATTATTTTTGCCTATCAATGAAAAGTGACATCACAGTAGGTAGAGGCAAATGTGTGAAATTGCTTGACCTTTTCTGATGTGTGAATGCTCCAGTTAAGGTCCGCTGAGCTTTCAGCGCACGTGCAGGCAAAGAAGGCAAATTCTTCCTCAACGATAGGAGTCGCGCGTCGGTCTGCTGCGAAATCTGATGTTCAATGGAGCCTCTGGACTTTCATTTGCACACAGTTCCTGTATTTATCCGTAATACAGTTTTGTTAGGAATGCTGTGAGAAATGAAACATATTTTTGGTTCAGTAAGTGTAAATATTTCTCATTTGATTGTAACTGGGCCGATCAGCAATGTATAAGCGTCCATTATCTTGAAACAGAGAGAATAAGAAAACTTTAAAACAAAATATTTTGAAAGGGTACTGAACATAATTTCTTTCTTGGAGCTTGCTGGGATGACTTTATAAAAAAAGAAAAAAAAAGTAGTCCTTCATTAGTTGCTTCATTGTTCATTGCTTTGCTTGTACTACATAAAAAAGAAAAGAAACGAAAAGAAAAACAGAACTACAGTTTTACTCAGGCAACGTCCAAAACTTTTTAGATCTGCACTTGGATTTTTAAAGGATCATGTGTTCTTCCTAAATTAAGGAACAGTAATAGAAATAATGAAATGTAAGCTACTTAAATTGACTTAAGAAATCTAACTAAGTCTAGGATCAACACCTGATATCCATCCATCCATTTCCACATCCGCAACACAAATGTTTTTTTTTTTTTTTTTTATCAATTATTCTTTCTCCTATGATACATCCATTCACAAAGTTGTCTTAAAATAATTGCTCTGAAAAAAAAAAGAAAAGACTCAAAATGTATTTGTTTTTTTCTGGAACAATTGTTATGCTACCAAAATGGTCTCATAAGTCCCCCTCTGTGTTCTGATAAGATATTGTGTGACTTTAGCTTTGTTCTGTTTGATATGCGCCCCAGTCAATGGATTAGCGGGAGACTCTTCAAGTCTAATCTCAGTTTCACTCCGCCGCACAGAGATTCACGTTTCTGCTGTTCGAATCTCGGTGAGGCTTTTTGTGTATGCTGTTTAAATGTGAGTGGTGAAATGGCATCCCCTGTGTCTTTGTAGGCACCGGTGAGGGTATTAGCAAAGAGGCTCTAAGGGGCTTAAGAGGTCAGCCCTCCTTTTGTGCGGAGACACAAAACACTTCCTGTGGGACCCTTCACCCCTCTGTGTTCCTCCTTCAGAAAGCCAGGTCCTGCCTGACCATTCACATTAATCAGTCTTACCTCCTAATGACTGCAGGAAAGCTCCTAAAAACTGCTTGCAAGAAGCTCCTAAAGAGCCACTAAGCTGCTAACAGTTTGCACAAGCCTGCTGCACTTTGCAGGGGAGCGCACGGTATGGCGGTTTGCGTCGTAGCTGCCGGGACCTCTCGCCCTCGCTTTATGTTCTTTAAGTTGCGAAACATTAGTTCAGAGTAATTCTGAAATCTTAAAAGGGGTGGGGTTCGCCAACGACAATGTCATACTGTTGTGTGTTAGTTTTTTTTTTTAGTTTATATATTGTAGAATCAATGTGTTGTGATTGAACCTACAGTATGCATTTGTTTGTAAAAAAAAAAAAAAAAAAAGATCTTACAACTGGAATGCGCTGTTCTGCATATATGAAACCTCCATATATATAGTTAAATTTCCTGTTTAATTTCTCTGTGTGACACAATATAATTCTACACCTGTAAACTTCAACCACAATAATAAACAAATGGTTAAATTTAATGAAATACATACCTCCCAGGGTCCAAATCGAAAGTTACAATGGGAATATTTTCAATTCAGTGGTTTATTTCAAACTCATGGTTCATAATAGATCACAGCATAAACTACGTATAATAATTTTTAGAGCAGACTTTTACTACATCTGGATTACAAACACAGGGCTAGGTAATTTTATAGTTGGTGAGTTTAAATAAAATTGTATATATCTGTTGGGTTATTACATTTTAGCAGTCTGACATGGGGAAAAAAAAAAATCCTCAGAGGGAAAGACATAGTTGTTGCGGTTAAACACCTTTAAGGCTTTCGTGTGTCTCTTGCCAAGTTTGACTGAATCAATCACGGCGCACCGAGACAGTCTCAAGCACAGGTGTCAAGCTGGTGACCCGGGGGCCAGCTCCGTCCCGCCACATAATTTTATCTGGCCCGCGAAAGCAAAACAAAATTGCGCATTGTGTTCTGGTGTAATAACATGAAGATATTTGCAAGCATTTTTTTGTTTGTTACCAATCCCCCTTCGAAACGAAACGTAATAGTTGATAAACCTGTTTTTATAGGCTTCTGATTTCAAAACTGGTTATTCATCAACGTGTTGCGTATAGTGTATGTAATTACATGATATGATGTAATCTTTCATTTATATGGGTTCACAGTCGTAACGGCCCTCAGAGGAAAGTCATAACTACGATGTGGCCCGTGACAACAATGAGTTTGACAACCCTGGTCTAAAGCATCATGTCCGACGGTAGGATTTCAACCATAGTGTCAAGCCTTAACATCACCAATGTAAATGGACTTTTCTTTGGAGGTTGTGTATATGAGTGCTGATTGAAAAAGTTTTACTCGTAACTGTATAATCGAACACGTAGGAAATTCACAAAATGCACACGTCATTTGTCATTGTCAGTTGATGATGAACTTGGTCTGACTTTTTTGGACCTTTCATGTGATTCTTGGGCCCATTGAACGTTTTCTGCTCACTTGGTGCTTTGCGACTTGTGAAATATTAAATAAGATGTTTTGTGATCTCACGATAGCACTCGGACTAACCTTCACACGCAACCAGCAGAAATCCAGGTCAGGACCGCCATGACTTTAATCGAGGCCTCATCATTACGGCGCCTTTTCTTTTTTTTCCTTCCCCAAATACTTTTCCGGTCTATTACTTTGATTGTGGGGATTAACTAGTATTTTTATCGTCAACCAATTGAAGCAGAGGTTCATTTGCTGAACTTTCAGACTGTCTAGATCGCTTTCCATGACGACACGTCTGACTTCCCCTCTTTGCCTTTTTCTCCACACTGTGCGGCGCCGCGCCCGCCATTTTCCAAAGTCGACTCCATTTTGTCTCAAAGAATAGAAAGTAGGTTACGAATCTTGGGGAAATCACGTGAGCCGTTTCAGCTCTGACACTCAACCACGCCATCAAAGAGAGGACCCTTTAAGCTACGTATGAACTTATTTAAGTATAGTTGAAGTCTCAAGTTTTTTGAAAAGTGATTTGATTTGATTTTTTTAATCTAGCAGTTTACAATTTTATCTTAACACTTTGTATTACTCATTGATTTATGTTCCCCCTACATCTGGTTTCATGGTTTCTTCTCACAGATTTTCTTTTGAATTCTTTAAGTAAACGCTTTTTCCAAAATGTTTTCTTCCAGAAATATCCAACAGTTTTTATTGTTGTTATTCTTAAGATTCTACAGCCCATCAAACCGACTTTAGCAACTTCACTTATACATTAAATATAACATTATTATATATTATACAAGCTCATGTAAATGTTAGTTCTATAATCATAAATAGTTAATAGTTAATGATTTTCTACGTAAAACAGAATATACTTCATATTTCATATATTACATTAAAAGTCAGAACTGTATCAGATGTGAATTACTGTATAGTCTTAATAAGCAACGAACCTTTTTTGACCTAAGAATTGTAACTATCATGCGATATGAAATGATGTAGTGATGGAGTCTACCTAAAGTTGCTTGGAGTTTTCAACTAACCTGGTTTGATTTTGGCAAATGTTCACACCAGCCATGAAATCCACAGTTTTATCTTACAAGCAATAGCTACCAGAAAATTTAAACTGGTTAGCTTAAAAATAATCTTATACAATAAATATTCTCCTTGGGGGGGGGGGGGGGAAAGAATGTCGGCTTGCTTTTGTCCAACTAGCTCAATGACAATTGTATAAGCTCTGTTTGTTTATGCACACAGTATTGTGTCAGTACCTGGTGCACCTATAGTATTTGAGTTGGTACCTTGGTGCTCATATCAGTGGTCAGGGCAGCAGCACAGCGGCAGCGCGTTGGCCAACGCTGCGAGCGCTCACATCCATGATCCCCTTTTATGTCTTAGCTCCATCAGGGCCACGAGTTATTCTTGTGCATAATTGATGGAGGAGTTAGAATAGCAGAAGTAATGCGATGAGAGGGTGCAGCCAAGCGGAGCGAGGGATCGCGTGCGTGGGGCTGCAAACATTGCAGGGGACGAGAGGAGGGCATCTGGCGGAACAGGTCCCAGCGCTGAGTCGACACAGAATATGTCATCGCGCTAGCCAACCACAGCGGTCCGCTCTCCACCAATGAGAGGGCTCTACTCCAGCGGAGTACTACGGCCTCGGTCAGGAGACCCGTTCATTCTCAGATATATTGTTGGCTTTCTTTGCTACATTTGCTATATGTGCCAGTAAAGCCTCAAGTAGATTCTCAAAATCATTCACCTTTTATTCAAGACTTTTGACAGAAAAGATGCAATGTCAGGACTGACCTTAGGGTGGTTTTTGGCTCTCTCTTTTGTTTTGTTTTTTTCCCCATCTTAGTGAATTCTTAAGAAGCCCTTTCAGTGTGAGTGGTGACAGGGCAGACATCACAGCTTCCACAAAGAGAAGCTAATAGTTCAACAAGTCCGTATTGTCTGTTTAACAAAAAGAGAATGTCACAGAGAACTAACCTGATGCCAGCCGAGCAGACAGGTTTCAGTTTCTGCTCATTTTACATGAAACTATTGTTTTGTGTTGTGCTTATCTTTTACAAAATGTAACATAGGAATGTAACGATCTGTGAGTGATACTGAATTCCCAATTTGGTAGTCTTAATTTGAGTAAAATAGGCGCGTAAGCAGGCTTAAATTACTATCAGTAACAAGAACAGATAACTCATTTTAGACTAATCACTTACCAGTATTGGTGTTGTTAGGTCTAAATACAAAAACAAAAAAATCTAAAATAAATAAAGTACTGAAAGCATTTCTAATTCAGATAGCGGAAGAAGGTAGCGAACTATTAACTATCTTGGAATAAAATAAAAACAATTACTAGCAGAATTTTTCTTTTTTTAGGGAAGACTTATTGTTCATATTCTTATTTGTAATGAAATGATACATACATAATTAAACAAGTTTAAAACCAAAAGAGAAAAATGTACTGTATATATGTTTAATACAAATTAATAGTAACTAGCTTTGCATATGTAGAATATTATAAATCAAATAGGTGTACAGTACTCATTTCAGATTTTTCCGAAAATTTGAAAATTTAAGAAACTACTGTTAAGTGAAATCAACTCAGCTCGCATTATTTCTCCCAGCAAATAAATGAGGGGAAAATGATGATAATGAAAAATGCACAGTGAAATATAAGGATATCCCAATAGTTCACAATTTACTACAATGCTATTGTAGTAAATATCATGATAATTACACAACACGCGAATAGTAAAAAAAAACAAAAACAAAACTACAACAGCACTAAACTATTGAAGAGTTTAGCAGTTGTTCAAATTAGAAATGTCCAACTTTTTGAGTTGATGAACGTTTAATCACCATTCTCTACTGTTGAGACATGTAACTTGTTCATGAAGTGTTTGTTGTTTAGTTGTTTCTTATTCGATGTCCTGTGTGTAAAATATACTTTAAACACACCTAATGGAAATATTTTGTCATTTCGTGGGCAGAGAAAGTGTTCTTGCCCTTCTTCGATGGTCAGTGTAATAAAAACAACAACAACAACAACTGTGAAGCACTGCAGACTTGAAAAAGCATTTGTGTAGACAGTAGCTGGTGTCTGAAGTTGGTTGAGAAAAGCCGACTTTGTCCAATGGACCACTTAGAGGTCACTGGACCTTGACTCAGCCTATTAAGGTCATAAAAGCAAACTCATAAAGATGTTTTATTTGTTTCCTGAGCATGCGGGCTGCTTAGGTTTCCATCAGTAGTCTTTATAGCTCACTGCTCATATTTCTGTCTCTGATCTTGCAACAGAGGACGAAAAGGTTTAGTGGACTCAGTAAATCATTTTTGTCTGCCTTTTGCATGAATTCAGATTTTTTTTTTAAAAAAAGGAGACGTACAAATGTATATTCTTCATAGAACATACTTAAGAGTTAAACATGTATGATATTAAAATAGTATTATTTTCATTCATATAATTGTATATATGCTTCTTTAATTGGTTTGTAACGTCTTAGTGTTTCATTATAAATTCTATTGGCTGTACCTTCGTCATAAAATAAGCAATTCAAACTTTTCTTTAAAATTACATTTATAGTATATTATTTTTCATTTCAGCATACATATTTAAACAACGCATTTAAAGTGATCAATTGAGGCCATCTATTTAAAATTGCCATTAAAATGTAGTAGTCAACATTTATGCCAGTAATGGTGTTTTAACTGCAGTTAAACATGAAGTAAAAATCATTTCTGAATCTGTATATCATTATGTAAATTGTTTCATTATTTTTCAATGAATGGTGAATTAATTTTGTGCATAAAAGTTGATCTAATATGTTGATCGAGTTTAACTGTTTTTTACCTGTTTGCCAATGTAATTTTGTCACACGTTGTTTTTATACTTGGAATCTTCATGCAAATTAATCAGATTTTTGGGGGAACTGTTATTGAATTTAACGCTAACACTCTTGTCATAGGCAAAAATGTCATCTGAACGCTTGCACCAGTCTTTGATAGCATTTTGTGTCACCTGCATCTGATTCTAATTCTGTCATTTTCCGTCAGTTTCATAAATTGAAATGTTCAGTTGTAGGTTTGACTAAAGGGGGGAAAATTGATCGACTATAAAGATACGTGTGGTCGTATGGCTGCCCCTCACGTTCTCATGGTCCTTCCAGAAGTCGTGCAAGTGAGGTCGAGACATACGATACACTGTGGCGGTGGGGGTGCTCCAAGAAAACACAGCAGCGAAGACGTCACACACGTTTACCATACGCCGAGCCACTCCTGTATGGAGGCAGGCCGTCTTGAATGTTTGCCCAGCAACCCAACACTGTATAGTGGGAGACAGTGCTAAGGTGCAGCATTGCCGTTTGACACAGATACCACTAGAAAATGTATTTATAATTTCAAAAATGTGTTATTAGCATTTTTCAGACAACGGTTTATTTTGTCAAATAGCAAAGCATTTTTAAAATTACCGAGTTGATCGTAACTGTCATTTATTGGATTTGTTAATGGGTTTGAATGACAAAAGCAGCCGCACATTCACCAGAAGAAAGTTTCAGAAATTTACTTCATCATCGTGTAAAATCTTTGCCATCTGGCACCCAAAATATTTATTAAAAAAAAAAAAAGAAAAAGTTACAGACCCTGAATTCTGCTTTAAAAATTGATCAATATGCAAATAACTTCCTCTCACTTAAGTGTGGGGGTCGATCGTCTTCTCAGAAAGTCACCAATCAGAATTTAGCTTGCAACCCTAAAAGAGCCAATGAGCCATGAAGCAGCTGCGCTGTCATTGGCCCGCTGAGGACGGATCACCAAAACTATGCCAGATACACCAACGTAGAAATAGCCCCACAATTCCTATTGCCCGACTGGAGCAGGCAGCTGAATTCAATCTTGCGGCTTTCTTGGGGCTGGAAAGCAAAAAGGCAGCAACTTTTTTTAAATTTGTTATTTGTATGATCTATGTGTGCATCCTGCCAAGGATGAAGGTTACAAGGTTACTTTTGATTTAAATGTCTCGTGGTATTCCCTGAGCACTCATGATTTCTGCCTATCTCAGATCTCTCTCTCACACACACACACACACACACACACATTCACACACAAGCGTGTGCACACATGCACGCACACGTGCGCACACATTTTCTCAGGAGGAAGATGGAAAAAAAAAAACTGAAAAAGAATCCAGAGACATTTTTATGTCTACTGTATTCATTGTAATATTTAAACACAACACAACCAAAAAAAACGTTTACTTTTTTTACATTTGACTTTTTCCATAATCATTGTTTTTATATGCGTTGTTGTCTGAAAAGTTGTTCTCATTGAAAGCCAATATTTTGATCTATTTCCCTTTTTTGTATATTTGTGAGGATAAAGACTGTTTGGTGTAGTTTATCCTAATCAATGAGGTCTTGGCCAATGATAAAAATGAGGTATTATCTGTATCTGTGTAAAGTGTAAAACCTTTCAGTTAGTCAGTTTAGGTTAATTTCCTCTGCTTTGATCATTGTCACACTGCTGTAACAGCCAATCAAAGTGATGATTATTTCAATTCTTTTATTTCAAGTCACACTACTGTATATTTAAAGCGCATCGTTTCATCATAAACCCCTTTGAGCCTCTCACATCAGTCTCAGAAACATGGTGCAAAGATGAAGTGGCTTCAATATGTCAGTCACATACTCTACGTCGTGCATACATCTTTATTTACAGCCTCATTCGGCATTTTCATCCATTCCAGGAATTCTATTGTGTAGGATTTTCAAACAAGATGCATTTTATTTCAACTATTCGATTCTATTCTACATTTAAAGGCCAAGGCGTACAAGGTTACTGCCATACCCACAAAGCCGATCAGGGGTATCGTCGTATAGTTTATGGTCACAACTCAATGTCATGAAACCAACATGAATCCCGCAAAACAACGACAGTTGCAGTCTGAAACAAAGAAAGAAAGTCCAATTTGCGGAGCGTCCCATGTGATGTGCATGCACTCCGCTCTCCTTGCCTGCCATCGAGATGCTGACTCCTTCTGCGCCGCCATGAGATAGGACAATGTGAATAAGGCTGCTCCTTCTGAGGATTCAGTGCACTGAAAAAACAAAAAAAACAAAGTAAAACCTTCTTAACCCCTGATGCTTCATCTGACTCTGCCAATTTTCACTCGTCCATGTGTGCTACATACCAAGCACTAACCATTTACTATATGCTGCTTGCTATACTATAACTGCTGCTTGATGACACAAAGGTATCAGTTCCTCCACAGAATTTGAACATTTGTGTGACAATGATTTTGATCTTTTAAATTAACTGGCTGGATCAGTGGACTGTTTAAGCTAATGCTGTGTCCTTTTAATTATTTCTTCCTTCATTTGTCTGTATAGGCTGTATATCCCACACAGGGCAGTAACGTGTGTACTGTATTTGGGTGCTGACACACTGAACGTGCTGGTGTTACAGACTGGGGAGACAGTGTGACACAAACATAGCGTACGTGCCTGCACACAGAGGAAAACCCACATGGACTTGCGAGCAGGGTGTCATATGTTGATCCTGTAAGTCAGCTGTTTGATCATAAATTGTGATTAATCAGCCATGAGACGGTTTGAATTAGGTGCGGCGTTTCATGTCGGAGTAAGCGCAGCTTGAGCCGTCTGGCCAGTCCAAAATGCTTTCTAGTTTAGCCGAACAGATGATGACAGAGGAGTGTGGTGGCGGCCTGTACCTGGAATGCAGCAGGGTTTAGTCTGGCGTTTCTTGAGAACAATATGTCTGCCCCTCTGATTAATGTGTGCAGCAGACTGAGGAAAAAAATGTATTTGAATATCTATTGCTATTAAGCATGGATGAGCTAGAAAGGGACAAAGTTTTCCGTTGGATGGAATTGCTTCCGTGTATTGATTTTTTCCGTTCCGTTTGAAAAATCAATTTTACTGATATGAGTATTTGATTTATTGGCAGTTGTTATCCCTCATAAGGTCATAATTGTTTCTAAGAAAAAAAAAAAAATTGTAAATTTCTATTTTCCAAACTTTTCATGCCAAAATGTCTTTCCCGTTAGCGGTCCGAAATGAAGTTTCACGATTTGCTGAAGATGCAAATTTAATTTTGGGATAGATAGGCTTTTTCTCCTATTGCTTTATATGCCTTTCATTTTAGTGCCTACAGAGTTCCTTTTTTTGTGCGTGGTTCTTTTACAAACAATTGTTCATTGTCACTCAAAGCTGTCTTTACCGTTAATGCCAGTGGAGAGAGCCTCGTTATGTTGCAAGGATGAGGCAGCCATTTTGCATTTACGCAATAGCAGACAGTAACATAAATATATATATATATATATTTTATTGTTATGCAAGAAATGTATTTCAATGGGCAACCACAATTGGCTCTGTCAAAAAGGATTGCCTTTACTATGAATGCCTAAAATTATAAATCATCAATAACTTTTTGAAAATAGGACTTTACGCATGGCAGTTTCAGCATTGGAGACATTTATCCATATATAACCAAGGCGGTATTTTAAAACAAAAAAACAAAAAAAAAAATCTAAATTTGATTTTTTTTTTCTTTACCGTTATTGATCTAATTATATGAAAATGACTCATTTTAAGAAATGCATTTGAATTTTGTCATCAATTGCTATGTTTTCACAGAGAAATAAAAGAAAATGTCCAAAAATTATTCAATGTTACCAAAAAGGATAAATATGTACCTTTATCTATCCATATCTGCGAAAGGTCTAGGTCAAGGTTCAAGAATCACTTGAAAAATGTTTGTCTAATCCTAAAATGAGGAGCGATAGGTTACTGTATACTTTATCATCTATACCATTCTTTTTTTGTACTCAGTATTATTGGACAATAATATTATATCCATTCAATTGTTCACGGTTATTGTCAAATTTGTCTTGGAAGCAGCATCTGCTTGGAGAATCGAACTTGCAGCTGTTCGTTCAAGTGTAGCTATTTCACAAGCCAAAAGCTTCTCCTGCTCAAATACTACCAGATGAGCAATGGAAATATATATATATATATATATATATATATATATAATTATTATTATTATTAGGCAAAGAGTCAAACAGGCGTTTCCATATTTGTCAATTATGCAGCATGAATGCTACAGCATCCAATGCTACGGTCACAAGCTGAGTTTGTTTCACGTTTTTAAATGATCATTTGGACCCACAAAATCCAAGAACGCTTGGTCAGAGAGTGTGGTTATAAAGAGCTGAAACCCACATTCCTAAAATGGTCCAGTTAAGTTCGCTGTGGCACAGCAAACACTGATCTGGCTTCCATTTGTACTCTGGGGTGCATAGTCTGGATGCTGATAGCCATGTGACCAACGTAAATAGTGTGACATCATACCAATATGACACGGTGCAAACATTTAATGACTTCAGAACATGTAATATAGCATTTTATAACAAGGGACAGACGTCGAAGAGAAGAAAAACTTTAAAAATATATATATACATACGGATACGGATCTGTTATTTAGGTACCATTCACTTTTCGCTCAGTGACTTCCACTGGAAAACAATTGTAAAGTGAACACGTGAATATCCTTGGCTGAAACGGAGATTACATCATAGGGTTGAACCGTGAGTGCGCTAGAAATGTAATACGTATGCCCTTTGTAGATGGAATTAGCCGTGGGAAAAAACAAACAAACTGGTAATTCCAACTACAATGTAACATATGCAAATGTAATGCATATGTTACATTTCTTCTATTGTTTTTATGCTATAGTGTTATTTCAAAAACAAAATAAATATTATAACAGATTCAAATGTGGGAACTTGTTAAAAAAAAAGAAGATGGTTTTCATTTGTAAACTACACAAGGAGAATGCATTTTTATAAAAGTGTAAGCAAAATGAATTTAAAAACTTGGGCTTATGCAAAATATGTTGGTAATAGGTGTACATTTTAGCACCAGATTTCTGCTCAATTTAATCACAATCATGAGCTGTCTTCATCCGCCTTGTAGTTAATGAACAACCCCTATCAACTACCCAACTAGTGAAGAGTCATAGTCACAGTCAGTATGGATATTTTGGGTGAAACTGTTTTGCATTTACGAACCTTTGCTTTTATTTTCTATTGCTACAACAATATATACAACTTTAGCCCTAAATGAATTCACCTCTTAGTTGATTGTTTACGCTATACCGGTTATTTGAGTGAGAAATATTATGAAATAACATTTCATGTTAGTGCAAATGGTCGAAAATAAGGCAGACTCACCCGACATGGCATGTCCAGTGCATGCCGTGCCCTCCCCACCAATGTTTCGTCTACCGCCCTTTTGTTCCGCTCCAGAATGGAGTTGACGCGTGTGAATCCAAACGTGATAGCGGAGGGCTCGAGAATTCATTATTTGTCGCTGTTCTCGCGGGGGTGAGTGAAAAAATCATTCCTTTGTCCCTCGGAAGAAACAACCTTCCTCTGACCTCATGGTTTGCGTAGTGCAATGTCAAAGGCCCTGAGGTTTGCAGGGGCGTAGCCACACCCACTCTGTTGTCTCCAACCGAGGTCCCTCCATCTCACAGAGGGAGCGAAAAGAAAAAACAACCTTATTGTAAACAAATTTTGGGCTTCCACCTTTTATGCCACACTAATTGGACATTGGCTCCTACGATGGTGTTTTCTTTTCTCCATACCCACATTATACATGTTCTGTATACCTCCGAACACTTATTCTCCAATTAGGCCTCCTTTTAATGGCACTTTAAACATTCCTTCCATAGACTGATTGGTCTGATGCATCACAGTGCCGTGTCAAGAAAAGTCCAAATTAGAGGTTTTTCGACATCCTCTCTTCTGGTTGTCACATCTGTCCTCAAACACATGTTAGAATTCAGCTGCGGAGACCTGCTTCTTATGATCTAAAGGCTAACCCATGACATAATGACCCAAATGAACCTTTTGGGTCTTCTGATTATAATGCCATGTACTGTACGGCGTGTAGTTCTGCTGCGGTGTGTGTTTCATCCCATCGCAGCCGCCACCGCATGCTCGCTCTCTCTTATCAAAGGCGACATTGTTGTTATTAAGGAATGATTTTTTATTTTATTTTTTGTTCATTTTTTTTTGTTTGTTTTATTATTGGAAAAGAAATGGTGCAGTGCATGTATTGAAGTGGCTGTTTGGATTGGGAGTAGTGAGTCTACTACTGGGCCTGCCATCGCAAAACAATCAAACAGAAATTTTTATGAGGCACTAGAAATAAAAATCACAAAATGCAGAAGCATAGATGTCCTATTTCAGGATTTTGTCTTCCATTTCTAGGAAGTTTTTGTTTTGATATATCAATTATTTTGTCTGTTGTTGTCTCAGTCATAGAGATGCATTTTGTTTTAATTAAATATAATGACGCTCAATAATGGAGCACAGTGTCTCGGCAGAGATTGAGTTGTGTCTGCAACAGCTGCCGAACTTTACGGTACAAATGTCCCCTTTCGGCATGGACGCACAGTAAGCCAGACTCCAACACTTGCTTTAATGGAGTTTAGATAGCAAAAAAAAAAAATCCTCCAACCTGTGTGATATACAATAGGCCACTTTAACCCCTCGGGCCTCGAACCGCTTGACTGAGTCCATGTTGTCACGAGGCTGATTTTGGATCTCCATCACACTCCCTTCATCTTTCTATCATGTCCCACTTAGTCTGTAGCATTGATATGGCACATTTCAGCAGAACGTTCATGGGAAATGGTCGCTTCTTCATTGGAGGAAGAACTGTTAATGGATTAAGTGGCCGCTGTTTCCCACCCGAGGGCCAAGCCTCTAGCGTACCCCAGTTTATTCAAGTTAAAGCGCAACACTCCACCCACCCCCTTCGTCTGAATGCTGGCTTATAGGCATGGCCAGCGTAGCTCAGATTTATACCCTGGTCCTCTGCCATGAACTTGGCTTTCCTGCCCCTCTTCACCCCATTCATGTCAGCAGGCCCTGGCATTCTTCTTGAGCTTTTTAAGTGTGTTCACTTTGGATGGTGATGAAAGGAGTAAGGGGAACATGGGATCCTAAATCACTTAATGAGGGGAGACAGGCAACGCTTTTGTCCAGCTTGTTCTTTAGTTGCGTCCAGCCAAAGGCCTCTAACGGGCTCTGACACCTCGCTCTGCTGCAGACCTAAGTGTGCGTGCGTGTGTGTGTTTGTGTGTGAGTGTGTGTGTGTGAAATTGTGCTGGTAAATCGCCAGCATCCCTTCAGCTGTCAGCTTTTGCGTCCATCCAATTTTTGCTTTGCATCTCAACATTTATTCGCATTTCCTAACTACATCAGCTTATTTGTTTGGTCTCCGGGCAGTAGGAAGCATATTTGTGCGTGGTGAGGGTTAAGTGGGAGGCGGTAAGAAGCTGCACAATGTATAAAGAAGGATGGCGTCGCTCCCTGCGGGTGTTTGGCCTTGGCCTGCAGATAGCATTTGAGCATGTACTGACTGAGCTGGGGAATGAGGGCAAAACCCAAAGGGGCAGTCCCCAAAAAAAAAATGGCATTGTTCTGTCTTACCACATTCTTAAAACACATAACAAACAGTTTATATAAATAACTTCACTAAAAACTGCGTAAAATACAAAAAGTGTGTAATTTAATCATCATTGACAACCTTTTCTAAACAAAAAAATTGATTCATTTGACTCATATCATCAATTATATGAGGTATTTATACTTTTATTTCAACAATAGAAATACTATAGTATTGAATTATGTTAGCGATCTATATTTACAGGAACATACTGCACAGGGCACATATAAACAAACAATCATTCACACTCACGTTCACACAAATGGGCAATTTAGTCTTCAATTAACCTACCATGCATGTTTTTGGAATGCGGGAGTACATGGAGAAAACCCACGCAGGCACAGAGGAGTACATGCAAACTCCACACAGGCGAGGCCAGATTTGAACCCGGGTCATCAGAACTGTGAGGCAGATGTGCTAACCAGTAGTTCACTGTGCCACCAAATATATAAATATAATTATTTAGATTTAAAATCATCTATATAAATCTATCAAATCAAATCAAGAGAAAAAGCAAATGACAATGAAACCGAATTCCCACAGAAATAATATTAATAAATATTTGTTCTTCACAGATAAGAAGAAAAAATATCCCTTTTGTCAAAATACCTATGTAAACATGATGCTCAATGAATTACGACTTCAAATGTTCAACAATTTAACATAATAAAAGCAACCATCAAGGCAAGTTAAGTTCAGCAAAATATATATGGCTTTGAAGCGCATACCTTGGGTCAAAATTTTCCAACATGTCGCTAAAGCACTGCTTTGGCAAAAATACAGTACAAAGGGACAGCACTTCTTTGGCAATGTTCAACTCCATGATTGCCTTCAAACGATTTCTTGTCCTGGTAAACAATGTGAAAATGGCCTGCTGTTTTCTTTTGTCTGTTTTTTCACAGGAGTTATCACTTTTTTGATAAATTGTCACTAAAGCGGTTTGAAAGGTCATTACATTTAGCAACCAAATCACTAATCAGCAACTAATCACAATATAGACTGACTTCTTTTGTAACCTAGTTTCTCACCGTTTGTAACCATGTCGGCGGCACGGTGTTCGACTGGTTAGAGCGTCTGCCTCACAGTTCTGAGGACCAAGGTTCAATCCGCCTGTGTGGAGTTTGCATGTTCTCCCCGTGCCTGCGTGGGTTTTCTCCAGGCACTCCAGTTTCCTCCCACATCCCAAAAACATGCATGGTAGGTTAATCGAAGACTCTAAATCGCCCGTAGGTGTGAATGTGAGTACAAGCGGTTGTTTGTTTTTATGTGCCCTGTGATTGGCGGGCAACCAGTTCAGGGTGTACCCCGCCTCCTCCCCGATGATAGCTGGGATAGGCTCCAGCACTCCCGTGACCCTGGTGAGGAGAGGCGGCTCAGAAAATGGATGGATGGATGTCACCATGCCATTCGTCTAAGCAGTGAATGACAGCGCAATATGCTTTGAACTACGGAAGCTGGCAAAAAAAAAATCTCCTTGACAAATAAATTTGATTTCATCAACAAAATCGGTTACCCTACTGCAATATACAGTCAACATGGTGTGACGACTACGGAACACAATGGCATATTTTGCACTGCAAGTTGGATTGGTCTGTGGACAGGCAAAATGTGTGTAGCAATTATACTCCAAAATGTGTTGGAATAAACGTACACTTTGCCGCCGAAACATTAAGGACGAACACCGGTTGTGACTACTACCCACGCGTGTTATGTTTTAAGGGACGATTGTTTTCAATCTTTACACAGGAACGATTCAACAGTTGTTTTCCAGAACCTCGGCTTTGAAACATCTTTTCAAATAAATAGTTTTCCATGGCGCCATAGGCTTGAAAGGCATCAGGCAGGCTGAGGCAGTCAGAGGTTAGCTTTGTAGTGCAAGGCCTCCCCCATCATGACACATTTCTCACCCTTGGCTTCCTCTATCGTCACATGAACGACTTGCACTTCCTCACCTCTTCGTCACCTGCTGCTCCACACTTCTCCAGCCGTGAGGTGACCTGTTCCCCTTCTGAAGTCCCAGCCGTTGCTACTTAAGTCCATTCACCTGAGTCTGTTCTCAGTCGCGCACTGACTGCTCTGACCACTCTCCCCCTCCCTCGTCCCTCCTCCGTTTGCCAATGACATCCCTGCCTTAGGTGCACATTAGCAGAAGGATGGCTGTGTGGATTTGACACTTGCACTGCTCCCTCTCTCCGTTTCTCTGTCACATACTGAACACACACACACACACGTGCACATGCAGACTGGCGAATGTTTAGTTACACAACCTCCTGTCATGTTTTTTGCCTGTCCACCAAATACGTTTTATGCATGCCTTTTCAACAAAATTGGGCCTGGTGTGGGGACCCTGGCACCACACTGGCCCCACATGAACCACTAACATATCAGCTGTGAACAGTTGTTGCGCAGAGCTGCAATGTGTGCATGCATCTGCATGTGTGTGGGCACTGCTGCCGCACCCTTTAAAGCCAAGATTTATATGGCGCTCTCAATTTAGCTTCGCTGCTACCTCTTGGCTGTGTGATCTCACTGTTCTTTTCATCTGGCCAAGGTCCGGCTTCTTTCACTGTGGTCTAAAACAAGAAGAATGCCATGAGGTTCCCATGGTAAATCACATTCCCATTAACATTTCACGCATCCCTTTGAATGCAAACCTACAGCAGCATTGCATTAAAAATCTATTTAGGACGGCCACCAATGTCATCATATGTGCAAGAAAGGTCTAGCTGCATATAAAGCAGTCCAAACATTTGGCAAAAGCGGATGGAAGAAATCAAATTCAAATGCTTAAAGAAAACATATTATGGAAAACGGACTTATTAATTGCTCGTATACGAATAGTTGTGGGAGATTCCTATCGGGTATTTGACAGAGGGGGTGTCCGTTCCATGTGTCCCGTACAAGGAACCACACACTAATTGACAAGTGTAATCTGGCATGATGAAGGCATCCACCAGTAAAAAAAACAATTGGATGCTTTTAATGTCTTTATGGTCACTTCTTTTTTTTTTGTCACACTTTGGGCTAATAGTAGCAGTAGTTGTAGCTCTCTCTCTATCTATCTATCTATCCGTCTATCTGTCTGTCTGTCTGTCTAGCTAGATAACCAGCTAGATAGCTATACATGTTATGAAATGCCGAGTATCTATTTTATAACTGAAAAAAAATGAGCAATTGAAGTGACATTTGCACCTTATTAGTAGACAGTAAATAGTGTAGTAGTAAAAATCACAATGTCATATTTAAGTGCAGCCCTTTCTTCAGGCTGCTCAAGTCACTCTGTCAAGTCACTGTGAATTGCTTCAGAAACAGCCGAAACCAATTGTAACTGTGAAACTGCCTTTAGAAAATATTGGTTGTTGTGTTTTGCTTTTTGTGTTTTTTTTTTCTTTGTATTTTTATATTATTTTATTATTTATTTTAAAGAATCTCACCCCCTCCAATAGATGACTGACGCTCTCAGCGGTTGAGGAAATACTGTAAAGTATGCCCGCCATAGGAATGTTTTAAAGCACAAAAACATCCCGTCATGTGAATCTTGGCAGAGATATATTTTTTCCTGTGGACACATCTATTTAGTTAAAACCCCTTAATATAACATCAGTGAGTGCAGACTTGATGGCTATTAATTCTAACTATGTGGTGGTATTTACAGGGGTCATACAGCTCATTAGAAAAGTATATTAAATGTTTATGTTATACCATACGACAGTCCAAGCGAAGTGTCAAGATGACGTGAGAATCCCCAGCTCAGTACCAGACGATTATTCCATTGGTATTAGAAATGACGTCTAGTTTCCTTAAGCTTTCAAATTCATCGTCATCATCTTTGCGTGCCTTTTCCCTTGTAGCACATATGTACATTAAGTACAGAATTATTTGGCTGCCATACATATGGATTCACACTTGACCAAACTACACTACAAATAGACATTGTGTACTTTGTTTCACACTTTGTGTGGACATTAAATGGGCAACTCGATAGCGTACGAGACCATGAGAAACCTCTGACATGAAAGCGGTCGTCTGCACACCAAAGAAAATTCTGCTGACACCTAATCACATAGAAAAAGAGAGAGGGGTGAAAAAAAATCTGTCCGAGCTCACAGCAACGCTGCGGGTTATCTTGAAGGAGCGTAACCTTTGTGACATTGAAAGGATTTTACTCAAAAGACAGTGTTTTTCTTGTGGGCACCAGCACATACAACTTGACCAACTTTCTTTGAGTACTTTTCTTTTGGCTTTGTGGATACAGAGGTGATGTATGTCACATTGCCTTCTCTCTCTGTTCTACCAGACTTGCCTTAATGGACCTTTTGAAGAGACGAGTAAAATTGATGGTAAATATGAAATATAAAACTGAAAAGATAAAAAAAAAAAGGTCTGTGGGCTTCTCTTTTCCATTTCCCACAACCGCACAGCGCCTTATCAACACCTCATATTTTACACGCAGTAAAACCTCCCGTGAAAATGTGGTTCTTTTTAATTCATGTTGCTGAACAGCGGCCATAGAGCGCTGGAGGTCAGAGTTGGGCCATAAAGGCAACAACTGAAACCAGTCACTTCTCTTCGCTCACACTTTTTCCTCATCAATGCTTTGCTTTCTGCTCTTCTGACAGAGTTTTCCCATGTAAAGCCAAACATGTGATTCCCTCTAACCACTGCGTTTTAGCGTCTTATAGAGTTAGTCTCGTCAGTGGTCTAAAGCAGCAGGGGAGGCAGACAGAGACAATTCTGTTTATTTTATTGGCTAACTATGCAAAGTGTCTGTTTTGGGGTTGGCTCATCAAGGTCTGCTTGAGGAGGTGTTCAAATCAAGGGACTATAAAGGCCAATCCTTGGGTTCTGTAATGGTCTCTATGTGGGTTCATTTCTTATCACTGACAGATTATGGAAAGGAAAGATGTCAAGAAAAATCATAAAAATACACAGTAGAACATTTGAAGTCACAAGGTTTGCTGATCAAACAATGTGGAGTCTGGCCTAATTTTCCCCTGAAAAAAAACCAAAAAGTTCTATAGTGGCACAAAAATCCAGAGTCCAAACCACCATCATCCATATCATGTTTGAAACACAGCTAATGTATGTTTTTGCTATCTGACAATAGTGCATTTCTAGTACCAAACTAATTGTAGCTACAGTAAAGTTGGAAACGGAGCTCACGGCTAAAGTTAATTGAGAAGTATTAATACAGTAATCTCTGGTGAATAAGTACTCTGCCGCAAGAAACGTAAAAGTATGACTACTAGAAGACCGCCAAAATGTTTATAATTGCCTGTATTAATACTTTAAACCAGGGGTGTCAACCTCATTTTTGTCGAGGGCCACAACGTTGGTACAGTTTCTTTCAGGGGGCCATTTTGATTGTGAAACCATATAAATGTTTAATGGCCAGATCATAGTATTATATATATATATATATATACATGTAATAATATATATGTATAAATTATGTGTTATTTTGTTATTATATATTTATATATATAAAATTGCTAAATAATGGATAACCAATTTTAAAATTAAAAGTCAAGGGTAATAGCCACCATGCCGTCTATTTGATTTCATATTTTATTAAATTATTGATTGGTGTCTTTTGTGTTAATGTTTTTTACTTGTTTGACTCTGTAGCATATATTTCGAGTAACTTCTGTATCAATGACTCATGTGTAACCACTGTATTGATGTCCAATGTGCTGTATTAATCTATTATTTGTACTGTTGATTATATGTGGAGCCCAGGAAGATCAGCAAACTGCTACAGCACAAGCTAATGGTGATGTCGGCGACAGCTGCTGCTTGAGACAGTCATTGATATTTTCACCAAAATACCTTTGCCTACAGCATCAAAGATAGTCAATAACCAAAGTAATTCAACATACGATCACCAGCACTTGCTAAAATTGCGATCATCCAGTGATTTTGAGTTTGTAAACAACAATGGCGGGGTGCGCCCGAGCCATCTCAATTCCGGGTCGCACTGAGAGCAAGCACATCCTACGATTGACTTAATAGAAAACAAGAATAATAATCGTGAATCACGTCCATATGGTTTTCTATATTGTCCGAGCACTATAAATCTGTGATTTTCAATGCCAAAAACGCATTTTGCAGTCAGATTTGAGCTGTAACAACCATGAGGAACGTTTTCATCTTTGTCAAAACTTTGAATAAACACTAATGTAATATAGATAAGGTTAATAAAAACTCACCCCATAAGAATCTGAAAAGTATTTGTCTAAATGTCATTGCCTCTGATCAAATAAGAGGTCCGTCGGCATTGTGGTTGTTGTCGTTCGCCAGTCACCTTGACTATTACTTTTTGCAGTCAGATTTGCACAAACGCAAACACGAGTTCTTCTGCCATGCGTCTTCATTCAACCGAAAACAAGCAGAGCTTTTAAAATTAGCAGTAACAGTAACTAGAATTTAAAATGCACGAGCGGATGCATTAGTAGCCAGGTGTCTCCTTTGAAACTCGTACCTGACGCCCCAACGCTGACTACTGTATAGTTGATACAAATAAGAAAACGGCGCTGATGAAATTACGTGCACATGTTTGGCTTATGCCGTTGTGCGGGCCAATGTCACGCTGACTTCAAATTGATCCCTCGGGCTGGACGAGATTGCTTCCAGCCCCCGGCAAATACGTTCTCGTAATTACCAGGCTAATCTTACCTCCTCCCTGACATCTAAATCTTGTCTCTTAGTCCAAATGTATCACTTCAACATAGTTCGTTGACACATGTACTACTTTCCTATTAGATATGGCTTTGGCACCATCTTGTGGCGTTTTAGGGCATTTCAGAAAAGCAAATTGGTTCCATTGAAAGAAACAAATAGGCAAATTCGAGTGAACTGTGAATATGTGGGGGATTACTGCAGTCCCTGCTGACTATATCTTCTTTTTGTTTTAATGCAATTAAACCTTATGACCTAACTGATATGAAGCTCTACACCTCAGAGAGGATCTGTTTTGACTTGGATGCTGAGTCATGCTCCAATGTGTCGCTATGCACCTGATCTAATCTTACGCCTACCATTGTTCCCAGACCAAATCTACGCTTCTGCTGCAGTGTGTGTGTGTGTGTGTGCAATTGTGCGTTTGGGTGTGTGTGTTCGAGTGACAGTTTGACTTCTAAATTTGATGGCATAGGGGCTAATCTTACTTTAGTGACAATCTGTAATACACGACATGAGCCTGCGGAGTTACATGAGTAGTTGTATGTGAGTGTAGTGGTTATCGATGTGATCATCTCCTAGTGGTTTGTCAGTGGAAAAACAATAAAAAAAAAATACATATCTATAGAAATTGCATGTCAATTCTGAGAGAGATTGTTGTGGAGCCAGAATTCAAAACAAAGCAATGATGAATAAATACATCCCCAATTCCAATGAAGTTGGGACGTTGTGATAAACATAAATAAAAACAGAATACAATGATTTGCAAATCATGTTTGTCATATTTAATTTAATACACTACAAAGACAAGATATTTAATGTTAAAACTGATCAACTTTATTGTTTTTAGTCAATAATCATTAACCTAGAATTTTATGGCTGCAACACGTTCCAACAAAACTGGGCCAGGTGGCAAAAAAGACTGAGAAAGTTGAGGAATGCTCATCAAACACCTGTTTTGAACATGCCACAGTTGAACAGGCTAATTGGGAATAGGTGGGTGCCATGATTGGGTATAAAAGGAGCTTCCCTGAATTGCTCAGTCATTCACAAGCAAAGATGGGGCGAGGTTCACCTCTTTGTGAACAAGTTTGTGCAAAAATAGTCGAACAGTTTAAGGACAGTGTTCCACAACGTACAATTGCAAGGAATTTAGGGATTTCATCATCTACGGTCCATAATATCATCAAACAGAGAATCTGGAGAAATCACTAGATGTGACCAACATTGAATGCCCGTGACCTTCGATCCCTCAGGTGGCACTGCATCAAAAACAGACATGAATGTGTAAAGGATATCACCACATGGGCTCAGGAACACTTCAGAAAACCAATGTCAGTAAATACAGTTCGGCGCTACATCCGGAAGTGCAACTTGAAACTCTACTATGCAAAGCAAGAGCCATTTATCAACAACACCCAGAAACGCCGCCGGATTCTCTGGGCCCGTGCTCATCTAAGATGGACTGATGCAAAGTGGAAAAGTGTTCTGTGGTCCGGCGAGTCCACATTTGAAATTGTTTTTGGAAATGGTGGCCGTCGTGTCCCCTGGGCCAAAGATGAAAAGAACCATCCGGACTGTTATGGACACAAAGTTCAAAAGCCAGCATCTGTGATGGTATGGGTCTGTGTTAGTGCCAATGGCATGGCTTACATATCTGTGACCATTAATGCTGAAATGTACATCGAGGTTTTGGAGAAACATGCTGCCATCCAAGCGACGTCTTTTTCATGGACGCCCCTGCTTATTTCAGCAAGACAATGCCAAACCACATTTTGCACGTGTTACAACAGCGTGGCTTCGTAGTAAAAGAGTGCGGGTACGAGACTGGCCTGCCTGCAGTCTAAACCTGTCTCCCATTGAAAATGTGTGGTGCATTATGAAGCATAAAATACGACAACGGAGACCCCGAACTGTTGAACAGCTGAAGCTGTGCATCAAGCAAGAATGGGAAAGAATCCCACCTACAAAGCTTCAACAATTAGTGTCCTCAGTTCCCACACGTTTATTGAATGTTGTTCAAAGAAAAGGTGATGTAACACAGTGGTATACATGACCCTGTCCCAGCTTTTTTGGAACGTGTTGCAGCCATAAAATTCTAAGTTAATGATTATTTGCTAAAAACAATAAATTTGATCAGTTTGAGCATTAAATATCTTGTCTTGGTAGTGTATTCAATTAAATATAGGTCGAATATGATTTGCAAATCATTATATTCTGTTTTTATTTATGTTTAACACAATGTCCCAACTTCATTGGGATTGGGGTTGTATAATGCCACTTTAATACATCACACCATATAAATCCCCAGTTACTATGCATACTGTATATCTTGTTTTGAACTAAAGCAATGATTTAATTACCTCTTCACTCCTTTTTCTCTTTATCTCTTTTTTAAAATTTATTTTCGACAGTGTCCAAAAATAATGATTCATTTTATGGAATGAGCTGCACATTATTGTTTTATTCTTATTTTTATTATTAATCAGTTTAGAAGTGCCAATGCTATCACTAACTAAATATTTGGTATTTCATGTAGCAGATAAGCATTAACATGAAGGCAGGACTCTCACTGCATTCTGACAATAATGGGAAAATGAACACCTAGGAAATACTGTTTCCTGCTCATTATGTTTTGTGCCTTGATGTTTGCAGAGGTTGCCTGGTCTTCACCTCCTGACCCTCTATTCTTTAGCCTTCCACAAAAGCTTCAGACTTTGCTCATATGATTGTCACCAACAACCCCCGTACCACCTCCCCTTCCCCACCCTCTCCCTGCAACCGCCCCATTGCCATTGTCTAAATGTCACCCTGCAAACAAAACGCTCGTTCATATAGAGCCAGAACAAAACACAGCATCCTCCATTCACACTGCGACTGTCACACACTTGAACAAACAGTGCAAACTAAAAAAAAAAAAGAAAGAGACAGAGAGAAGAAAAAACAGCTTGTCCGATTTCTTTTTTATCATCGGGGGGCAAGAACTTCTCACCCCGGATCAAAGAGGGTATCTTAGCCAACGTGGCAGTGATCCCGAACATCCTATGAGTATGTGTTATGCCGAGTGATTTGCGAATGGAGGCCGAGAAAAGGCCCATTGTGGCCTGGCCAGTGCGGCTAATTAGCGTGTACACAGCTATGCCAGTTGTCCTGTGATCTCTCCTTGTCCAATTGTTTGTGGGGCTCTATTGTAAGGCGAGTATGAATACTACGTAAAGTATGTGTGCTATGGGCGAGACCTTGATGAATGAGCGTGTTATTAGTGACACACATCTTGGTTCCTGTCTGTGATGTTGTGGTCTTGTCTCACAAACTGATCTCGGATGCTCTTGATTTACAGCAATGAGGTCCCACGGCACCAGGATCGGGTGACATACTGTAGATGCTTGCTGTGCTGCAGGAGTCAAGTTCCATCTAGCCATTTACTTCATGCCTTCTAATAACTTACATGTATGCCCTTATCAACACATTGTCGGGACAGCTTTTATCATGCAGCTGAGTTGTTGGGTTTGTTAAAGTCACATGAGCTATTTGCCACCGTTAAACTTGTGCATCTGTTGCTGGGATATCAATTGTAATTGCTGGTGTGATTTCATTCATTTCAGAATTAATAAATTAATTGGTCCTTGATTTCCTTTAAAGTCATTCATTTTAGGTTTCTTGTCATAATGTTTGCATCTTTTCTGGAACGTATACTGGCCACTTCCAAAAAAATAAAAAAAAAACAAGAAAGAAAGAAAGCTCTGAATTACTTAATGACTCAAATATAATATTTGCTGTTTGAACATTAGCAATGAATAGGTATATTTATATATATTTGCTCGATGGTGTCTCCTACACCTGTGTACATGCATTACTTTTAAGCCACTGTGTTCAATATATATCCACAGTAAACTGTTATGAGATGACGTTAGGCATAGAGCTAAAGAATGAAATGAATGAATGGATGTGCTAACCACCTTTTCTCCATGTCACTTAGTCAACATTCAGTCATGAAAGAAACAAAAACATTGCCCGATCATTTTAGTCTACAAAAGTTGTGTCAGCACTGTACACAACTCTCAACTGAAATAACACATTAGTGCTAACACAACACTAGGGTTGTCCTGTCTGGTCCAGCAGTTTAATAGTCTTATGTCACCATTTTGTTTTGTTTTTCCATCCATCCATTTTCTTTACCGCTTATCCTCACTAGGGTCGCGGGCTGCTGGAGCCTATCCCATATTAAAAGTTATCGCATACTACTTTGCCCTCTTTATAGCGTACACATTGACTATTAGTACCAATCCACAGCGCAATTAGTCCCTATAAAGCGAAACAAATGTCTTCTTAACTTGACAGAGAAGTACTGTTAACAACACTTTAACATCATGAAAAATCAAGACATTTTCTCTGCTCTCAAATGCTGTATCCCTTGCAAAAACATGTTCACTTAAACCTTTCATTGGCTGGAATACTGTATATCCCACCGGGTCGTCGGGGGGCTTTCCACGCCGTGAAGAGAGGCACCAGCTACCTGCTAGCTGGGAAACTAACAGTTTTACAGGACTCCTCTTGGCCGGCGGACGGGTCGAGGGCTCTTCCACAGCGCCATTTCCTCGCTTGGAAATGTAAGTAACGTCATCAAGCTGTTCTGTAAATCGTGACATCCAGGGACGAAGCATATTCTAGGGACAGGCATAGCTAGTTAGCTAACTGCATGGTGTAGTGGTAGAAATTATATAGTGGCGCAGGGTGGACTCATGCCTGTCACCCAGCTGGGTTCTTCCATTTTAGACACTCCCAAAAAAAAAAAAAAACTAAAACTAAAATGGTGAAAAACAGTTTAACGCTATGTACAAATCATGCGAGTGACTTGCTGTGGCACCCCCTGATGGTACAGGCTGAAAGTTGAAACAACAACAACTCCACAGTCCACAATTCAGTACTGAGTAGTTGTCAATCTTCTCACGTTTACAGCAATTATCTTTAAACAAGTATAGTCTAGCTAGGAACAAATCTCTGAATCCACTTTACTGGTTCTTTAATGTTCATGGTGCGAAAATAATGAATCTCGACGACAAAAGATTCCCCCCAAAATCTTGGGAAGATCTTTCAACAGGTGCTGTTTCAACAAAACACAGCGAGTTGAAACTGTTCAAAGATTAACTTTGTCTACACCAAATGTTGTCACCACCGCCGGGCCAGTTTGCACAGATGAAAGAGCTGACTGAATGGGCTTTGCGCTGAAACAGCAACAAGAAAATAACCTGAATCACTGTTGTGGAATCACAAGGAATGGAAATATTAAAGGTCCCCTTCCAACAGTTTTTATTATTTGATTTTTAGAATCGTTGATGTCCTTTCATCGGTTTTGTATGATAATTTTGGTTTGAAATGCCCAAAATGTCATTTTTCAAGCTATTCATTCTTTTCCGCCTGGCATTTGAGACAATCGGAATTATCAATATGACGCAACATGTAAATAAAAATTGCTCAGATGGGATCACTCATCTTCCCCAATTTAAATATGGAAAAAAGCTGGGCTCTGATTGGTCTATATCACTGCCTCTGCCAGCGTAGAAGCGGCCAAGCATTCATAGCGATGACGCGTCCTTCAATTCAATGTTCAGATTCGCGTCCTTTGCAAAAATGTTTGATCGCTGGGTTATTTATACACGCTGAGCATTGGCTTGTTGGCCCGATAATAGGAAATGTCATCTGAAAGGGGACATGGGTGGAAATTAAAAGAGGGGGATATTTGGAGGTAATGCTTGTCATCTGCTCACATTGATTGGTATTGAAACTGCCAGGGTGATAATCGCTGGCGAAAAGGACCGTAAGCTTTAATATTTCCTGGAGTGTTACATCATAAATTATGAATAAGTATTTTTCGACAACATGTGTATACTTTATAGACAGCATTTTTTTATGTCTTGGCAGCGGCTGAGACTTGCTCGCTCAAAACCTGGAAATGCCGTGTTGCCGTTCAGCCGAGTTGAGTGGGACAAACCACAAAGTTTTTCAATGAATATTATATATATATATAATATATATCAATTGACAAACTACGTCACAATGTCAGTGATTTCAAATCCACCCGTTTGGCATGCCTTGTGCCGTTTATGGACTTCTGCATTCAATCGACAAACCGCGTAGATGTCAAATAAACCATGTTACAGACACTTTTTGAGCTATGTTATGCATAAAACAGTAGAAAAAAATTGATTCTCATGGAAGGCGAGCATTGAAGTCATTATTTTTCAGAAAATCCAAAAGAAAGTGCATATTGCATTGCAAATAATGTATGATTTGAAAAACTAGTCATTTTGCAGTAGATGGTAACAGTCATAATGTCGGTAGATAAAGTTCTTTTGAAAAGAGTTTGGTCAGTTTGGGCTGGTTTTGACCTACACTGGTTCCATGGAAAATGAGCATGTTATAGACAAAGCTGCAGGAAGATAAACTAAAGTGTGTTATCTGTCTTTTTGATGATTTGCTGGAGGTGTCATATTATGTCTGTTCCCTGCTTTATCAGCACACGTAATGGGGGACAGACTTTATCAGGGTGTCGCTGCTTTCCATTCCCCCAGCACACACAGATAGATGTTCTTATATAGATAAGGCACGTGCAGCAGATGAGAGGAGATGCGCCAAAACAGTTCAATACGGCCTCCTGTCACACTTATTGAAAGCACAGTAGGCTGGTGTGCGGTGAACCATCCAGAGACCCATCCAGACAAGTGCTATTGACTGAGCAGAACACTGGTCAATATCAGATATTTGTTTGGGTTGGTACATTGTGGTCACCGAGACAAAACTGCCATCTGTGGTCACTATTCAGCGCTTCACTCTCATTGCATCACTGTAAATAAGGTCAAATCGGATGAGTTGATGTAACTTAATTGTCTAATACAATGGGGTAAATATGTAAGACTGTTAAATACTGTAGTATTCATGAATTGTGCATGTTTTGAGAGCTGCACTTGTTATGAAATGTGGCGTTTTTGAGCATTCATGTTGTGTATTTCATTTCAAGACTTAAACGCACCCCAAACATGCTGGATTTCAGCTGTACACTATAATTTTGTAATATAATTTATACACGCTGTCAGTCTCAATGTGGCTTACAAAAATGGTGATTCATGTGAATTTTAGCCTTCCTTCCTTTTCACATGGAAGCTCGTAAAATGCTGTTTAGCCACACACAGTAACCGACCAAGATTGCTGGATGAACAACCTGGAAAAGAGTTGTGATTGATGAGAGTGTAAATAAAAACACTGGCTTTTCCTTATGTATGGAGATTTATTTCTCACCTTGACATGTTTTTGGATCTAAATCTAAACTCTGATATATACTGTTGAGGGGAAAGGTGTTGCCAGAGTACATGTTGTTGATGTCATGAAGGTTGATTCACTTGCATGACTTGGTGGTATGTCTTTTATAAGAAATGGATCCTCGGTTAGTTTGTTCTCATCTGTCAGGATTAACTCCTATCTGAGATCCATCTCTCTGGTTGGAGGTTTTGAGGTTCCAGAGTTTGTTCAAGACCTGTATTTCTTCTAAATCATCTAGTTTTGTTTCTTTTAAGAGTACGTTTCTACTAGCTGTATCTGTACTATCTGTAACGTTTGCACAACCAACATTGTCCCAGATGATCGCACTACTCGTCACTTTAAACCACATACACTCCTTGAAGTCTCAGCGCCCTTTGCTCAATGGTCATTGCACCGGACTATTGCAATATTAGTCATTCGAACTGCTCTAAGTCCTAGAGGACTCTGCATCTTTTTGCACAATTGTTTTTTGTCAATGTCTTAATGTCTCCAAAGTGTTCTGTAAATTGGCTGTCTGTTATACTAGAGCGGCTCCAACTACCGGAGACAAATTCCTTGTGTGTTTTGGACATACTTGGCAAATAAAGATGATTCTGATTCTGATTCTGATTCTGAGCTATACTCGCATTGCTCATCTGTTTGGAAAGCACGCAGCCCCCTCCCCGACAAAGACTTCAGTAACATGCTTATTAACTATACTCCATTCATTTATTTCCACTCTCTGTGATAATGCCTACTGAAAGCAAAATAATAATAATAATAATAAAATGCTGTGTAAAGAAACAAATGTGGTTGTCTTCCGATCCAATAACTCCCTAGCTCAGCACTTTTTGCTCACAACCTTAGCTGTCTGCCTTCAAAAAGGGAGATTCCCCTTTGTCACTGGATCTTGATCAATGTGAGATTACTGGGACCTGACTCAGGGAAGTCCGTCATGAAGTGTCTGGAATTATACCAAATGTATTTTTTTCGCAGTGCTGACTGCTAGAGGTCAGAGAGAGGGATGCAGATTTCAATAGCCAAAGCTACATGGTGTACATAATCTTTCTCCGTTTAGCTAATGGGTGTGCTGTCATAAAAGTCCTTTTATGGAGGAAGAGTTATTGCCCCATTTTCTTCTTGCTGAAGTTGTTTGTGTGTTTTTGGTCCTGGAATGCAGTGGAAGCTGCAGCTTGGCTGAGATTTGCCCGATGGTTCACAGTTTAGATTGTATTGGTTTTGTTTTTTTATACCGGTTGATATCTCAATGGAAGACCCTCTGATGAATCAATGCCCAAAAATAGTTTTCTTTTTTCCACGTTGCTGTTCTTGTTGATATGTGTCATGTATAGAACGTTAAAAAGCCTCATTTTACCATTTATAACATGAGTATACACACTAGTCTCTGTTTCCTTTTGTAGTTTTGCAGAAATCACCTGAAAAAAAAGTTTAAAAAAAAAACAGTGACAGTGACATCAAGGTTTCATTTAAAAAAAATCTTTTCACATTTGGGATATTTGATAGAACAACATAAGACAACTTTAATAACTTAAATGGTATTTATGTCGGCGGCACGGTAGACGACTGGTTAGAGCGTCTGGGGCACTCCGGTTTCCTCCCACATCCCAAAAACATGAATGGTAGGTTAATTGACAACTCTAAACTGCCCGTAGGTGTGAATGTGAGTGCGAATGGTTGTTTGTTTGTATGTGCCCTGCGATTGGCTGGCCACCAGTTCAGGGTGTACCCCGCCTCCTGCCCGATGATAGCTGGGATAGGCTCCAGCACGCCCGCGACCCTAGTGAGGAGAAGTGGCTCAAAAAATGGATGGATGGATGGTATTTATGTCATGTTATTTTTTCAACACAAGAACCTGCAAAATAAACATTCTTGATACTATATACACTGGCAATGTTTGTTCCCTGTTCTGTAGCTGATTCAATAATCCAGAATATTAAAACTCAGTTATGTATTTTTTAATAAGGGTAAATTTCCTTCTGATTGTTAAAGCAGAATTTTAGCTTTTTAACTTTTTTGTATATCATTCAATTCCACAGGAGTACCTAATGGTGTGGTTTTAAAATTGATGTACCATTTAATAGACGTGCTGAATGCTTACATGCATACATACATACGTTTGTCATTAAATTCAAGTAAAATGAAAGAATTTGCTTCATAAACAGGCAGGTGGACTATACTACCTTAGTAGAGGTTGTGCATGATCTGTTCTTTGATATGGCTCACATCAAATGCACAGAAATCCCCTGCTGTCTGAGACAGTAGTACATGCGGTCCAAGAGTCAAGAGACATCTGTCCCACATTCCTCTCTCATTCATAAGAGTCTAGAGAAACCAGCTACTCGCCCAAACACTATTCATTCGCAGTGCTGGGATCCGTTAGGTTGTATGTGGAGTAAGTCACACTGTGTATTGATTAATTAGAGTACACATTCATCTTGGGCTCATCAAATCGTCACACAGGCACCGCGACCAATCCAAATAGGTATGCCAGCAGGCTGCATGGTCATTAGTAGGAAACAGACAGTGAGAAAAGATGGAAGAAAAAGGGAAACCTAACCTCCTGGGAGGCATTTCCTGTCTCTGTAGCTGTGTTTGACATTAAGAGGAACATAAAACTCTGACTAAGATGAGCTAATAACTTTGGACTCTGCCCTAGAATTAATGGTGACTTGTAGAAAATAGATCAGTTGACGTATCACTTGAGGTCTCCACAGAGAGCGACACTAATTAAATTCCTCAGGTAATGTGACATTGCAGGGGCACACAGCTTAACACGGTGTGAATGCACAAACCTCACGAGCGCATCTGGTACAATTGTCTTTTAACAAAAACCAACAACACTGATCCCTCGTTTTTCGCGGTTTATGGGGACCAGAATCCCCCGCGAAAGGTGAAAAACCGCGAAGTAGGATTTGCGTCTTTCCGCAATATGGCTGCTGATATGGTTGTGTTTTTTCATTTTTATTTTTTGATGAAAATTTTTGTTTTTTTATGAATATTTTGGAAAAACCCGCGAAGCACTGAAACCGCAAAACGTGAAGCGCGAAGTGGCGAGGGAACACTGTACTGTATTTAATTTGCTTCACCTTTCTCTGCAGGATCTAACCTTCTAAAAGTTGGACCTGATTGCCATTTACACCCCTGAGTCACTTTATACATCTAATTAGATGTATAAGCCACTTTAAACATGCAGGTGTTAAAAAAAAGTTTATCAATATGTTCTCACCTTTTGTTCAAGAAGGTGTCACAGACAGCATAATTGATGCCCTCCGCATATACTGTCGCTTTAACCTCAAAATCAGTGTAAATATACAAATGTGTTAAGTGTAAAAATAGATATTTTTGTTTAACCAAAGTGTGGGATGGGAGGGGCAACAATGGAGCATATGGTGACCACTTGTGCTCCGCATTTGAGAGTTTCTGGGTTAGATTTTGACTCAGGCCTATTTGGAGGTTGGGGGCTTCCGGCTTCCTCCCACATTCAAAAACATGTATGTTGGATTGAGTGAAGACTCTAAACATTGGAAAACGTGGAGGTGAGGGATGTAAAAAATAAATAAAAATAATAGCAATAATAATAAAATGCCAACTCTGTTTACCATACTCGACTTGCCTGCTACTGATTGAGTTGTTTGTAACAGTACTGGCTTTAGTAGTTGTGTAAACCAGCCCTCAATGTACATTAGTCAGAACTACATTTGTTAACAAACAACAGCAGTGAAGGTGAACAAGGGTCTTCTGTATTTACGTCTCACATGTGGCTCTAGGCACAGGAAACACATTTTAATTGAGACTAAACGCAACAAAATTGCAGGCTGCTGCAGCATCTAGTGTAAAATACTAAACGGTCAAGAGCCAATAGACATGCACAGGGTAAGCTAACTTTAGAATGTATTTTTATTTTAGGGATATCCCGATCCCTGTTTTTGTACCACGTCCAAAATGTGTCTATTTATACCAATACCCAAGAAGAAAAAAAGAGAGCACATCCAAATTGTCACAGCTATCTTATTTTGTTTTATTCAAAAGGTCTCCGAACATAATACCTTTTTATATGGCTAGAAATCTTGTCCAGCAGTGGTTCAAACCAGTAAACAGTATAAATATATCCATCCATCCATCCATTTTCTGAGCCGCTTCTCCTCACTAGGGTCGCGGGCGTGCTGGAGCCTATCCCAGCTATCATCGGGCAGGAGGCGGGGTACACCCTGAACTGGTTGCCAGCCAATCGCAGTATATATATATATATATATATATATATATATATATATATATATATATATATATATATATATATATATATATATATATATATATATATAAAGTGTTATATATAGTATAGTGTTCCCTCGCCACTTCGCGCTTCACGTTTTGCGGCTTCAGTGCTTCGCGGGTTTTTCCAAAATAGTTATAAAAAAAATTATAAAAAAAGAAAAAGAAAAACAGCCATATCGGAAGCCATATTGCAGAAAGACGCGTTGTTTCATGTTGATGCGTGCGAGAGAAGGTTTCCCTGCATGCCAAAAAAAGAGATGAGTTGACTCAGAGGCTTTGTACATGCCTGTACATGCCTGTACTGTACGGGCACTCATACACGTGATTGGTTCCCGGCGAGACATCGACCAATGAGAGCATGAGTGGATTTATCCCATGAGCTGATTGGCTGCGCATCATCGCAGCCTCACCCAGCATCTTCCCTTGTTGTGTCTCACCAGTTTCGTCCGCGCTGTTCTGTTCGCAATAGCTTTTTTTGTTTAAGCGATAATTTTTTTGATTAGTTAAGCAAGCCCTTACAATGCCGCCGAAGCGCTGTGCCCCTGCGAAAGCTTCCTCCGGGGTGCCCAAGAGGAAGAAGAAGATGATGACCATCAGCGAAAAAATGAAACTTTTAGATTTGATCAAAGAGGGCAGAGGTTATGCATCTGTGGCACGCCATTATGGCGTGAATGAATCTACAGTGCGGTACATAAAGAAAGAGGAAGCAAACTTCCGGAAAACTGCTTCAATAATCTTCAATAAGGAGGCGAAACGTGTGGGAACTCCGCGTAATAAGAGAATTGTGAAAATGGAAGCGGCATTGGCATTGTGGATTGCTGATTGCAGGGAAAAGACAGTGAGTTTGGACACTAATATGATCAGGACAAAGGCCAAAGCTCTATGACCAAATCTTGCCCGATGACGACAATGAAGAGGCTGAAGAAGGTGCTGATGAATGTTAATTACTGTATAAGGTTTTATAATTAAAGATTTAAGTAAATACGTGTAGTGTTGTAATCTTTGTCTCAAAAATATAAAGTCCAAATACTGTTTATATATTTTAAACATTCTGGTACCCACATACACATCTACGAAAATTCCTGTGGGGGGGGGGCAAATTCTACTTTCGCAGGGGGTTCTGGTCTCCATTAACCGCGAAAAACAAGGGAACACTGTATATATATATATATATATATATATATATATATATATTTTATTTTTATTTATTTATTTATTTATTTATTTATTTTTTTTGCATATCAGTGGTGCAGCACAAATTGATGACGCAAACAAATTACATCTAAATATCCTGTCTTAAATAAGCAAACTAAAATCCATCCGTCCATCCATTTTCGGTACCGCTTATCCTCATTGGGGTCACGGCATGCTGAAGCCTATTCCAGCTATCTTTGGGTGGGAGGCGGGGTATGCCCTGAACTGGTTGCCAGCCAATCGGAGGGCACATACAAACAAACAACCATTCACACTCACATTCACACCTATCGGCAATGTAGAGTTTTCAATTAACCTACAATGCATGTTTTGGGGATGTGGGAGGAAACCGGAGTGCCCAGAGAAAACCCACCCAGGCACGGGGAGAACACGCCAACTCCACACAGGCGGGGTCGAGATTTGAACCCGGATCCTCAGAACTGTGAGGCAGCAACCAGTCGTTCGCCGTGCCGCCCAAACTAAAATCTAAAAAATTAAATATCAGGAATTGCACTTAGTGCACTAACAAAATAAAGAACTTTAATAGTCAATGAATTAATTTCACAAAATGCAAGATTTTAAATGGAAAACTAGAGTGCTTAACTTCACTTCAAACAATTAACACTGACATTGTAACAGTGATTTCTGTAATGTAGTTCTCTTACTGTGTGTTGCCTAGAAGCAACATCATTGGGTAGCGCATTTGCATCAGGTATAGATTTTGACTATAAGTCACAAGTGCTCACCATATGCTCCATTGTTCCCCCTCCCATCCCACACTTTGGTTAAACAAAGATGGACGCCTTTGTTTTACAGTAGCTCTGCTTGTCTTTTGTCAATCAACTCACCCTGTAAAGCTAATTAACAGGAGGTCTCCTTCATTTGTTTAATAGAAAGAAAACCGGTGCTATATGGTGTCTTAAAAAGGTGCATTTTTAATAAACGACAAGAAAATTTGTGGAATCCCAGCACTCGTTTGGACATGGTTTTACTACCTCTTAGCTTATTCACGCCGCCACACTAACAGTTACATTGTGTAGAATAAAAGTAAGATATTGCTGTATCGTTCATCCATATCTATAAATGTATATTTTAAAAATTATAAAATTAAAAATAATCTGTTCTTTTTCACTTGCTACTGATCGGCTGAAGGTTCCGTGATCAGATGGGATTTTGGATCACGTGATCAGATTTGGTGATCGGATCGGTACAACTCAAGTTTCTTTTTGTCATTCCAAGCCATCCATCTATCCATTTTCTGAGCCGCTTCTCCTCACTCGGGTCGCGAGCGTGCTGGAGCCTATCCCAGCTGTCATCGGGCAGGAGGCGGGGTACACCCTGAACTGGTTGCCAGCCAATTGCAGGGCACATACAAACAAACAACCCGGGTCCTCAGAACTGTGAGGCTGACGCTCTAACCAATCCGCCACCGTGCCACCCATTCCTAGCCATTTATCCTCAATTGTTATAATGATTGTTATAATTAGAAATATGCAGTATATAATAATAAATATAATAATAATAATAATAAAACCACATAAGTACCTGGTAGTACAGTACCTGCGTTTGACAGCGAAAATAGTTATAGTGAGTAGAGCCATGGTGAGACATCGAGGTCTTACCTTGCAGTGGGAAAGGGCGTATATAGTAATCAAACAGCTGGTTGGGGAATGACAATGTTTGATTTACATTCGGTATTATGTTTTGGGAGTGTCGAATAGATTTAATTTGAGTTCCTTTTGGATTAACATTCAATATGCACAAGTGACTGGATCTCATGCTAATTAGCGTACAGTAAGTAATTGGAGACTCAGAAATAACAATTATTTATTTCCCTCAGTGAAGAAATGCCTTTGTATTTGTTCTGTCTTATTTATTGTAGAAAGCTGTCATGAGAGCAGCTTTATCTTGCACACAGTACATGCACCACACAGTTGATCCTGCATTTGTGTGAATAGAAATGTAACTTCACTTTGTTTGATTTGATGTGTACTGTATTCTGCAGTGGGTGATGTGATGTCATCCCTATCGGGGGAAAAAAAGAAATTTACCATGTATCTGTCTCTTAGACAATCATTTATTCTGCCTGATGCAAAATTGTGCTGATAGTTAATAAATTAGAAGAAAAACATTACTTTACCAATGTACCTCTCACAGGAAAATTTAATATTGCTATCGCTTCTGGAAATCAATCTGTAGTATAGAAAAACTAACAAATTAAGTGGACTAGTAACAGATCAGTCTGCAATACTTTAATTTGTTTGTGTGTGTGGAGACAATTTATTTAGGAAGTACAATAAATCCCCAGCAGGCAGGGCCGAGTCGTACAATGTGGCGATGTGTCAGGACTCACTCATCTGTGTTTGAGGAAGGGATTATGAGGGATGAGAGACATACAGCCGCACAGAACATGAAGAAGGGGAGAACCCGAAAGAGAGAGAGTCCATTTTCTATCAACAGACATGGTCTCCGCCTGTCTCTTTTCCTCCTTTGTTCTCCTGCAAGATTTAGCCAGCTTTTATCCTAAGTGCTTCTCCATACTGTACATGCATACATCTTCATGAGGGGAACCCCAAAGTCCCTCCTCACCTGCCCGAACACTCTGGTGGTCAGGCACATATGCATAACAGAGGTTTGCCCTCTGGTTGTCCATTTTATTTTTCTTAAAATGTTACATGCAGAATTAAAATACAGACTTTGACTTTTTGTACATTCATATACAGTGAACCTCTGGATAATTCACAATTCGGCATTTGCAACTTCATCGATTCAAGGATTTTACTCTGTTATTGGCAGAAAACATGCCTTTAGCTGTTTTCAGGATTGTGGCAAAAAAAATTCAATTTCAAGTTTCAATCTAACTCAACAGATTTTTTTTTTTTTTATTGTTCCGCAGTGTGTTGCCCACAAACACACCAACAAAAACATCAAACTAGTTTTCCGCTCAACTGAAGTTTCGTACAACCTAACTCCCGCAGCAGAAGACAGAAAGTTGATTTGATTCTGGGCGGAAGTTCTGCCTTCACACACACTCAGTTGCTTAGCTCCCAGCCCCCGACTCGCTCGTCCGATCACAAATCTAACAAAGAGCGGTGTTAGATTTGTGATTGACAGTCAGCCGGAGTGGATGGATAAGATGGCTTCACGCATGTGTGTTGCGGCTTCACGCATGTGTGTTGCAGCTGCACACGATAGTTTTGCCAAACTAGGACTAAACACGCCCTCAAAACCAGTGGAATCCATAACAACAGCTCAGCGGAAAATCGCTACGCCGATCTACGACCGCCAGTTGGTGTTGTCACTTGCGTGAATCCAGTGGTTTCGGGTCAGGAAACACAGAAGCGCTAACTGCAACATCTGCCCAGCGGCCTAAGAAGCAACAAAGTTTCTGAGCAGCAGAGGCCGCCCCGAGGAGCATCGGCACAATTGATCTAACTCTTGGATTGACGAGTACATACAAGTACTGTAAATTGTGTATTTGCATGCTTAGCTCTAAGCTGTTTAATTCACGAATGAATTTATTTTTCAGGGTACAGCAATATTTGTAAGCTTTTGAATTCCTATTGAAGTGTTTTGGATCATAGTTGTCGGTACATTTATGGTCTAAACTATTAATACATGCAATTATAATAACTTTAAGTAGAGCGGAAATTCGTAATTCGCCATCGGGCTCTGTCCCATATGAATTGCGTGGGGTCACTGTATTTTGAACACCCAGATGTGTGTAAGGAGAGCCTAAAAATTGAATTATTTCATCTTTGTCTCTTCATCCTATGAATATGGTCGTAGTAGATCGTAAGAGATACTAAGTGTAGTGCTGAGGCTTACTTTTACGTCCAAGTGACCAAAGCATAAACCGTGTGAAAGATTCCATTGTTGTTGGTCCCGAGAGATGGGCAGAGTAGCCAAATATTGTACTCAAGTAAGAGTAAAAGTATTGAACGGCATGTCGATCATTGTAACGGAGTAAAATTATCGTTCCTTCATCACATAAATACTTAAGTAAAAGTAAAAAGTACGGTGTATTTAAAGTACAGTTTATGGAAAATGTTACTTGAGAAATGTAACGCTTTACTACCCACCTCTGTTGGTCCCTCCCGATCTGTTTCTCTATCTCCCTTGTCACTCCAATTTCAAAACTCACTTCAACCTGTCAGGCCCAAATCAGGGGACCAGATGAGAAACAAATGGGTTTTGTCTGATACACACTAGGGAGAGACATACGTTTATCAGGCCTCAATAGCAGTCTTTACCTAACACAGTTGCCCTGGCCTTAACCACCTTTATCGGCCAATCGTACTCCTCTCCTCTTCTACCTGCCATTTTATCTGAGGAATGTGGGAATGAAGGGGAAACGGGGGAGGATGTTGGTGCTGACAGGCAGGCACTCCAAGTCAACACCTTCACATGAGCCCATGCGGATTAGAGCCCAATTTTAGGCCCTAAGAGCCCCCCCTCCATGACTACCATCATTCCTCACCATCCCTTTCAGTATCTTGAACTAGCCTCCGTTCTTTGCTTGTGGGAGTGCAGTGCAACTTATCTCAACTGTCACATGAAATTTTTTTTTTTTTTAATTAAATAAATTTTAAAAAACCTGCCTGGCATTTCGGTGATTTTCAACTGAATGGAAACTGAAGTTGACATTTTTGGCCTAAATTATGCCTGGTTCAGCAAGTTTCGAGGAAGCCAAAAGTCCCTATAAATATACTGTATTGGAAAAGATCTGCTTTAATAAATAAATAAATAAAACATTTCTGCAATATTTACTTACAGTATTTCTTTGCAGCAAAATTGGAAATTTGGCATCAAATGGGCTACATGAGTACAAGAAGTATTTCAACCACGACACATAAATGTTAGCAAATTAAGAAAATACACTGGATAAGGTGAACATGTGCAAGGCAGGCCTGGATTTCTTTTTAGAATCCACTTGTGCTGTTCAAACCTGCATAGCCAGCTCGAAGAAATACCTTTAGCAATTAAGCGCAGACCTGAAAGTATCTCAATTCCTTTACCTCAATTTCAAGTGTGTGTTCCCTGTATTATCATCTGCTCCATTTTTGGGGGGTAATGTAATGTTGCAGGGATTGTAATCATGTTCTACTCTGCTTGCCAAAATCAACAAAATCAATGTCTCCTTGGCATACTGAAAGCCATACTGGTCAAATCTGGCTTTACACGATACCATCTTTATTCTTCAAAAGTTTTTGAAATACTGTAATCTCAAACTTTCGTATCAGTAGTTTTCTTGTCCACATCCCTACTGACACAATCAAGCCATCCATTTTATATACCTCTTATGCGTATTCCAGCTGAGTTTGAGCAAAAGATTGGCTACACCCTGGACTGGTCGCCAGTAACTAACAACCTGTCACCCTCACATTCATGCCTAAGAACAATTTAGAGTCTTCAATGAACCCACCATGCCGTTTTGGTGGGAAGAAGCTGGAGTACCCAGACAAAACCCCGCAAGCACGTGGAGATCATGCAAACTCCACACAGGAAGGATACGAATCCCCAACCACAGAACTGTGAGGCGGATGTGCTAACCACTCCGGCATCCTTCCACCGCCACACTGTCTTAATTCTTTAAATCAATAATGATCTCAAGTCACACTTTCAGCTTGTTCCTTAATCTTGGGTTCATGTCAGTGTTAGCGCAACCATTCTGTGCTTAGAGACCACTTGGGCCCTTTTAAAAACCCATCCATGGGATTACTATCCAATTGTGCTGTGTTCGCTGTCAGCACCACCCACTTAGCATGTGCCTATCAGCCGTTGCTGACTCAGAATCTATGACTTGTCATTTTACTGAACCGGACCCACTAAGTGCTTGACCACCTTGATGCTTTGTTCCATTTATGGTGTGGGCTTGAGTGGTTCAGTCGTGACAAGAGACCCTGGGGCTGCGCTGGCAATGCCCAAGAAGGTTTTAGAGAGCAAGCTAGTGAGTGATTGAATGCAGCCCCCCTTGAAGTTTATGGCACAGTCAAAGAATTATGTCAAATATGTGATGGTGTAAATTCTGATGAAGGAAAGACATTTGGTTTGTGACTGGCGAGCTTTCTTCCTGTGTCCGTATTTAACTTTACCCTTACACTATGTGCATGCCTTTGTGTCTATACGTCTGTGAACTTCTGTGCAGTGCTAATGAGAAGCAGAGCAGTGTGAGTGTGTCTCTCTGTGCGTATGCACACTCTCACCAGTGTCACATGGTTGCTGCGAAGAGATAGCAAAGAAGTGAATATTTATTCCAAAGTGACAGAATTTGTCTTCATGAAGACAAATATAGGATGAGATGGAAACATAAAAATAATGTCATGAATGAAGCTCTCTGAAAAGATTCATTTGCAGTTAGTAAGATGTATTTCTTTGGCTTCTGTAATTCTCCATATCCCCAATCTTCTGATCTCAGTCACATTTTAGGATAATGAAATGCTGGAATGCAACTCTAACGAGGGCGGCTTTCATAAAAAATCAATTAATCACCAGAAAACTGAATAGGCAGTAATTTGTCTTAATGGTCCTGCAGCAGGGACTTTCTGAAAACAGTTTATACAAAACATATGTGACAAACAAGGCCTCGTAGATAAAGTGACTAATTATGTAAGTGCTCAGAAAATGTCAAAATTAGGATTTTGTGGTCCACTGACAGCATTAGTATTGTGAGATGACGCAAACATTTGATTTCCCTTAATGTTCTATTTTCTGTTCTCCTGAGTGACATGAAACAGCTGGCGTGTGACCCATCAGTGAGGTCTTAGCCCACTTCCTTTGCTGTTTGGGCCAGCTGGGCTCAGTAAACCAATTTAACACAAATGACTACGTGTATGTATTTTGTCACAAGTTGAAGTTAAAGAACACAGAAGAATAAGAAAACTGGACCTCAAAATAGTCTCAGTTTTTGCATGGGTTTTCTCTCGTTAGGCCTGAATGTGAACTAGCAACCCTTTATTGTTCAGTGACTGGTTTTTTTTCAATGTCTTTATGTCTCAAAAGTGTCTGTTGTCGTACTAGAGTGGCTCCAACTACCGGAGACAAATTCCTTGTGTGTTTTAGACATACTTGGCAAAATAAAGATGATTCTGATTCTGATGTTCCCAGTGAGTGACTGTCAACCGTCACTAAAGCAAATGCCTGCAACCATTTGACTGCATGAATATTATTTGCCTAGAAATTCCATTACCGTTATATTTGGTGGCATTATTTTCACTCGTTTGAAGCATTAAAATATGTAATACACCAAGCCACACAATTTAATTGAAGACATTCCAGACATGCTAATGTGGGATGTTGAATTTGAAACATAACCAACCTACTTTTGTTCTTGTAAGACAAATCTGGAGTCTGGCTGCAGCAGCCACTTGCCTCCCATCTGCACGCTGCTACTCGGGCTCTTGTCACCTGACACCGGCTGCATGCTAACGGGGCCTGTGAGAGGCTCTTCAGGCTGGCAAGCGTACACATGTACACACACACACACACACGCACAGGACCCTGTGCTTCCTGGTGACAAGTGTAGCGGGACGAAAGCCAGAAAGCACACAAGAATGCAATTTCACTGTACAGGTCATAAGAATTAATCTTCGTAGTTTATTGAGGGTAATTCTTTTTTTTTATTATTATTTGCATCTGGCATCTGAATCTTGACTAGGCTGGTGAATTTAAAAAAGTAATTAACTTTGTAACACCACTGAACTGTGTAGATTGATAGATTATTCATCCTGTGAGGGGAACTACTGTACATCATCACAGTAACTGCAACGTATATTCACACATACACTTCGTATTAACAATATAGAAACAACCAACAAAGTTCAGCATCTACAAAGCGCAGCACTGAGGAGGAATTTCCTGTCTGCATCTGACTTTTATAATCATCTTAAACTTCTTTGTTGAACATACAGTATTTGCACCTGCAACAAAGCATGAAGTAATCCAAACTGAGTGTTAATATTTGCAGTTGTGTGACCTAATCCCCCTCTTAATAACACCATCACATCGCAAAATCGTGCACAACGCTTCATAACTCAGTGTAGCATTAAGGATGTTTGCATGGTCTCCCCGTGCCTGCGTGGGTTTTCTCCAGGCACTCCGGTTTCCTCCCACATCCCAAAAACATATGTGGTAGGTTGATTGAAGACTCTGAATTGAATCTGAGTGCGAATGGTTGTTTGTTTCTATGTGCCCTGCGATTGGCTGGCGACCGTTTCAGGGAGTACACTGCCTCCTGCCAGAAGATAGCTGGGATAGGCTCCAGCAGCCCGCGACCCAACTGTGGATGAGCGGTAAAGAAAATGGATGGATGGACAGAGGCATTTTGCATATTTGAGAATTAATAACATTATTACTAAAGCAAAAAACATCGTTTAATTCATTCATTTTCCATACCGCTTCACCTCACAAGGGTCGCGTGCGTGCTGGAGCCTATCACAGCTATCTTCGGGCAAGAGGCGGAGTACACCCTGAGCTGGTCGCCAGTTAGTCGCAGGGCACATAGAAACAAACAGTCATTCGCATTCACATTCACACCTATGGGCAATTTAGAGTCTTCAATAAACCTACCGTGCATGTTTTTGGAGGAAACCGGAGTACCCAGTGAAAACCTGCGCAGGCGTGGGGAGAACATGCAAACTCCACACAGGAGAGACCGGATTTGAACCCGCCATTGTTATAGTTTATATATATTATATATTATAATTTAATTAAGTTGTAATTGTAGATCAGTGCTTTTGATCGTATTTAGACCAGCAGAGAAGGCTCTGAAGGACCTCACTGTACACCACTGAATGCTTGTTGCGACAATGTAGACTGCTTGCTATTTTGGGGTAAAAATATTGGTCTGAGTGAGAGTGTGTGTGTGTGTGTGTGTGTGTGTCTTGAACTGAACATAATCATATGAGGGATACTAGGGATTTGAGTTTTTACCTGGTGTGAGAAAAGGCGATCTAATCAATCTGGAGGCGAGTGATGGATGCACCCGCAGGTCCGGGCATGTCACACACATCAAGCCACAAAAGCAAACCAGCACAATATTTAACAAATGTGTTTTCTCCTATCTCCAGCCACTTGAATACACATTCAAGTCCACACCCATAGCGTACACATAGAGTGGTCAGTAAAGCCACCTGTGTGTATGGTCGGATCCGAGCAGTTTGCTTTACCTGACTGATGATGGCTTTGACTGGCAAGGTAGCAGCAAGGCTTTGTTGAGGTGGATTAGCTGCCTGCAGCGCCGCACTCGGGTTACATTCAGGGTTTTAGACTCAGCAAGCGCCGGATGATAGAGAAACGCAGCATTTTGTGACCTGTAGATGTTAAACTGAGGCCTCTCCTCAAGTGACCGGTTTCCCACATGAATATCTATGACCATATAAAAAACTCTAATCTATCAATATACTTATTATTTCTTCAATGAAATGTTTTGGTGACATTGATGTCCAGTTAATTTAACCCAGAAAGCAAATGGGAGAAAAAAGCATGGAACATGTCCAAATGTTTTCATCAATGTGATTACTGTATAATGGCTCTGAGTCTGCTGCTGAAAGCCTCTGTGTCTGTTTAATTGGCTGTTGTTCACAGGGTAAACGGTATCTGAGAAGTGTTGATCCTCTGAAGTGTTTTTGTGTGTGTTTTGAGTGCTGAGTGCAAGTGTGCACATCGTGTATTTGACCGTGCATGTGTGTACTGAGTGATCCACGTCCCACATACCTTTTAAACTACGGCCTTATATCCTTTTGTGTATTTTATGCACACACAAAGCAAAGCAACGCAAATGTATTTATATAGCGCATTTCATACACAAGGTAACTCAATGTGCTTTACATGATTAAAAGCATTTAAAAACAAATAAAAAAAACAGCTTATAAACATTTAAAACAAAGAGAACAAAAAATAAAAGCGTAGTAGCCACTTTTCACCAGAGTGGATATATTTATATATATAGTATACTGTCATTTGAATGCTAGAACTAGACAATTGTGAACAGTGATTTTTTTTCCCTCTGTATCTCAGTAAAAACATCCTGAAAATTATATAAGAAGGGCAGTCAAAAAATAATGAGATCGATTTAATTTAACCTACCAATATTTTTCTTTTTCTTTTTTTTCAGAAATGTTCACGGTTTGTAGTTGACTTGTTTGAAGGTTTATTCAAAACATAAATGCTTAGTTTGAGCCTGTCCTCTTCCTGTCAGCCATTTTGGAAATGACATCGTTGTTTGATGCCTGTCAGAAGTAGAGAGTTATTATTGAATGTCTTGCTTTGGAAGCTGAACCACCACTAAACATTTTCAAAAGGTTGCAAAATGTGCATGGGGAAGCTGCAATAGGCTACAGCAAAGTCAAAAAGTGGGCATCCAGGTCCAAAGGCAAAGTACAAGAGCCTCCTTTGAGTGACAAGCTCCACCACAAGAAAAGATCGTGAAGTCATCAGTTTCTTTGGCTGGGCAACAATAAGTGCAGCCTACTGAATTTTACGACGCTGGAATACATGCACTTGTTCATCAATGGAAAGTCTGTGTTGAAAACAAGAGAGATTATATTGAAATCACCTCTTTTTGGCCTTTATTTCTATGCGTATATTCCCTTTTTATTGCAATAAATGAAGTTAGAGTAAAATTGGGGTGATTACTTTTTGACTGCCCCTCGAACAATACAAAAAAACTACTTAAAAATTGAGGACGCTGGATTTAGAATTTTATTCACACTAAACACACTTTTCCCATTTTGATGAGCAGTTTGTCACACTGTTATATTAGGACTGAAGCACACACACTGGGTCAGGGCCAAAATTCACAAGTCCTGCCTCAAAGTGGGCAGTGGTGATAGCTTGCAGACGGTAGGCAGCCCGTGACATCTCTCCACTTGACTCTCTGTGGTAGTGTGATTTGTTTCTCAGTGGAGAGAGGCTGAATCGTGTCTTTATTTAACTGCCTCTACAGTCAGTCCATACTGGCATTTATAACCCTAATTTTCCACGCTTTTTTCGTGAAAAAAAAGCAAATATCTGTGTACCAATTATAAAACACCCAGTTCGAAATACCACTCTGTTGTCATGAAAATTAAAGTCCCAGCTGTCCAATAATGTATTAAGCTGCACTTTCTTGGTCAAATGTCTTGACTAATTAGTACTAATTGTTGCACATATCAAACTTGTGGCTCTTTTGATAACCGGATGCCCCACCCCCTACTCCCATCTTGTTGGGTTCGAATGCATTGAGAGGAAGGATGTACATTAAGGAACACAGTACTTAAAGTCATAAAAAATAATGATAGCTGATGATTGTCAGTAGCCACAGTCCAAACCAGTGCTTAAGTCCATTATGTGAAGACTCAGTGAGAGTGCCCATTTCTTTTTACAGCCTTTCTAATGATTATGGATGAAAAAGGTATTCCACATATTCCACTGCTCTTTCCAAAAGGTGATAATGGTGGTCAAATGCCATTGCGAACAGGAGAGTGTGGGTAGTGGTGGTAGTTAATGTGGACATAGAAAGAGAAAAGGGCTGTGTCCAGCATTATGAAGGGTTAAAACAGCTGACCCTGATTGAAAATAGAGCAATTGGAGAGTTGAAGGTAGTGTCGGTGGAATAAAGTGAGCAGAGATGAAGGGTAAAGATGACAGATCCACCCTGCTTCTCTCTTTTTGCCTCCCTTGGGGCAGTAGATGAGAGATGAGAAAGTCATTCACAGCTACGCTGTATATTTTTCTTAACCTGACCTCCAATTCCTCCAGCTCTTCCGAGGGGATCCCGAGGCGTTCCCAGGCAAGCCGAGAGACGTAGTCTCTGCAGCGTGTCCTGGGTCATCCCCGGGGTCTCCTCCTGGTGGGACGTGACCGTAACACATCACCATCCAGGCATCCGAACCAGATGCCCAAGCCACCTCATCTGGCTCCTCTCAATGCGAATGAGCAGCGGCTCTACTCTGAGCCCCTCCCGGTGACCGAGCTTCTCACCCTATCTCTAAGGGCCGCTTCGGCCGCTTGAATCAGGGATCTTGTTCTTTCGGTCACGACCCACAGCTCTTGTCCATAGGTGAGGGTAGGAACATAGATCGACCAGTAAATTGAGAGCTTCGCCTTTTGGCTGAGCTCCTTCTTCACCACAACGGACCGATACAAAGTCCGCATCACTCCAGACGCTGCACAGATCTGCTTCTCAATCTCCTGTTCCATTCTTCCCTCACTTGTGAACAAGACCCCAAGATATTTAAACTCCTCCACTTGGGGCAGGATCTCATCCCCGACCTGGAGAGGGCACACCACCCTTTTCCGACTGAGAAGCATGGTCTCAGATTTGGAAGTGCTAATTTTCATCCCAGCTGCTTCACACTCGGCTGCGAACCGCTCCAGTGAGAGTTGGAGATCACGCCTTGATGAAACCAACAGAACCACATCATCTGCAAAAAGCAGAGATGCAATACTGAGGCCACAAAACCGGACCCCCTCTACGCTTAGGCTGCACCTTGAAATTCTGTCCATAAAAGGAAGTATGGAGAAATCAAAGATGTGGCCTAAAACCAAATATTTGCAAGTCTTAAATCAAGGCTAAACAGAGGGCATACTCCATGAGAAAAGGTAATTTAAATGTAAAGAGACCTTAATACGTACAAATACAGGCGATACTGTTTTACAGTACACAGTAAGAATTTATTGTATGGACAATGCTTGCACCAAATTTTCTCTCTTCTCTTGTGTTGTACCTTCATGATTTGACCCATAATACTATTTCATTTCCTTTTCCTCACCTTTTCTAAGGGTAGTTATTTGTACAAATAGTAAATGAAAATATTAAAAAAGTACCGGTATATGCCTGGGAATGTTCTCATTCATTTAGATCATTTCATTCTCAGGACATTGAATCGATCACAACTGGACTGTTTTGTTTATCTTATGGTGTGTTCACACCGGATGCAAATTGAACTATTTGCGTGACGCGATTTCATATAAAATCAATGCAAATGCACAAATAGGCACAAATTCGTGCCAGGCAACGCGAAAAACTCGATTCGAATGAACATGTGCCTCTTCGCCTCAAATTTCTGTGATACTGTGTCACGACAGCCAATCTGTGTCCATAATATACTGCATCACGCACAATGTCCTGACGCCGTTGAGCGCAACAATGGAGGATAAAAGGATAAAATTATCATCGCCGTTTGTGGCCACCCGGAAGTTTTGATAACTCCTATCAATACCGTACAAAAAAAGAGCAGGCCTGGAGAATGGTGTTCAAGGAAGTTGGCGTATCTGGTAAGTATATTTATGTTACATGTTTTCAGCTGTCTGTTGTACTTTACTGTGAGCCGTCATACGTGTGGCGCAAATGAAGCAAATTCACATTACGTGTGTACACAACACCCGTCATCAAACTCACGCGTGTAACCCAAGGCGAAAGTTTGCTTTGCGTGCAGTGTGAATGCACCATTAGAAGACAAGGCTAGGTTAGGACGGCACTAGCCTGAAATTTTCATTCCAAGCAACGGATAGTATCATTCTTTTGGAATGCAAAACGACAGTCGTCAAGATGCCTTGTGAGAGGCCACTCTCCGTCAACAAACGCCAAATTCCACATCAGATTTCAGGCGAGTGCTGTCCTACCTAGCCTTGTTGGATGAACTGATGAAACGTCTTGTAATGGTGAATGGCGGCTCCTCTTCTAAGACAACCAGAGGAGTCCAGTTGTACAGTATATAGTAATTGTAAGTCAGCAAAAGATAAAATAAAATATATAAATACACATTTTGACTGAGTAGCCCACATATACACTGACAAGGGGTATTCAAAGGAGGGCTTTAGAAAAGACTTGGGAGGTTAAGCAATTTGTGTGTCTTTATACTTTCCAATTGTAGGACTGGCATGCCTTTTGTAATTTTTGCAGGTCTCTGTGAACAACTTTTCGGGAATGATTTCATATGTCTGTTAAACCTTGATGATGATCTCTCTTTTATACCCGCTTGTTTATACTCAAACACTGATGGTGCCGCCACTCAATGTCAGAGAGATCGGAGGGTCAGAGCAGGTGTGCTGTGTAGTGGACAGCAGACTAGTATCACCTCTCCAATAACAATTACATCAAGTGGTGTGTTAAACGAGGCGGCACACGGTTCAGCAGCTGAGTTTAATCACTGCAGTCGGTTTCCCTAAAACGGGCCAATAATGATAGGCAGAATCGACTGAACGAATATGCTTCATTTAACCCAGGCTCGCAGTGTACAAGAGTGGAAAAAAGCCAAAATAAGGACATTTGCTGACTAAGACAATATCGGAAAAAGAGATAAACTATGTCTCCTCGCATGTGTTTCTGAGAGATGGAAAGGGGCCTGAAATGAGGCGATCTATCAACAGTGGTTCCATCCCTTCTTTATTGCCTTCTCCATCACACATCCACTTGTAAATCCTTTCTCAAACTAGCATGCATCTGCTGACATGGTTCCTTTCTTGTCATCTCCAAACTTCTTTCAACCAAAGGAGGACAGTCATCATAATGAGAAATAGGTTGATAGCTGATCCAGGGTCATTTGTGCACTTCAGAGATTATCCATCATGAAACATGTGGCACAGGAGGCGCACATAACATTTCTTGGATGTGAGTTTTGTTAAATATTTGAAATGTGCATTGCTGAATGTTAGTGGCCAACAGCTGGTGATATTACTTTTGGCCAGTCTTCCCTGTCAGATCCAGATTTCTGTTGCTCTCTGTGGTCCCCCTGCTTGCAATAATACAAATTGGTTATGCAAAGAGCAGTAAGATGTGGGTGTGCAGGATTTGTTTGTCTTTTTTTTCATAAATTGTATCTAGAAGTAGATTTTTTATTATTTAGTAACTATTGCTTTAGGCTGACAGAGCCAACTTACAATTTCCCACTGAGACACACATTATATGCATAAAAAAGAAACCCAAAAAGTTCAAAGGATTTCAATTGGTAGCACACAGACAGTTCATATGTTAAACACGTTTAAAACTTTAGGACTGAAAAGTATTTGATTTTTGTTTACAGTGGAACCTCGATATAACGGACTAATAGGGGCAGGGGGTTGTCTGTTACAGCCGATTGTCCGTTACATTGAAGCACTTTATTTCTATTTATTTTTTTGTGGCCATATGTACCCATATTACTGTACAGTACAACATTATTGTTTTTGTACTTTTATCGTGAAACACTCAGTATGGTACAAAGCTATTGTAAATAAATATAAAACAGCTTGAAAATGTTTCAAAGGTTTTCAAATGTATCCCAACTTACCATGCTAGTGTACTTGATGTAGGGATAGCTGATGTACTCATAGGCGAGTCAAGGCGGGTTGCTTTCATAAACCGCGAGGAATTCACTTAATACCTTAAAGAACTTAAATGCGCGAAGCCTACAGTGAAATGAAGCAAAGATAGAACTTAAAAGTTGTTCAGACTGCACCGACTGGAGTGTCTTTGAAATTTCAGCTGGGAGCCTGGATGAATATACGGACACTGTCACATCCTATATTAGTTTTTGGGAAGATGTGTGTGTACCAACATAGTCATTTCCCACATTCAATAACAACAAGCCGTGGTTCACTGCCAAACTTAAGCAACTTCGCCAAGCTAAGGAGGACGCATATCAAAGCAGGGACAGGGCCCTGTATAATCAAGCTAAAAACCAGCTGATGAAAGAAATTAACATTGCAAAGAGGAACTATGCAGCAAAATTGGAAAAACAGTTTAGCGCTAACGACTCTCAATCAGTCTGGCATGCATTCCAATCGCTGACCAATTGCAAGCAACAATCCCCCCCAAGCTGAGAATAATAGCACCCTAGCCAACGATTTGAATACATTCTACTGCAGAATTGAAAAGGACACTTTCACACCCCACACCCACCCAGCCGTACCACCGACCACAATCACACCTCCGACTTCTGCGTTGACCATCCACGAACAGGATGTGAGACGCAACTTCAAACAACAAAAGATTAACAGAGCGACAGGACCAGACCATGTGTCCCCATCCTGCCTCAAAGTCTGCGCGGACCAGCTCGCTCCCGTCTTCACACAGATCTTTAATAGATCTCTAGAACTGTGCAAAGTACCATCCTGTTTCAAACGCTCCACCATCATTCCAGTCCCCAAGAAACCTACAATCTCGGGTCTAAATGACTACAGGCCTGTCGCATTGACATCTGTGGCTGGAGCTGTGGTGCGGCTGACACAACCTGTAGCTGAACACGCTCAAGACTGTAGAGATGATCGTGGACTTCAGGAGGCATCCTTCGCCACAGCTGCCCCTCACGTTGTCCAGCTGCCTTGTGTCAACCGTCGAGACCTTCAAGTTCCTGGGAATTACAGTCTCTCAGGACCTAAAGTGGGCGATCAACATCAACTCCGTCCTCCAAAAGGCCCAGCAGAGGATGTACTTCTTGCGGCTTCTGAGAAAGCACAGCCTGCCACAGGAGCTGCTGAGGCAGTTCTACACAGCGGTCATTGAATCAGTCCTATGTTCTTCCATCACAGTCTGGTTTTGTGCTGCTCCAAAAAAGGACAAACTCCAACTGCAACGGACAATCAAAACTGCTGAAAAGATTGTCTGGACCCCTCTAGCCACCCTTGAGGACTTGCACGCTGCCAGAACTAAGACAAGAGCGTGCAAAATCCGCTCAGACCCTCCACATCCCGGTCACCAGCTCTTCCAGATCCTTCCCTCAGGTAGGCGCTACCGATCAATGCAAACTAGTACTAGCAGACATTCCAACAGCTTCTTCCCTCTTGCAATCAACTTCTTAAACAGCTAACCTACAACTCCATTGCAACATGCTGCCAATTTTTTTTGTCTTGAGTTTGTTGTCACATTTTCGTCGGGCCAATTATATATTACTTGTGCACTCACTGTAGTAGTCTCGCCACGCTGCAAATTTGCATATCTGTTGTTGACCAATCCTGGCCACTCATGCCAGAGTAGCATCTGCCCTATTTGCACACTGACTGAGGAGAATCTGCAACATTTGCACAATCAACATTGTCCCAGATTATCGCACTACTAGTCACTTTAAACTGCATACATTCCTTGAAGTTTCGGCACCCTTTGCACAATGGTCATTGCACCGGACTGTTGCTATAGTAGTCATTCAAATTGCTCTAAGTGCTAGAGGACTCTGCATATTTTTGCACAATTGTAGGGGGGGAAAAAAATTGTACCGGCATTACCTGATAACTAGCAACCCTTTATTGCCCAGTGACTGTTTTTGTCAATGTCTTTATGTCTCAAAGGTGTTCTCTGTCAATTGACTGTCTGTTGTCGTACTAGAGCGGCTCCAACTACCTGAGACAAATTCCTCGTGTGTTTTTTGGACATACGTGGCAAATAAAGATGATTCTGATTCTGATTAGTGTGCTTCCTAATTCCAAATCTGTTGCCATAGACAAATGGCTTTGACAAGAGTCCAGAGAGACGTGTGTGTCGTATCCCTCTTTAAGTTAACACCGCCTCCATGCTGCTCTCTCTCTCTCTCTCTCTCTCTCTCTCTCTCTCTCTCTCTCTCTCTCTCTCTCTCTCTCTCTCTTTCTCTCTCTCTCTCTTTCTCTTTCTCTCTTTCTCTCTCTTGCTCTCTCTTTCTCTTTCTCTCTCTCTCTCTCTCTCTCTCTCTCTCTCTCTCTCTCTCTCTCTCTCTCTCTCTCTCTCTCTCTGACCAGCGCTCTATGCAACAATAGACAATAGATAGACCCATCATCACCATGGTCGCCAGTCAATGCATAGCCTGGAAATGTGACACATTCAACATGGCATAGGAGGCATGTCTTATGGTTGTGGTCTAGTCGTATTGTACATCTGTGAGGTGAAATACGTTACTCTGATTCTCTGCCTGTATTGCGCCACAGCAGCAGTAAACTGGGACTAACAGATTTTGTCAACGCCGGTTTAAATGATAACACTGGAAAATATTTTTGGACACATTGTTCGGTCCCAATGGTCCGTTTTATCCAATATCCGTTATATCAGGGTCAGTTATATCTAGGTCCCACTGTATTTGGAGCAAATAATACAACCCATCAAGTAGGTAAGATTTCATTTTTTGTCTGCTAAAAACTAGAATCACGAGCTAAATTAATGAAGCACCTTAGTTATTAGTTTGGGTGGTGTTTGCTATTTATAATTTATCACAAATTGTCCCCCCTACTTACAGATTCATAACAAGCAAACCCCTGTAGGTCCTCTTGCCTTTATGTTGGAGTATACATAGGTACATTATTACATATTATGGCATGCCTCTCAGGCACTTTTATGTTCGGTAACAGTATGAATTCATTTTGTATGCATTGAAATTTGCCCACAAACAGCCAGGAAGTTGCACTATAACTATAAATGACTGCTTTGCACATTGGGGAATATGTGAGTGAGGAACCGCCAGCAGCCTTGAACTGGAATGCCTCAGTGGGTGTGAATATAAAATACACCCTGTTACGGTAGAGCTTGTGAAACCCATCCCAGGACTTTCAAAATCTCTCATGTACAAATCTGAGCCTGGGTCTCAACGTTTAGCGGTATGTGTAGATCAGAGATGGACTCTGATTTGCTGACTGATGGACAAGACTTTGACAGACACCCTGTGTCAAGGGAGCAGGCTGTGTGGCGTTATGGGGCCCGGCAGGGGCAGATTGAGCGGACCAGGTGGTGTTTCAGCTCGATACTGGCATGCGGGCACTTCTATGTTTAGCCCTTACATGATGTTACATTTGCTGTTTTTTTGAGCCTGCTGTGGGAGTTGTAAGGGAAGGAGCCGTGGCTACTAAGTGGTCAATGGATATTTTTAGAGAGGAATGCCTCCTATAATGACATTATTGCCCTCATATTTTTTTGTGTAATTAGCTTGACCCCTGGTCTGTTTAAACACCCTCAGTAGAGTGATGGAGAGGAAGCAGGTATATGGTTAAATTTTCAGCGGTCCCTTGTTCATAAAGGGTAAAGGTCCAAAGGAGGTATGGTAGCGTGTATCCAGAACCTTTTGAGTGAGTTTTAGTTGAAACTCAAGGAGCGTATCTTTGGCCTCCTCTGTGCACGTTGCTCTTATGGTTATTTTCTACCAGTTGTATGAACCTACTGATGCCCTTACCTGCCTCAGCTAGCTAAGACACTCTGAGCATGCATCTATTAGCAGACTCCCCGAAGAACACCCCAGCTGTGCTGCCATGCTGCAAGGTGAGATGTGGTTTTAAAATGTATTCACATCCTCATATAATCTGTTTCTTTTACATTATGCGACACTGGGGTTTTATTTGAAAACTAAGCTGCCATGAATGGATGTAGACAGACGGACACACTCACAGACAAACACACAAGAACAGGGCCTACACGAAGCCTAAATCACACGTGTACTTTCCCACTCCCTTCTTCCAGAGCTCTTAAATTTTCTCACATCATTTTGGCTTCTTGTCTTTCACATTCCTCTCACTCTTCAATGGCTGATTTGCCACTCTGCTGCTCTCTCTTTCTCTCTCTCTCTCTCTCTCTCTCTCTCTCTTGCTCTCTCGCTCTCTCTCTCTGTCTCGCTCTTGCTCTCCAAGCAACTCACATGTTGTTTTCTCGTTCCCCCTATCTCTAGTCCAAATTTTCAGCACAACACTCTTTCAAAGGCTTTTAATTATTTTTTTAGTTTTTTTGTTTTAGGATCTCCCCATAAAGAACATATTACTCAACCAAGACAGCTCTGCCACACTTTGAACTGTGTGAGACCTCACTCGTGGATAAGTGCTGGTGTTATATGTGTGTGAGAGCATGTGTGTGTGTGGAACCTCTGGTGTGTGTATGCTTGTGTGTGTGTGGCAGCTTTGCAGACTTGTCATGGGCGGGTGATTGACTCCAGACGTTGTGGGTTCCTCTCTTTGCCACCGTCCCCTCCTCCCATGGCTGCGGGTTTAGAATGTGTGGGGAACAGCAGCATGAGGGCCGGCCAGAGCTCCCTGGGGTGCAGTAAAGTGATAGGGGAGGCCGCGGAGCTTGGATCGCCCCTGGGGAGGAAGGTCAGGGGTCTGAGTCTGCACCATGGTGATCAGGGCCATGCTCGTCAAACACACTTCAGGTGTGAACCAGTGTGTGTTTGTGTCTTTGTGAGTGTGTGAGCATGTGACTGTGTGTATATGTCTAAATGTAGTCCTTGTTTTGCAGTTTGAAAATAAACACTGCACTTGAATATCAGTCCATACATCCATCCATTTTCTGGACCGCTTATCCTCACTAGGGTCACGAGTGAGATGGATCCTATCCAATAAAATCTATGTAAAACTGGACTCTATGATTCAATTAAAATGAATTGCATATAAAGATTAAATATTTTTTTACCTAAATATTTTTTTCAAAACACAGTAAATGCAAATGTTTTGAACTTAAAAGTTAAATACAACTGAAATATACTGAGGCAGTGATTATTTTCCATACCACTAGAGGGTACTTGAACCACACTGAGAATTACTGTTGTAATCCATCCATCCATCCATTTTCTACCGCTTATTCGAGGTCAGGTCGCGGGGGCAGTAGCTTTAGCAGACTTCCCTCTCCCCAGCCACTACATCCAGCTCTTCCGGGGGATCCCGGGGCGTTCACAGGCCAGCCGAGAGACGTAGTATCTCCAGCGTGTCCTGGGTTGTCCCCGGGGTCTCCTCCCGGTGGGATGTGCCCGGAACACCTCACCATGGAGGCGTCCAGGTGGCATCCGGATCAGATGCCCCAGCCACCTCATCTGGCTCCTCTCGATGTGGAGGAGCAGAGGCTCTACTCTGACAGCGCTTCTCACCCTATCGCTGAGGGTGAGCCCGGACACCCTGTGGAGGAAACTCATTTTCGGCCGCTTCTACCCTAGATCCCGTTTTTTCGGTCACAACGCACAGTTCGTGACCGAAAGAACAAGATCCATAGGTGAGGGTAGGAACTTAGATCGACTGGTAAATTGAGAGCTTCGCCTTTCGGCTTAGCACCTTCTTTACCACAACAGACCGATACAAAGTCTGCATCACTGCAGACGCTGCACTGATCCGCCTGTCGATCTCTCGTGCCATTCTTCCCCTGATTCTCATCCCAGCCGCTTCACACTCGGCTGCAAACCGCTCCAGTGAGAGTTGGAGATTCACGGATTGATGACGCCAATAGAACCACATCATCTGCAAAAAGCAGTGATGCAATACTGAGGCCACCAAACCCTCTACGCCCCGGCTGCGCCTACAGAATCTGTCCATAAAAGTTATGAACAGAATCGGTGACCTTTCTCAGCCTTGGCGGAGTCCAACACTCACTGGAAACGAGTCCGACTTACAGCCGGCAATGCGGACCAAACTCTGACACCGATCGTACAGGGACAGAGCAGCCTGTATCAGGGGGTTCGGTACGCCATACTCCCGATGCACCACCCACACTGTTGTAATGTGCTATAAAATAGCTCAACTGATCAATAAAGTTAACCTGTACTTTGTCTTTTGTTGACTACAAATGCATAATAGGGCTAGATATGAATAGTATGTAAATATAAAACTTCCTTCTTATCATACTCCATTTTGTCCATAAAATAAGAACTTTATTCTTGTAGCATTAAACATTTTTTTTTCAAAAAAAATAATTTCTGTTTTATTATGTGAGAACCACCTTTTTTCTCATTTAAGATCAGCCCTACACTAATCGTTTGCTTTCATCATGACAAATGCCATACATCTAATATGACAAACAACTTCATCCTGAAGCTTCTAAAAATAACATATCATGGCATTTAACCAGGAAAAGAAATTACCATAGAATTAATGTGGAAGTGAATGGAGGCAAATGTGTTTTGCACTTCACCTTCCATTCTTCAGCAGCTGTGATGGACGGTGGTGAGGTCAGTCCATCACCTGGGTTCAGACACTGACTGACCAAAGACTGGCTCTCAACCTGAATAATGGACTGTCACTAACCCTTGACCTAAGCTTGCAGTCCACGGTGTCAGATCAATATCAGCATGCTGAGCAGCAGCGTGGGACGCTCGCTCTTAGAGGTCATTTTCTGTGTGCTCTCAAGGAACGTCCACACTATCATACAACACATTCATAACTATAATGTGGCTTTCAGCATTCACAAGCACACTTGCAAACAGCAGGTGATGATGGGACATTTTTAATGGGGTTATTTTAACAGGACCTTCTCTCTGCTTCCTGTAGTTATGTTGGCATTAGGATGCATGTTCTTGTGGACCGGGCTCATGGGTGCTTGCATGTATCGGCTTTCAAGTATGAATACTATGTGTTGGCCAAAAGCAGCAGCTTCCTTTGATCAGAATTTTGTATCCTGTAAATTGGTGTCATGGCAACCGCAGCAAGCATCATTGATACAGTACGGGGTTTATGATTCCGGCTTTTACACACTTGTGGTCAACTGAATGACAGTGTCGTGTTGTGTGAGTGTGTGTGAGTAGGTGTGTGTGTGTGTGTGTGTGTGTGTGTGGGTGTGTGTGTGTGTGTGTTTGAGTGGGTGCGTGCATGTGCATGTGTGTGTTGACTGACAGTAACCCCATGCTTTTATTATGGCTTTGACCTCATTGACATCAAAATAATGTTGTCAGTAATTTACACTGGGCAAATATTTCTCCCCTTTTTTATTACTTGAAAATTCCCTTGTCTTTTTAATTCCAGTGCCATTTATTTTTATGCAGAGTAACACTTATTTATTCATTCTTAAGATCATTAATTCATAATTTTCGCAATGGTGAGTTATACACTATAATAATGGGATTTTAATGGTCACAAGAAAAGAAATTGAAAAATTATCCCAAGTATTTTTCACTTTTTTGTGTGAGGGTAACCTTTTTTGATATTTGCATGTTACGTTTTATGATGTCGCTTAGGATATGTAATATATGATTAACAAATGATT